>NW_002060951.1:1299280-1702412 GCF_000150275.1 Trichoplax adhaerens | reverse complement strand
CTTGTACCTGAATACAAACAGTCACTATACTGTACTGTACTGTACAGTGTACACTCTGTAGTACTGTAATTGCATTACCAACTCCAGCACAGATGAGCATACTGTACGCCCTATCCGCTTCTACTGTCCAATGAGTGTCCAATGTCCAGTCCAGATCCATGTACAGTATAATGTACAGTACAGTACAGTGCAGTCCATGCACGAATAAAAATGCGATACTGTAGTGTATAGCATCCTACTGTGAAATGCAATCCCTATTCTATTCTGTCATTTTAATTAATTAATTACGTATTCATCAATTTTTGGTCCCATTTAATACTGCATATGGCTCCGGATTGTCTTCAAGCAGTACAGTCTATACTCGTTTAAGAAAGTTATTCTACGAATATCGATGCAGCTGCAGCTAGAGGTCTACATGGTCTGGTCTGGTCTAACTGTAACGCAACGTTGACAGTATCAGATATCCGAAATTATTTTTGATGTGTCATCAAATAATTTATAGAAATTCTACTGTATGACTAATTTATTACATGTTATACCATATCAATATTATTGCTAAAATGTTAAAATGAGATCCATCATGGATGCCAGGCTTCACGAATTTGGAAATCCTACGTGCATTGGGCACCAAGCGGGCGCAAGTATAAATTCTTAGTACTGTACACTGTACAGTAGACATGTTGAATTAGGAACCGAGTGAGACTCTTGGACTCTTGGGATGGTAAACAAGGTGTGAGCAAGTTCGATTTACACCGCCGTTGATAATTATAATCTATTATTATTGAAGCCTATTTGTTATGGCAAATAGATTTTGTTGCGAATTTTATTTGTATATCACTGCAACATTAGGATTATAATTGATTTTCATGAATCCGGATACTGTACCGAGTACAGACTTATGCAATAAAGGGATTTATTTGCAATTGAATTTTTAGTACTTAAGGTCGATTTTTGCTCTATACTGTATTATTACAAGACAATTTGAATACGATCACGTAGAGATTTGTACTCTATTCAGTGTACTGTACTGTGTTCAGTACTGTACTAAAGTATTACAGTACAAATCCCTGCAAGCTACAGTACTCAGTACCACATACTGTACGTACAGTACAGTACTGCAGTTCTAGTAAAGACAGTGCACTACGAGCATTGAAGACATTTCAGAAGTTCAAAGGAAACGTCTCTCGACCAAGCGAGTAGACAGACATTGCACAGCTCAAATTTGTTTCATTAGTTTTCAATATAGAGGTATACATAAATAATAACAATATAATACGTCAGTTGTGCATGTGGAGGCTGTAAGCGGGTAATTGGACCGTTGGAAACACTCCTGTAGCGTAGAACGGTAATCGTCTCCAATTTCTATTCCATTCGACAGTATTATGGCATAGAGCAAACACTGCGCACGTGCAACTTGCTAAAAATTTTTGAAAGTACAGCGCCTCAACTAGCAGGTGAAATATTATGTATATTTTGTATTGCACGTATTTCAAGTTCGAAAACAAATTTGTAGGCTAGTAGTTCAAGATAAGTAGAACGTCTTTGATAGTACTGAACTTCAACAGATGGATTATATATTATATAATTAACTTCGCCGTTCTAAAGTAGATGTTTGCGTTGCAATTATACGAAGGCGTACTACAGTAAATACGTTGATTGTCGATTTCCTTTACAAAGCCCTCTGATACGTGCGGAAAGTTGTAGCTAGCTATTTGATACTGTACTGTACTTGCAATTAGTAACTTGATATTAATTGATTTTAATTAACTATCAACTGTCTGCTGTAAAGCAACAAATACTGACTAAGTGACTATATAATAATAATTATAATAATCAATCAATAGTACTTGTAATTCACGGATACAGATGATGTTATTCATCGTTAGTGATGATAGTGATAGCTGTTGGCTATCATTAATTTATTTTATTTTATCAAATATTTAACTACAGCAGTACACGATAGTAACTGGGGATTACTTAATAGCTAATAAATTTCGCCCTGTACAACGGTGTTGTCATTTTCCCAGCATCACTAAGGTATTGCTAGTGTTGTAATCGTTGCAACTTTATACGTATGCGCGAAAAATTATAGCTATAAAACTGAGAATAGATTCCCTTGACTGTACAACGTACATTGTACAGCACATGATAACCTACATAATATAAAGGTTTAGATTCATAAGGCACATGTATTTAACATCTATACCATGTAAGATGACCTATTTTAAACTGTTAGCAGATCTAATAGCTCTAGAATCCCAACATTGCTGGTACACTAATTACTGTTCTTTATTAAATCGGAAGCAAAAATTGATATTTTACGCAACACTGGTAACTAGTATTTGTAATACCAATTAATCATTTAACTATCAGCAATATAATATGAAGGCTTCATTATTACTAATTTTAATAATATTTAATGAGATTGAAATAAAGGTATAACAGTGACTTTTGAAAGCAAAGCAGTTATTTATAAGGTGGAAATGACAACAATATTGTTTAGACTTTCAACTTGGTATTTTAGAATGGATAATACTATATACTAGTTCATTAATAGAGGCACAAGGAGCTGAGGTAGGCAGTCATCAATGAATGTAATGTACAATACGAGTATATAATATTACAAGAACATGTACGGTATTGACGTCTCATACTTTTGGGTCTTATGGCAGAGGCAATACATCGCATATGAATGGCTTTTTCTATATTGTTTTCTTAGTGTCTAAGTATCTGTCATTAATACAGTTGAATGTTGTTCAGGTTAACGATATCGCTACTATTCTTACTTAAATATGAGTACCTTACGCTATATGCTGCACAATCTTAACGACCTTAAGGTGCACACACAGACGTCTAATAAGAAAGTATCAGCGTGCAATAATTGCGCGTATGGCAAGGGTTCATTAAGACAGATTAGTGAAATGCCTAACTTACGTATTATGATTATTTACGTAGAACGTCTCAACTAATGTATGAAAGGAATTAATATCAAGTACTCTTTTACGGCCATGATCTTACCGTTGCAACGCTGCATTGCATCAATTTAAAAAGCAGCTATATTACCACTGTCATATTAAAATAATAATATCAAAACCTGTAATGCAGCGTGTAAATACTATCACTTTTAAAAGCTCCAATTACTTATTACCTTCGGAAAGCTGCTTTAACATTAATTACTGTAGTATCTTATATAAGGAGTATTATTTGAAAATAATGCTTGTAAATGCTTACATGCTAAGTTAATTATAATTATTATACCTACAAACAAGAAAGATAACCTGGTCTTGGGTTTCATGGTGGTTTATGGGCAATACTATGTAAAAAAATGTCTAACCTCTTGTCGTTATGCATGCTGGTAATTTTTTCAATTACGTGGTTGAACGCGAAAGACTTTCCTAGTATGTAAATAAAACAGGCTATCTCCAAAATGTAGCAATTCAGTACCGGAACACTACTTTCAATTAATTCCTAATCTGTATATCTTCCAACCATAGTTGAGATAATTTTATGTCGTCATTGTGGTTTTGAATTAACGAATTCCAGTGCTGTGATTAATGTGGCTACTGATAAAGCTGACAGGACGATCAATCACACAAAGCTTGGTAATACCTCAATTAACGTCCAAAAATTTCTAAATCCAAATGGTAAGCAAAATCTTATTACTGACTTCAAATTATTCATGCATAATATACAATATTTCATAAGACATATAAATAGACTAATATGATTTAGTAATTGCAGTTATTACATACGTAATAATGATAACAATGTGTTAGTTTTAATTTGTATAAAAAATTTCGTATAAACAGCATTTTACCAACTGTAAATATTTTATCAACTACGAATAGGTCAACCGTTTAACGTTTTCACCGTAAAAGATGCAAATGTAAAACAGGTTACAGAGGTACTTATGAATAAGAATCTGCTTGAGATAATACATAATGGCAACCATACGAATGTTTCTAAGTGCCACAGCTTTAGCTACGTTATTTTTATCAGGCCCAGTGTAAAAGCCCTAATCTCGATTGTGTTTAGTCATTCGTAACCATTTAATTGTCAAGTTCGCTATTAGCAGATATTGCTATTAAGTAATATGTTCATATTTTGTTGCATTATCAATTTTTTGAAAAACTATATATACATGAAGCCTATTGATCAGTTCTCGTGGTTTCCTGGATACTCTTGGACTGTTGTAAGTTGTCCAAAATGTGGAATTCATCTTGGGTGGTACGTTGCGTGAATATTAATTTGAAAGTGGTCGTTATTTTAAAGTTCCATGATATCTATATCGTTTTATCTCAGCTAATTTAATATCTCGCGTTAATTTGCTAATTAGGCTATTCAAAAATATTTCCCCTAAACTTCGTCAAAATACTATAACGCAGTTCGTAGGTCTAATTTATGATCAAGTTGTTAGCGAAAACTGTAAGTTTAACCGAGACCACTCTGTTAACGGTTTATGTCTTACTGGATAAACCTTAAAACGAAGCGCCTATTTGCTGCTGATCTACATATTTGCGATTTTGTTTCATCTAGTCGCTTATTCTACATATTTTGGGCCGCCTTCATTTGCAGCATGATGAGATAGTTCGTACAAGTTCAAACTTATCTGCCTTTGCAATATATCATATCGCAAAATGCATTATGCAAGTAACACAATAGAACTTCGGATAAACTATGGAGAAGATTGGGATATTCGAAGCTTACCTAGGACATGGATTGCTGTACTTAAAAGAGAAGCTGCTTTGCAGACTAGAAAGCACTAAACACTGAAAGCGATATTAATGAACATAAAATTCAACAAATGATTTACTATATAGCAGAGCGTATCTTGGTTCATATGAGAGTATTGCAACTTTTTGTTTGATTACATCACTATTTGGTAATGTTGGCTTAACACACTCAGTATTTAGGCGTCATATCTTTGCAATTACTAAATAACTTATTATAGACAAACTTTTTAAAATTTGAAGAAAGTTAGCTGCGTATATAATCTTACTACAGTATAATGTACCATGCATATTGCAGTAAGTAATTATGGATACATGATATTTAGGCATGTGTATATTATACCTATTCGCGATTCGGTCTGAGTTCGCCATGCATATCGATTTTAGACTATTTAAGTTTCGGTAATGAAGATGTCTTAATCATAAATTGTGTTATTAATGGAAGTATCAAATAACCGACATAGTCTGCTGTGCGCGTACAACCATGCCTTAGATCGATTTTAGTTACGCCGACGGACTATTTGCTTAATCCAAATTTAGAAAGAGAAAAAATACTGATGCATAGCGGTAAATAGCATAATTATAATGGAATACAATATTTCTTGTAGTCCATGTGAGTTCTCACGTGTGGGTCAGTATAACAGCCAAGAGTTTAAATTCGATATTAATTATAAATTTGTTATCGACTGTCGAAATAATTGAAATTGCTGTATAATTATATTCCTAAGCTAATATACTGTATCATTAAGATTAACTCATGACATGGTTCAGTATCAGTTATTAGTATGATCTTTTTATCATTGGACGAAATGTCATATGGTAACAATGTGACAGCACTTATATTGTATATATACAGTATATACAGTATGTTCACTAATAAAAGAATAATAATTTTTGATACCACTACGCACTCGATTCATTACAGGAGTTTTATAACATGATATGATACAGTATTCCCATTCAGCAGATTTGTTTAACGCAGTTGCAAATATTACTGCATGATGTTACATTACTGTGCCTTATCCTGAATGAAATTATAATGCCATTTACAGTAGTTATACATTGAATTGTAATAGCGTTTAAATCAGCGAGTGACTAAAACACTGGTGCCAATTATCAAAATTTTCATAGCAGGGAATGCATTTGCGTACACGAGGAGGCACGCGCTCTCTTTCTGTTTCTCTCCAGGTTTTAGCCATCTCTGACTTTCTCGAAATTAAGACAGACAAGTTAGAACTTGCAGTACAGTACTGTCCAAAACAGTAATCGGTCCATATCCTGTACAGTACAGTGTACAATGTACTGTACAGGACACTTGTACGGTACAGAACAGTGACATGGTTGTAAATTACAGTACATACAGTACTACAGTACTGTACTGTAAAAGGGTATACTCAGTGGTGGCGAACGTCATGGCGGAAGATCAGTTATTAACGCACAATCATGCTATGGCAATATTCAGAAATAGCATCGCTGAGATGACGAAGGATAGCTTACTTGCTTCTTTACCCAATGATGTGACTATCGATGAAGTAAATTCGCTTATTGCTCTAGATTACGGCCTTGCTATGACCGTGACTGTTTGCAAAGATAGTCGTGAAAGGATAGGTAAGAATCTTACCTGTATTGGAAGATGATGATGCAGGCTGCTACTACTGTGCATACAATGACTCGGCCTGATGATGTTTATAAACCGGTGCTTTTACTGTACTGTTCTAGTACTGCAGCTTTAAGATTTACTTATATGCTGTATATACGTGTATATATTAGTAATAATTATTTAAACAGGACATTCATACATTTCCCTTGAATCTTGCATATTGGGAACGCTTCCTTGATTGTTTGAATCAACATTGTAGTAGCTCAAGCAATTAGATTAAATTAAACTGACATTGCCCTAATTATTAAGCTTGCCTTTTGCAACGTAAACCACTGCTAGTGTGCATGATGATGCTAAACATTGTCATTATTATATTGATACCTCGTACATCTTTGTCTACTTCAAGACTAGCACAATGTAATTTAGACGGAATTTTAGAAAGCAGTTAAGGATTATTAATAATAAGACAGATCAAGCCCAACATACATGAATATTGATAACTTCAAGTGAAGCTAATCTTAATTTAATGTAAATTGCAATTTGTTAATTGGCCAAAAATTATTCATTGCAATATTTCATGTAAGCCGTACATTCAAGTGCATCTATAAGTTGATAACCGTGTCTTCAGGATTACTACATATCAATTAAATCAGAATTACATTTTACTGATGTTAAAACATTTTCTGGTCACAGCTGTTATTGTACCCCAGACTGCAACAATCAAGCAGTTTAAGAAAGCTTTTCAACGTCAAACATTACTCCACCTTAAACGTAAAGGAGAATCTAGGCGAATTAACTGGTAATATCACGGCATTTGTGCCAAACAATATATGATCAATATTATCGTACCTGCCTTACAATTACTATTTTTTACGCAGATTAAATTTTATCCTGCTGTAATTTATTAATCATTGCAGGAAATATTATTGGAAATCATACTGGCTAATCTATGAAGGTATAAAGCTTGAAAAAGACGACTCTAACTTGATAGAGTAAGTAATAATAGTTACCAGTCTGAAATATGTTAGCTTAGCCTGATGTTATACCGTTAATAATATGAACTAATCTAACTGATTTTCTGTATTCATGCTTACTAATGTTTACTGATAAATAACTGTAATAATCTATAAAGAATTAAATCTCAGATTTGAGCCCAGTTACTATGCTAAAAATTTATGCAGTATACTTCTTTTTTACTCCACAGCTATGGTATAGGAAATGGAGCAATGCTAACTTTCGCGAAAAGACTTCAACAGAAGGGAAGAGTAAAATCATATAATGCGCAATTGTGATGTATTTCATCTCTACAAGTTAAAAATTTAGAGCTTAAATTTATTAATATTGATTCATCTGTACATATGGAAGACTTACATACCTGTATAATAGTTGTAAATATTATGAATGATCCAAAAAATAAATCAACAAAACTAAGTCATGTCATGCGTAAACTGCTTATTATTTAATATTAACTTATTAATTTCGAACAACTGCAATTTGGTATGGCTATAATTACTTCATGGTAGAAATAATATGTTACACACGATTTAATTTAAGCGATTCTACCGTCCTTATACGCATTTGTAGTATCAGTTAACAAGGTATAGCTATTAATTCTATACAAAGTGGAATATCATTACTCAAGCTTCGATAATGCTACTTATTGATTTTTGTAAGGGAAAGTGTATAAGTACAAGAAATTCAACGCTTACTACTATAGCATTTTAATTGATAGATCACATTGTAATGCATGATGACGCGGTTTAAGCAATAATAACGAAATGGCCTACAATAATTTGTGGTTATATCGTAGACAGGCGATAAAATACGCTGAGCGATGTAAAATGTGCAAATTAATCCATACGCCATAAAATATATATGAGATTGACTCCATTTGTATAAGTAGATGTCACAATTTCACTTCTGCGACAAGGTAACGTACAGTACAGTAAAAGTCTATAAGTAGCTACTGACTTAAACGCCCTTTTACTTAACGTTAAACACACACAGCAAAAGACTGTAAAGATGAAGCTTTTATTAACAAAGATACATCTACAACTTTTTACCACCCTCAAAACTCAAATGTTCCCGTTTATATAGGAACCGTCTAATTTGTAAACAACAACAGTATTATTATTATACCTTACTAGGAGAATCATCTCGAACTAAGATGCTCCTTACATAGCTTTTCTATCAGTAAATATTTTGAATCTCTTACTCATACTTAATCTTAATCTAAGCTCGTAGGTTATCTAATTCAACTATCATCAACTAGAACTTGAATCATCCTACTGCTATCTATCACACAATAACAATCAATATCAAATATGTAATGAACTATTACAAACAACATCTACGTTAAGGCATTACTTATCTTACCTAGCACTACAAATATGGATATTCTCCATACTAGCTACTACTGTACTTATTAAACTATCCTAATGACAAGGCAACACTGTAACAGTAGATCAGAGAAAACTAGCACCCGTAATCAAACTTACTACTTGATGATGACTGATTTATCATACAGTATTTCTATTAAATAATTTACATAGCTCGTTCATATGATAAATCCTGTACAATTACCTAAATTTTTACTATTTAGAAATTTTTTATCGGTTTCAGTCATGCATATCTAGTAACTGTACTATTGTTGTTCAGATTGGACGTGCATTTAATCGTTTCAAAAGTAATCTGAAGGTGGGAGCATCTAGCCTAATTAATTTCAGAGATTACTGTATAAATCTTGTTAGTGTGGCGAACTAAGAGTGCAGTGGCCCTATTTATATGCAATTACAGTAGTAGAAAGATGTTGCATCGGCTACTCTGAAAAACTAAAAATATACATGATTATATAAGATATTCCAATACGATTTCAATTGTATGTATAATAAGTCAAAATTATTTTTAAATTGCTATCGCCGACGATTGTATAAATTACTCTTATATATACGCGTAATAATCAAATATCTTATTACCCGTAAAAATTTATTAAGTAGAATATTTTCAATAAGTAAACGCTTTAGACTCTGTGCAAATCCATCGTCAAATTGAGGACAATCTTCGGAAGTGCTGCCATAATATTACGTAATACAAAGATTTAAAATGATTAGCTGTTGCACTGCATAAGCGTGTCTTCCAATAGAGTTTTCATAGCTTGTAAAATTGCGACAGCTTTAATTCATCTATGAAAGGTGTTGGCTTTACCTATCCCTACTTTAAGTAATAAATGTAACCTACATTTAGAAGAATTAGTATTGAATAAGATGTTTTAATTACTGTCATCTATACTTATTGTATTTTACAAATTAACGAAAATGTTCTTACATAATTAAATTACCAATATAGATGATGAATTTTTTATGACGTAAAATAAGTTGAATGTCGTATATCGAACCCAACATATGGTTTGCGTTAACTTTTCATAAAGATGTATGCTATATTAGACAATTCTCAAAATTCTAAAAGACAGTAATAGAAGCTAAAAACTAATAAAACTTTTAGGTGAAGATACCATGCTGTACTCTAAATAATTCGTTGGATCCGATAACTTTTTGCATATCATGTCAGGTTATTGAATCTAACTTGCATTTTGCATATTATGACTCCGTATCTGCATAGATTGCCGACCCGTCCTCTTTTAGGCTTTGCCAAATTCTTTGTGCTATTTCATTTGTTTCATTTTTCTATTTCTATCAAGAAAGGACAGACAACGCTGCATTCGCCTTGCACTTTGGGATTAGGCGGTAAATCTACAGCTTTAATTGGCGTCAAACCTGGACAATTTCTAATAGCTGGATTGTTCGATGTTCACGATAATTACCATCCTATTACCAGGAAACTTCAATCTATAAATCCAAGAAGCCTACAGAGAGTACAATCTATGATTTATGCTATCGATGCCATTAATAATAATTCCAATTTATTGCCCAACATAACCCTAGGGCTATATCTATTCGATAGCGGGGGTAGTTCACAACTAGCTTTGACCCATGCTATAGATATGATACGTAATGATTTACAAAAGCCAAAAGCGAACGAAAAAATGTGCAACTGTATCAACACTGCTGCAGACTGCAACGCGATAACAAATCTAACCGATATTCATATGATTCAACAGACTTTCAATAAAAAGATCATAGGTGTTATTGGTCCTAGAAGTAGCAAAGAGTCTATAATTACTGCAACATTGTTTACTACTTACAAGATGCCTCAAATCAGCTACGCTTCTACTAGTCGTACGTTAAGTGATAAGTCAAGATTTGGATCATTTTTTCGCACCGTACCATCCGATACGTATCAAGCTCAAGCTATCGTGGATATTGTTAAATATTTCGGATGGGACTATATTGCAGTCGTATCAACAAATGATCAATATGGTAATCAACTTCGAGCCAAAATTGTAACTTTAGCATCTGAATATCAAATATGTATTGCAATCAATGCACAGTTTCCTTCACAGTTTCATGATCAAATTATTTCAGATATTGTTAACAGATTGGTTAATAATGTTAAAGTTAAAACAATTATCTTAATTTGTTCAGAAGCTGAAGCTAAAGTACTTCTGAAAGAAGCACAATATCAAAATTTAACTGGTAGGATGTGGCTAGGTTCCGATGCGTGGGGTAATTCTCCTGTAATTGCGCGAACGTATTCCGATGTTGTAATAGGCATGATTGGCGTTACATTACTGCAATCTAAACAGAAACTAAACAAATATCATGAATATTTAAAAACATTAAATCTATGTAATAATAATATCAACCCATGGTTTAATGAATATTGGTATCAATTTATGTCAGATAATGTTACTGATTATTTAAAATGTGGTCAAATGAAAAACTTATCTAATAATTACAGTATTGAATTTTACTCGAAGTCAAGCCTGGCAGCATATGTGATGGACGGCGTATATGCATTTGCATATGCATTACATAAAGTCTTGAAATGTAATAATATTTTCTGTCATAGTAGGATTATCAGACAAGAAGATTCTTTATTATGGCGCGATGTTACACAAAATCTTAAAAGAGTTCACTTCAACGGATACACTACAACCCAATTTAAATTTGATCACATGGGTAACAGCAGACCTAAATACGATATTTTTCAATTACAGTTGACAAAAGATAGTGACAGTAATAAAGCAGAAAGTAGCAAACACTTATATTTTAAAAAAATAGGAACATGGGAAATAAACGAAACTACTAATTCTTCTTGGTTTATGATTTCGGAGAATAATTTATCTCGAGATCATGTAGTATCATCTCGCTGTAGTAATGATTGTCAGCCTGGCACTCGACAATATATCACAACAAGTAAGTGCTGCTGGCAATGTTTACCTTGCCTTAAACATCAAATCTCCAGCAAAATAAACGCAGATACTTGCACAAGTTGCAAACGTGGTTCTAAGCCTAATAATAATCAGACGGATTGTGTTGAAATCTCACCAACTGAGAGCAAATTAATCGATCCGATACCACTTGTTGTTCTTATTACTACTGCAGTGAGCTTTTTACTAACCATCACTACATGGCTTATTATATTCAAAAATCGATCAACACCAATCGTAAAGGCTTCTAATATCGCTCTAACTTATACATTACTCTTTTTCATCGGCCTGTGCCATGTCAGCCCGGTTATGTTTATTCTACCTAAAGCCTTAGTAGGTTGTCATTATATTTTTCCAGTTATTCTACTACCACCAGCAAATCTTAACATCGTTATAATAAATAAAATTCGTATCATTGTTAAACTATTCAAGGATAAATCATTTAGTCGACAAGTAAATTTTTGGAATAGAGATATCGGACAATTTATTCTTATTATTGGTGAAATAATTATTATTAATTCACTAATCCTGGTGATCACAGCCTTAGATCCTGTCATAATCGAAAGATATGTTACTGAAGATAATTTAGTTTATTTTCGCTGTAAAACTCGATATGAACTTGGTGCGTATCTTTCCATGGCGATTTTATTAATTATCACTACAATATCTGCATATCTCACTTATAGAGCTCGCCATATCCCAGCACGTTTTCATGAGGCCAAATATGTCTCCCTAGCATCTTTACTCATCTGCTTTTTTACTTGCATATATATACCTACTATTATATTTGCTCATGGTCCAGTACAAAGCACTATCGGAGCTTTTGGAATGATAGGGTTAATTATTGGTATCCTTCTTTGCTTATTTACTAATAAGATTTATGTTATACTATTTGTTCCTCAAGTGAACAATAGGCAGAGAACTATAATGGAAATAAGGAATTATACGTTTCATAAAGAGTTAACTATGTCTGGAAGCCTTAATGCAATATCATGATTACATTTTTACTTCCTCACCTAATTGTATTTTATTCATACACAATACAAGTAATTTATTGTGCGCATGATATCTGATATGAGAGTCAGTAAAACGTAAAACTTCTAAGTATAAAACGATATTGGACAGCCGTACCGTTATGTTCTCTCGGGCGCTACTAGGCCAACCACGTAATACTAGGTTAGATACTGCAAAGTAGCCTGAAGCGTGGAGTCCACTTTTTTATTCTGGGTTGCCTTCCCGCAAGTGATATATATGTTATACTTATATTACATACGTATTAGTAAATTACTAGTGAACGTAATTCCTAAACATTACCTGTTTATCATACATAACACGTACTGATAGGAATGTATTAATTCGATAGATTACAGTTATATTAATATGCCTTTGTACTTATAGACTGTAGACGAGAGAGAGAAATAACTGTTTCAGAGAAGAGAACTTTATTACCCTAAGTCAGTCAGTTACAAGGTAGAGAGAGATATATATGCTGCTACACAGAGAAAGGATTCTGAACCCAACCCGCTAACACACATATACATATATGTAATAGATTGTGATCTAACACGGTTCTAGTTTATTACGTTATTGTAACGGTTCTGTATGCATTATAATCATGATCTATGCTGGCGTAGTGTATATGATAGTAGATAAATTGTTAACAAGCACCGCATTGTATGCAAAGAAAGTATCACGAGCATGGATTCGACTTGTATATATAAGCACAGAACGTCATGTAAATTTAACTTTATCTATGCTAGAAAGAATATTTTTTAGCACTTTATTAGATATCGGTTATACGAATTAACATCCCATATATTAAAGCCTCATTTAGTACAAAATGTGTTCATTTAAATAATACACTGTGGCACCTATGAATGTAACAGATTATACATAAGTGATGCACATTCACAAACACATACGTATGGCTGCATATTAAATTAAATATTGCAGACAATTTAAGAATTACGAGAAGTTTGTTCGACATTTTATAACTCTTCAATAAAGCCGTTGCACACTAGCTAAAATTGGTAAGGAATTTTATTCGATGTTAGGCAGGTCCTAAATAGTAACATATTACACACCTGATGCGCATTAATTTAATTATTACTGTATTGTAAATAACCAAACTGAAAATCGTTATGAATATTTAAAATCTTATGCAGGATATAAAAGTATACCAATAGACAATTAGTAATTAGAGTATTCCGTATTTTTACTCTATTATCGTCTACGTACAACTTTTAAGGATATCTGGCTTATCGGTCGGCAAACATTAATGCAAAGGGAATGTATAAAATCCAGAGAAGAGCCACAACATTACGGTCAATAGTTTTTAATTTACCTCATTACTGTGATATACTAGTCGAATCTCTTACTGAATTTCGGATAAATTACCTTATAATATTGATGGATAATGACGCCATGCCATATACACGTATTGAATACAGTATGTGCAGTATATTGCAAGTTAGAAATTATATGCAAACTGATAAGGAATGTTATTATACGATTCAGTATTGAATGCTTTATAGATACATAACTAGATGAGTAACAGCTATAGCAGATTATATAAATGCTAGTAATGGTGATTTAAGTGATGTTCATTCAATATTAATTTACTTCTAATGCTGATATGATACCCTTAATAAAGATGGAAAACTATGACTATACGGCGTTAACTGACATTATATAGCTACTTTACAGGTTTTAATTAAGATATTAAAGAGTGATTTCCTAGCACGAGTACATTACAGAAAAGAGCTCTTTTATGTCAAGATCAATAACTATAATTATAATGTAAGTCCACATTTATGTTAAATTGATGCCGAACTTTGTTATGAAGATAAATAAGGTTGCAATGTAAAGAAATGTGGAAATTGTTGATTAGCCAGCGTAATACTGGAAGGACAATTAAATTACAACGTATATACTCATTGAAATGCATGAAGCTTACAATAAGATAGCTATCTGTTTAAACATCAGCGTTTCGCGAAAAGGTGATAAAGCTCAATTAGCTGTACGAATATATGATCATGGCTATATATGTGGTAATGGCTAAACCTAACAAGTAATTGCATTTGACTTTGCTCCAGAAATGTTTGTCGGCATGTTCCTCGTATTCTCACGATGCTAACAGATTCCTTAAATGATAATCACTAAAATTGCTATAATATAATGAGATTACAATGCTTTAATTAGAACTCATTCGTTATAATCATCTACACCATAATTATACCATCTAAGTTTAAAAGATTCTATTCTTATGGCAATAAAGAAAATGATTACAAATGAGATAATCTTTTAATGTTATATTGGCGCTTTAAGCAATTATGATCAGGTTGTAGTTATTCATAAATCCAAGGCAGCAAGTATTGCAGTAATTAACTTTACATTATTTTCAATATATAATGTCTCTATAGTATTACAGAGAAAATATTAATGTTTTTATACAGTTAATGGTAATTAACCTTAGCGATATCAAGATAAGAAAGGTATACGAATAGACGAAGAAAAAGCGTTTTCTAAATGCTGTAAGTGTAATAAGAATAGACCTGTAGCTGTCCCAGATATACCGGATCAAATTTACTAATTTGATTCCATGTTACCACAGACGGCCTTTTTCAAGCAAAGTTATGCCAGTTATTCCTTATTCCTATTGGCTTATGATACATGATATTATAAAATCTCTCTACTCAATAAGGATTGAACTTGGCAGATATCCGCAGCGATACTCTTAGTAACTTTGCACTGCATATTAAGGCAATCGATTTTATTAAGTATACTAGGGTTAAAAGTATCATGATAAAAATTTTTGCTTTCATGTTAGTAAAGATGGCTTAAAGTTGGTTACTATTGATTGAAATTATAGCGCAATAAAAGCTTCCAATTTTATTGAGCAGTCCAACCTCCATCCATAGTTAGAGAAGCACCAGTCATTAATCTTCCTGCATCACTACACAAAAATAAGACTAATTCACCAAGATCTTTTGTTTTAACAAATTGCTTAGCAGGCTGTTTGTCAGCTAAAAGTCGATGTTGAGATTCAGTAATAGATATATTTTCCTTTTTGGCTATATTTTCAATTTGTTGTTCAATTAATGGTGTCAAAACAAAGCCAGGGCAAATAGCATTACAAGTTATTTCTGCTTCAGCTGTTTCTAGCGCAACGACTTTGGTTAAACCAACAAGTCCATGCTTGGCTGCACAATAGCCAGTTTTACCGACAGAGGCTACCAAGCCATGAACTGAAGCAATATTTATTATTCGCCCCCAGTTACTTTTCTTCATCGATGGCATAGCTTCTTTCATGGTGTAGAAAGCAGCCGATAGATTGATAGCGATGATATTTTCCCATGTTTGATCGGGGAAATCTTCAATAGGTGAAACATGCTGAATTCCAGCATTATTAATCAAGATATCGACCGATCCAAATGTTTCAATAGTAAACTGGATCATCTCTTTAATTTCATTCGATCGCAACATATTCGCAGGGTGATGGGCGGCCTGAACACCATAACCTTGCAGCTCTTCGACAATTTTGTCGATGACTTGCTTTTCACCAAAGCCATTAATAACGATATTAGCTCCATTTTTTGCTAACGTACGAGCAATATCAAGACCAATGCCACTTGTTGACCCAGTGATCACTGCATTTTTGCCTTCAGCCATGTTTAGTTAGTCACTTGAAGTGAAATTGTCTCAAATTATATAATGATTCTGGTCACTCCCAGCTTAGTGCCTCTGCACACTAGCTCTGCAAAAAGTTGTTGTCGGGAGGAATTTGCTGTGGTACTCTGTATCGTACCGTACAGTACGATTACTGTACTGTACTGTACGCAGTTTGATGAAAATTTGCTGACTACAACTTTTCTTCTACTATACTGTACTGTACAGTATTACGGTCAGGTCTAGTATTACCTAATCATATTAATCCATCTATTTCTGGATTCAGACGAAACTAACAACTCTCTTCGGTCGAATAAAACTATCATACTGTAGATAGATATACATGTTGTATGTTATAGATAAAGTTAGATAATTGGACAGATATCAACGCTGGGTTCATCGTAAGCGAGATTGATGGCTGATTCTTCTGAAGTTCAATTACCTGATATCACCCGTCGTTTTAGACTAACAATCATCGTCATTTTTAGCTGCTTGTATGTTGTATCTGCGTGTGCTTACGCCATTATAGCTCCATTTTTCCCTATTGTGGTAATGCCATGGATAATTAATTACATATGCTGTAGTATCGATCTGCTTTTATTTATGATTTATTTAAACTCTTTTGATACAATGCCAGTCTTGGCATTGAGTGGCTAGTAGTGATATCACTTCCATTTTCATGCGTTACAGGAGGCTTCTTTATGCAATGCGATCTACTATATTTATCGTACTGTATTATTTCTACAATTTTGCGTACTAGTGTATAAATTAATTAATTCTGCGTTCCATTCCTTTGTGTTCATTCCATTTCCTACGTGAACATGTACAGTACAGTACAGTAATTAACGAACGATATGACAGTTTCTCACCTAGACACCGATTCTGGATGGATACGAATACAAAGCTATATGAATGCATATAGTAGAAAGATTGCATAGAGTTATTTTAACCTCTTCCATTTTCTCGCTTGAATCCGATTTACTAAGTAAATACCCTGTATGCCAGTAATTTGACTAGCTGACAGTTTTTTTTGCCAATGCACTGATCTAGACACGTACAGTACATATGTGTCAATGCAAACTGAATGAATTAATTCCTTTTTAAAATTCTGTACCAAACATTAAGCTATACGCGTATAGTCGTATACGATATTTTCCATTCCGTTATTATTTTGATTTGATATCGCTAGGTATTGAACGTCTAGGTACATTGTAATGTTTACGATGTGATTAAAATGCAATACTCCATGCAATGTAGGTTTAGGATTAACCTATCATTCATTAATCAATTATAATTATTATCCTATCTTGGAATAGGCTGAAAAAAGACAAATAACACATGTTCAACTTGGGATAATATTCGTGGTGTATTCTATTGTGAAAGCCATCTTCTCACCTATTGTTGGCATTTTGGTAAGTAATGGATTGCATAGACTAGTAGAATGTCCATCTCGTGATTATTTTGTGTAAATGTACTGTACTGTTATCATACCGTAGTGTTAAGTACCTTGCTTAGACAATTCGGGAACATTCTAAACGTACGTAAAGGTACTACCAAATTAGACAAAAGGAGTTTATTCAAGTTATAACTACTAACTGTTCAGTAGCATTTCAATCAGAATGAAGTTTACTTCACATTGATATGAAATAGAGCTAACCTCAATAAACAGCCTCAATACTAATTCAAGGTATCACGGACGCACCAATTGAATAGCTAATAAAAGGGTACTGATTTATCAATTTGTAGTTACCTCGTGTTGGAGTTAGATATGTCTTGTGGGCTGGGTTAACCATAGAAGCCGGTAGCAGCATCCTTTTAGGGTAAGTTTATCATTGTCGATCTAAAAATTCGATGTTCAAATATCGTAAATTTCATATTTACCTTGAGAACCATAATTAATCTGCCCAGCCATTGATAGATTCAAATCAATCGACTATTTTGCTTAATATTGTAGATTTTTGGCAAATATATACGATAGAACATCGTTTCTGCTATTTGGTATAATTTTAAGAGGAACACAGGGACTCGGCTCAGCTATGTATCAAACGGCTGCAGCTTCGTATATCACCGTCATATGTCAAGATTCCGTAGCTACAGTATTGGTGAGGTCAAGACTCTGATACTTTTTAGTAGCAATATCTAGTAATGATACATTTTGAATTGACTGCCGCACTGGTCTCAATGCTTTCCCAAATTCATGAAAAATCAAATAATATGATAGCGCTTTTTTAAATCTTAATGTAGGGTGTTTTAGAGATTTTTACCAGTATAGGGTTTATGGTTGGCCCACCTGTTGGGGGTATACTATATTCGGTAAAGTAGTAGCACGCAACTATCTATTATGAACGCTAATACATTTTGAAAAGCATGAGATACAATGCTTGAAATATTTAACTATTTCTACATATTTCATAACTATATTATCGCGTTAAAATTATTGTAGGCGGGAGGTTTTAAATTGCCTTTTATAGTTTTATCGTCGATACTGTTAGCCGCTAGCTGTATTGTTGCGTACATGTTGCCTGCGATACCTTGTAAGTTTCGTTTTTTCGATAAGTTATTTCTTTATGTAGCTTAACTAAAATTGTAACTGTTATAGCAGTTTAATTATTAAGATTTATGTTGGTATCTTGTACATATATAAGCGTATAATCAATCGGTTTTATCCTAGCTGATAGTAAATCATCTCCAGGAAAGCTAATGTTGGATGTAATGCGTATTCCTCGTGTTATAATAATATGTAAGCAATACTACGTATCTTAAGCTTTAATAGTTGCTTAATTATAATGAATTCTATTAGGTAATTATAAGCACTAGATTCGATATTGTAGACAAAGGTGTGATCACGTAAACGCAAGTGTGTATAATAAAAGATGTTATTTATACAGCATACAGCCATGTGAAAATTGAAGTCTATGCTATTACTTTTTTATTACAATCTATAGAAATATTAGTGTGGTATTTTCTCTAAAAAAATACTACTATTGTTTTATCCTTCATAACAGGTTTTGGATTAGCTTTACTACTCACATCCATCACATTTACTGATCCTACCTTCACGCTGCATTTAAAACCGGTATTATAGTGCATTTTTAAATTTTCTTATAATCGTATTTGCGACTTACCAACTAAAGTTTGCTCGATTCTTAATATTCTAAAATAGCTCCATCTATCGAAAACCGACATTGGTTTGGTTTTTCTGTCACTTGCTGGTGCCTATGGAGTATTTTCTCCTCTTGCCGGATATATTTGTGATAGAATAGTAAATTTTAGATATTTTAATATAAAGTGCTCTCATATATCATCCACATTCGCGGAATATTATAATCTTGTACATAGATGGGCTCTGTATGCAATATACTTACCATATTTTACCGAGTTCTAAATCGCAAGAATATAGAAGTATTAATGTACTGTGTTACTGTAAAAATTATATTCCTCGAATATTATTTTTGAAAGGGGTATCGAATGTTAACGATAATTGGCTATTTGGGAGCGGCTATATCCCTACAATTCTTAGGACCAGCACCATATTTACATTTACCATTGTATGTAAGATGTAATGTTTATTTGCGAGATTTTACAATATGATTTACCTTAAGGCAGTTAGGATATACTTATATATCTCATTGTTTGCTAATTTAGGACCGTAGCACAATCTGTTCTGGCAAGTATAGGTCTTGGTGCAGCGTTCTCATTAGCGGCTATTCCATCTTTTCCAGATATATTGGAAGCAGTATCAAACAGGTTAGGATAAAGACATTTAATAAGTATTGTAGCAAACTCATCACGGTACACTATCAGAGATTATACTAATATAAAATTGCCGGTATCATAGTCGCTATTGCCAAGACAAGGGACAGTTGGCTACATATTCTGTCACGTCAGGAATATTTAATGGATTTCTGGGATTAGGGTAAGCCATCCTTTACGTAATAATACTTTGATATGGCAAAATAAAGATCAAGAATTGTTATTTGAAGATGTAAAGTGTGCAAAATTATTGCTATATGCAGGCAAATACTTGGCCCTCTTGTTGGAGGTGTCTTTGTGGCCAATGCCGGAGTAGACTTTGATTGGGTTGCAGCTGTAAGAGTTTTAAAATTAACTTATGATATGATAAAGTCATAATTTTAAATTTTAGATAACAAAGCGTTACAAAACTAGATATTTGTCATCATACAAATATTGTAAAGCAAAATAGAATGATAAGCAGCGAGCATCACAATAATTACGAATTTAAAATTTCTCTACCTAATTGATGTGTGGATAACAAATCTTGAAATTATTGAGGTGATTTTTGTAATGCCTTATACTTAATGTTATTTTAGATCCTTGGATTCATCTTTTTAGCTCAGGTAAAAGTATATGTCAGTAAGAAGTTATGAAAATATTACTGTGATATAACCGATCACAAAATTCTAAAATTTGTAGAAAATTAGAATTTTAATTGATTTTTATATAGAGATATACTACGCTCTACTTTAGCTTAACGTTAGTAACTAGTAGAAAGATTTTAAGAAGAACTACTAAAACATCTAAAAATTGCTTGCTTACATACTCTTCGTAGTGTCTGCGGCTACAGTAATTAGCGTTCTACCCTATCTTGCGGTATATAAGTGTTCAGGTTATTATTAATATGCGTATGCTACCGTGATCACTTACAATTTGTTATGGCAACAGCTACGGTTTTTATGCAGATATCATTTTCCGACTAGCTACAGTAATGATCATATCCATAACTTAATATATGAGTCACATTTTTATTTCTATCAGCATCAGTTGTGACTAAGGTACCGTATATGGTCATCTGTACTTTTAACACAAAATCTTCATCTGTAGTCCATGGTTATAGGCTATTAAACATGCCTTATGATAAATTTAGTAAGCTACTCTATAGTACGTCATGTGAAACATGGCTAATAATTTACAATTCTAATACTCGGTTTAAAATTACCTATCTTGCATTGCCATTGTTGGTTTATAGATAATTCACAACTGTATTGTGGGATAACAGTTTGATAGATTGTTATACGTACATTTATTTATTCATAACAGATTAGTTATAACATTATAATTGTGATTATTCACTTTAGACGGTTGCAGTAATTATTTTAACTCTATGGGAAGGTACTGGCTTCTTCAATATTAACAGGTTATAATTTCATCAAGCTATTAAGTAACAGAATAAGGTCATGTTAACGTTCTGTCTAGTCTTTACTTATTATCTACTATATTTGATAGGGCCTTACCGGAAGATAAAGAATCAAATAAACCTACCGGGAATGATAATAACGATGATAATGAATCAAAACCGTTACTTGCATGATTTGGACGATGAATAGGTTAAGGCACTTATTTATTAATAGATCAGTTCATGATTTAATGTGTCGATTAAACTAAGTACCACCCTCAATCATCGTTCAAGGGGCATGAAGTATAAATTATTTTACTATTTTATGTATATGACAGTGTTATATACTGTATTAGAGTAGAAATATCTATGTCAGGATAATTCTGTTAGCCTATCCTTATTTAGTTAACTTCTAATTTGGATATACATACTGTGTTTTAACATAGCACTGACTTTTTATGACAGTGAAACATATACACATACTGAAATTAATAGTTATAATAGGGAATGCAAATCATCTACTTACAGTTCGAATCATTGTGATTGTAACTTAATTATGGTAGATTGTAAATTATCGTAGAAATGTTCTGTAATATAGTTTAGCACTATGCTGTCAATGCACTGTGCGTAATTAAATCAGCATAATAAATAATTAATGAAGAATACCAGAATCTGTGAATGTGTTTGTAATGTAACCTTCAACACTAGTTGAAAGAATGAAAACAATGCATTACATACTTACATAGCATGCAATTAAGAGAGATCAAATTAAGTAGTTAGCACTAGAACAGAAAACATTAAAATATAATTTAAGTCTTCTTTACCTTACTAATCAGAGCTAAATGACGAAGTTAAAACGGGCATGTGCAGATAATATGTAAACATGATCATTAGTATTTTCACGCATTTAATAGCTAAGGTTTAAGTTTGGTAATAAAGCTGTATCAGCGAGTTGTTAATCTAGTTCTGGAAACCATAAATTTACAGCATGATTTCAACAGAGTAGCTATTGGTACTTTTTATTGCTAGCTGTATGGTTATCCTTGCTACTTTTATAGTTACTGCGTAGTAAATACTGTAAAAACAGACGCGGGTGCAGAACGACAGCTTGAATACTAGATCTAATCTATTACGAACAGAGGCAACTCTCACCTAATACATTTCATCATCTTACGTTAGCTATACCTTAGATCTAATACAAGGTACTTCAAGGTTAAGAGATGACGGATTCTTCTGAAGCTGACACATAATTTGGAATGGTATTTACAGGGCATTATATGTACAATCAAGGTTATATTATTTAAATCAGTTATAACTATAGAGCTATAAATATCAATTGGTGAAGGTTATAATTGTAGAACGAGATATTATAGTAATGAACGATAATAACAATAATTACTTAATCACGAATATTAATGCTCAAGATCGTAAATATCAACGAGCTGAGATCAGTAGCATACACAATCGCTTTTATAACAACTGCAATAGTTACAATTTTAGGTGTACGTAAATACTTGTATCGACTTACCAAGAGATGAGCATGATAATTATATATATAATTGACTATGAACTTGAGCGTTTCATATTATTTTTATTATTATATTGCATTACAATTTTAGATCTACGCTTATATTAACATTTTGTCAAACAATACGGTAATTGGCTATGAACTAAAACTCTGTATAGAATAATATTAACAGTACATAGCATATTTTACCAGTTTTGCATCAAATTACGCTATTTATA
Organism: Trichoplax adhaerens; assembly: GCF_000150275.1. NCBI lineage: Eukaryota > Metazoa > Placozoa > Uniplacotomia > Trichoplacea > Trichoplacidae > Trichoplax > Trichoplax adhaerens. The sequence goes on along the minus strand of NW_002060951.1, from coordinate 1,679,205 downwards.
ACCATAGATCAACACGCCTCTTAGTGAGATAATCGATCATTATACCCAATACAGAATTGCACCGACAGATTGTGATATATCAATTCATCAGTATATAATAGTTACTGCTTTGGATCTGTACATATGGTACGTAATGAAGAAAATTATAGACTACTAGCCAATTCAATATAGAGTAATATGATATTAATAAGTAGTTGTATACCATAGGAAAAAAAGATCTATTATCTACAGCAGAAATTATAATAACTGATGGGTCACATGATTGTAGCAGGCGGTCTGAAAAAGAGGTGGAGCTTCAAACTGATGATTACTGCTACGTTTTAAGTACTCGATGTTGTAGCAGTGATAGAGCAGACTTGCTATCGCATCGACAATTAAAGTGCAATTTGATCAAGATTTCAATTGATTGAAGATTATAGGCACCCTGAATAGACTCGTGTTACGTCTATAGCAAAGGCTAAATCACTCAAATATAAACCCTTGTAGTAGATGCTATAAGGATCGTTGTAATTAATATATACTCTAATTGCTAATATGGAGAACATGCTTGTTCTTATGTAAGACTAACTTTAAATTAAGTTATTGAAATAGTTTAGAATTTAAGAGAGATATAAATCTAAACTATAATACGAATGGTAATGGAGAAAGATGACAGTACGATGGCTGATAATGTTCAAACTGAGGGAGTAAACTTAACATTACGTAGTAGACGAACGATATTAATTGTATTGAGTAGTATATATTTTGGTACATCCGCAGCTTACTCACTCCTTTCACCATTTTTCCCAGAGGTGGTAAGTTGCTTAAATTAAAAGTATGCAATAATTGTAAATGAATTTCGGTATTTATTATCGATGGAAAAGCAACCTGTACTTCCAAATTTTACAGAAATTGTTGTATTAATTAATATTAAGATGAATTATTAGAACATGACGACGGGCTTTCGACACAGTATGAATGTCTCTTCCGCTATATAGGATGATATACATATGATAAATATCGCGATCGTTAGAGGCAGATCTGTGGGTTTCTAATTATACAGTTAGGACAGCTGTTAATAACAGTTAATAGTCTAGGATTAAATTATAAATAGGGATGGATTAGATCTTCTTTTGATTTACATCCGCATTTTGTACTATTTGTGCGGTCGTTTTTAATTAGATCTATGGATTAGCATGAGTTATAAATCAAAAATAGTAGCGAATATACTTGAAGCATATCCTGAAATGCCGTCAGACTCTGCTATTATTTACTACCAATTAATTTTAAACATGATGATAAAGCTTGACATAAACGCAAATATTACACTCATATCTTCAAATCTTATTTCAACAATAATTTTTAATTTTTTCGTGCTTTAATATTCATTATAATTATTTACAACTCTAAAGTATTGAACTAGCAATACGGTTTCATATATGAATTTATTTAAAATTAAGCGAAGGAAGTATTTTAGCAGTATAAAATATTTAACTTGTTACTATATCTGCTCTGTAAAACCTTTTGGAAATTCTTGCTGCCTATTTTTGTATTGAGAATATTAGCGTTTATCAATCGTAACATTTTATTATCACGTTAACTACACAAGCATAGCTTAGAACATTTAAAATTTGTTAATTTTAGGTGAATATTGATTAAGGATATATGTATTACATTTAGCAATAGTTTATCATGTAGCGTAACAATAAGTTTTAACAGTTTCAAATGAAATGATTAATTTATTATGCAAACCGTATAACCATTACAACCTAAGCTGACTAGCTATTCGTTAAATAGGCTCATCAAAGGGGAGTGGGAACTGTCTATATTGGCTTAATATTTGCAATCTATCCACTTGCTAAAGGCCTAACATCGCTAGTAATCGGAGTAATAGTAAGTTATATAATTTTGGCGATACATGAATTAAACAAGCCAAAGCAATGAAAATTACCTTAAAAGCACATAAATTCTATTTTATTTCGTATCGTAATAACACTGTTTAATTAAGATAGCTATATTATGATTTTTAAATATCTCGTAAATTAATTAAGGTAGGCGACAAATAACAATCATAGGTAATTTATCTAATTGTTGGGCTAAAATAAACTGTACTTACTCATAAGCTTGACTGTTATACTAGATTAAATACTAAAACTCAACTAAAAAATAATAATCAAGTTACCAGCGCAAATTTAATAACGCGAAAATCCCTTTAATATCACATTTAATGTTAAATTTCGTCGACCTTTTCCTTTCAGCTACCCTACGTAAGCATAGTCTATCTGTTATGGGCTGGCCTATTTTTGGAAGCTTGTGGCACAATGATATTTGGGTAATTCATCTTATTCATTTCACGACTATCACAACCTAATAGCGAGGTTGTTTTTAAATTCAAATGCTTAAGTGTCCAAAAATTGATAAATTGAAATAATTCGTAGCAAATGTATTAATAAGTTATAAATCCAAACTAATAAATATTGTATAAATATTCTCAATGTTTATTAGATTTCTCCCTCATATTCTTGACACGACAACATTTATAGTCTTTTGCTTCGTTACAAGATGGATTCAAGGAATGGGTGCAGCATCATATCAAACATCTGCTTATGCTTGTGTAGCTTCAGTATTCTCAGATTCACTAGCTACAACTATAGTAAGTTATGATGTAGACATAAGTATTATAATGCAGCTTACAATCTGCCTTACATTTACAGTACAAAGCAAAGTAGTCGAAATCTTGGCTAGCCATAAAATGCTACAGCTTAGCATATTGATCTCCTAAATGAGAAAATATAGTTGTAGTGTATCGAGGTAAAATCGTTGCTCTAGAATAATATAAGAATATTTTTGGGATTAGAAGTTTGCTAGATGCATTCTTAATATAATTTTATACTCACATATAAAATTTATACACTGTTAATTGGATGCTATATTTACAGTTGATACCATATATCCTTCCTACTTTGTACTGAATCGTGATGAATATAACTTAAATTTTTCAATTTAAATTAAAATATGATTATGTATGTGTTTAGAATGTCAATGTATCTTGATTGACTTGTAATATGGTAACACTATTAAGTGATCATATATCGTATAAGCAATAATTTCGGCTGCTGATTCTAAAAGGAATGACTTCATATAACAGCCTAATATATCAATTAATTTATAAATTGTAAAATATATTGTTACCTAACATTTTACTAACTTTTTGACCTATTTTGGTTATATCTACAAAAGGGAATATTGGAAACCTTTACAAGTCTAGGCTTTGTAGCAGGACCTCCTATTGGCGGACTGTTATACAAGGTGACTATCTCAACTTATTAGTAAGACTAGTAAATATTACTATCTTACAGACAGAAGCTCCGTATAGAATATTCTATGTAAATATAACCTAACATATTTGTTAATCGCAATTGATAGGCAGGTGGTTATGAGTTGCCATTTGTTGTTATAGCAATATTTTTGCTTATAGCTTCTTGTGTTATTGCTTTTACAATGCCGCGGATGAAATGTAAGTAGAATTGGATTACATTATCTAACTCTGCAAAGGTGTCAGTCAGCTTTACCAAACGATAGGGTACATTTACTTTCATATTTAAGCGTTATAAAATTTTCAACACCATGATTTTGTAATGTAGTCCTTAAGCTGTTTTAAGATTAAGGTTATAGAATTATTGGAAAATAGTTCAAGTTGTGCTTTAAATTGTATCATTGAGCAACTCTCTGTACCTGTACTGCAGATTATATTTACAAGTGCGTATTATAGCTATTCTACCGCAATGTTACCTTAGGATTCTGAGATATTTCGTGACAGACTATGCTAATTAATCAAGTAATTAGTATTATACTATAGTGTATGTTACTGTTAAGCAATTATTTCACAAGGAATGAAGAGCGATGCTTTAATTGGAAGCGCCACTTATATTAATGAATTTCAGGATAGTAAAATTGTGGCTCCAATATTGCCACTTTTATGATATTAATATGCTACTGAAAATAGCCTCTAACCTCTTATATACACTATAATTTATGTATAGCCTATTTTAATACTTAACCTATAACACAAATAAATAGCGGATTCTATAGTAATATCTAAATTTTAAATAGTTAGACTGTTAGACTTGGAATAGATACTAGTAGTCCTTGACAATTTGGTAGATAAACTAATTTATTTGAAAATATAAGGAAATCTTATAAGAAATCGAAGTTCCAGTTGTATTATTTCTAAGATACTTTATCACATGTCATAGTTGTAGAAAGCCTATTAGTAATCATAAATAAAAGTTATGCACCTTTTTTTCAATTAGATAACACTACGACCTCGCCAGTTCATCTCCTAAAGCGCTTAATTTGTTCTCCAAGCGTAACTATAATCTGTATGGCTGCTTATAAAACAGCAAAGCAATAATCAATAGAAGATATCTGATAAATACAAATATTTCTCTTTTATTTCATTAAAAGGATCTATTAGATTATTAAATGTTTTTGTTATTTTATAGGCATTCTTACTACTTAACATATTTCTTTGCTTCATTAATAGGTTTCGGTGTCGCTTTATTTATTGCCAGTTCTGGTTTTATATTCCCACTACTATCATTGCACATAAAACCGGTAAGATTAGTTAATCAACTATTTTAATCAAATTTTTTCTGCACTACCAGTAATTTGATAGCTTAAATGTATCGAAGCAAGTGATATTATCATGATTTGTTTAGCTCAGGCTGACGATACCTCAAATTGGACTTGTATTTCTAATCTTGCCTGGAGCCTTTGGATTGTTCTCTTTCGTTGCTGGAATCATTGCAGATAAAATCGTAAGCCATAGTTTGCTACCTTTGCTCTATTCTCTGCAAACTCAAGCTTTAAGTAAGTTTAAGATGCCATACAGTATAATTCTTGATAGTAAACGTCCAAGAAATGTGCAAATATGAGGTTCTAAACTGCCTTTAATTCTGTATAACTGTTATCATTGTATGATGTGTATAACTGAGTCAAAAATGCTATCGTTGCCCTGTGGTATTAAGCTGATCTTACATGGTTGATGACTTATGAACGTTATGAAATGATGCAAATGTTTTTATATTTGCTAAGAATTCCCGGCTGATGATGATAATTGGCTATCTAGTGCTTGCAATTGGTTTACAATTCCTTGGACCAGCAACATATTTGCCCATTCGATTGTACGAGATGTTATCAAATTGCTATCATACGTACAGCTGATATCAGTATATACCTGCATAAAGGCGGTTGGCAGATATGATTAATTACTGTTATGTTTTTATGCAGGAGTGTAACGCAGACTATATTAGCTAATGTTGGATTAGGAATTGGATTGGCTATCGCCTTTGTCCCTTCTTATACTGACGTGTTAAAATCAGCTAGAGAACGGTATAAAAATTATATTTGTTTATAATTGCTCGTATTTAAGTAGGAGACCTTTATCAGGAATAGCTACAAAAATTAAATTATTTTTAATTTTAACGAAAGTTTAAACAATTTTCAACAGTTTTGGTCAACATTATGACGAATTTGTTATTAACTCCATTACGTCTGGACTTTTTAGCGCCTCCCTCGCAGTTGGGTAAGTGTTGTAAAACTTCCTAACATCAGATTTGTAATTATCCGCACAATTACAGTATATTTGGTGCACTTTTATTGCCCAAAGAATTATTAATACTATCTTCTTAATTCTATACATGTCCTAATTGCAGGGCAGGTTTTCGTATTTACAACATATTACAGTTATAAGATAAAATTTTAATCTTTATTTATCGTAAGTAAAATGTCGTTTGTGATCTATTTTTGGATTAATATGAAGTCTATAGTCACGATGTACCACTATATGCATACAGACATAGTAAGATCAATATGAGAATTTTTAAATCTGATATCTAAATACTTCATGGCCTTCAATTTGTGCTACCATTACTGTCTCATTTTGCACATGGTTATTGCAAGATAAATATACCCAATTCTGATATCTAAATAAGTTTTAGCTTGTAATTTGTACTACCGGTACTATTTTGGTTGTATAGGGCATGATACAATAGATGTACCTAATATCAAAATCTAGATACTTTTAGCTCTATAGTTTATGTGTCTTTACATTATCATAAACGCAACAATGATAACGTATGGTGGATAAATGTGGCACTTTTGTCTATGATTAAACCTACAGCTAAGATCTGTATGATATCACAAGTGCCTGTTTTATCAATTTTTTGTGAAAAATGTGATTAAAATCGCTACACTGATAATGATTAATAATAATATAATATGGTTAAGTATATAATCAGATTTTTAGTAACAATGCCGTATTTTTTATAATCATTAGGCAAATCATTGGTCCTGCAGTTGCTGCAGCCGTACCTAACGTTGATGTCGGTTTCGATTGGGCTACAGCGGTAGTTATGCTAACTTAAATCTTTAATTAATAATGTCGATAAATTACTTACATTAGCTATATGCAATCTTAGTACCTGAGCGCTTTATATGGCATAAGTAGACAACGTGCAATACGCATATCTAGTCTATCTACTGTATGTTTCATTATTGTGAATGAGTAAGGGATTCCAGTACATACGTTGTAATAGCATAGAATTATTATAGTTTGATCCAATTTATTGTTTAAGCAGCGTAATTATAGATCATGGCATATAATCTGTAAAAATAACCGGGAATTATTATTTTTTTTATGACGTTCAGATCTTTGGTTTCGCCCTATTCGGCCAGGTGCGTTCAATATTTAGACTGATTTGAGATAAGATATTATAATATCAGCATAAATTTTCAGCTGATCAAAGTTCTTGATTATCTGTCTTTTGAAGAAGGCTGATTAATAACATAATGAAATGCTAGTTATATAGCAATTTATACACTTGCAGTTAGACATTATTGATATTAATCTTTATTGGAGTTGTAAAGTAATCTCGGTAACGAACTATAATGGCAGGATGATGATATCATAAATTTTAACAAGGGGCTGTATTGATAGGCAATTCTTGTTATTATCTTAACCGTCGTGGAGAATACTTTCATGCATCAAGCAGCAGGGTTAGTTTATCCAAGGTTCTTTTCCGTAACATAATACATAAGTAGGTATACCTGTATGATCTCCTTTTATCGATATGTGTCCATTAATAGACAAGCATCTCATGCCAAGGAGAATGTCAACAATAAAAGCATTGACTCTAACGTGGATAATGAAGAAAGTAAACCATTGCTAACATAATGATGAAGATAACGGTGATTAATCTGATTTAATACAATGTAACAGTATCGATATACACTATAATTTTCAATTTTAAGTTAATTTCAATTAAAAATTAAAAAATTACCGAATTATGTTGGAGTTAATGACCATAATGGCCATGGTGCATATTTTCTCGAATTAATTGGATATTTAATTCTAACATTCATGAAATGACTATTTGAGAGAAAAGTAAAATTATTTTTCGTATATTTGGCACGAAGTGATAGTCTTGGAAGAAATTGCTTTATTCTTTATTATTTATACATTTTTAGATACATACTGTATTGAGTATATTGAAGATCTTACGAGGGGCTCTACTTTCCACTACTGTAGTGTTGAAAGAGACAGGAATAACATACAAATGAATATATGTGCACTTGTCGAAGTATTATTGATATTTTAGCTTTTGGTGATTCTTTGCACTGCTAATTTAACTGAGCAAAAAGTAATAAATGAAAATACATCAAATATTTCAAGTATTGATATTTCTACTTTATTATTTTGAATTACATGAATTATGCCTTAAGCTCCCATGATTGAGTAACATGCTACTTACCAACAAGTAAGGACGCAAGTAGCGTAATGTACAGTAATATATTCAGTTCAGGATTTTATAATTGGAACATCGACATAGCCTATATTCGATATCAAACAGTGCAACTAAGCAGGAAGTCTTAATGTTTTATTGACAGTATTGTTACAGTATTTGAAAATTTTTAATAACGACAAGGGCAATCATGCATAGTTGCTTAGAATATCTATAGTAGTGATTTTATTTTGTACAAGCTAATTGCCAATATAAAACTTAGCTAACTTAATAAAGAATGCATGAATTCCACTGATCTATTCTATGAGATTTACCCCTATACATACTTGAATATCATTATATATAATGTCTTTGACATTGCAGTAGGCCATGAAATCGTATGTCTTGCGTGCTTAGCATTTTAAATCTTAGATGAAGCTAGAAATGCAGCTTACTACACATTCATGATAATTTTTAGCATTGAGAATTAAGTAAACGTAGTCTCCAAGTAGCATTGCACAGATTCAAGAAATCCAATTTGCTTATAATTACAGTACTGTCACACACCACTAGTGACAAAGTAGTCTACACACGCCAATCCTTGCGGAGAACGCCACTTACTAACTTAAGGAGGCGAGATTAGCTATATCACCAAATAATTCAGTTCCAACGACCGAATACTATGGTACAATTATAGCGTCACAGATGATGTAGACGAGATAGTCAGAGATTTACTATCATTTATTACTGAAGGAATCTTGGCACCCAAGATTATAGTCTTTACAATTAAATATCAATTGAAAAACTAGTTGACTATCTAACCGACTAACGAACTAAAAAGGAATCTTCAGGCACCAGCCTTTTATAGTCTCGTCAGAAACTCCCGGTGCACATAATATAAAAGTATCCTTTTAAAGTTATAATTAGGACGAGCTTACGCATCGTAACAAGTACATAATGCCACGGTGCACCAATACAATGACCAAAGTCATTTTTTACCTTTTTGAAAATTTACTTTTTAAGTTTGTGGTGATAGCATACCCTTTAAGATGACACCGCATAGGCATACATTAGCAACACAAACTATTTCGTGGAATATAATATTACAATCTGTATCAATTTGCACCTTCTTAACGGTAGGTTACGGCATGTATACCGTATAATCATAATTATGCAGTACATTAAGATTCCGGTGGGCAGAGCATCCACGGCTGCATTAAACTGCATGCTTACGACTGTAATCTACAGCTCCACTTTCTATATCTACTTTACGTACTATATTACGTTGTTATTGCACACAACCTTGCGTACCTATCACTATTAGACAGTAGAGCATAGAAAAATACTGAAGATACAATACGTCACTTTTCGACGTTGGCCGCAGATGAAGTAATATTCCCTACAAACGTCAAGTTTTCTGCTGTATGCTTACGATCGTAACTTGTAGGTAGTTTCTACAGTTTGCTCGATATTATGATTTATTATTACTAGACAGTATGGTAAAATAGGAGAGATAGAATACATAACTTGTAGAGTGTAGTCGTGGATGAACTTGCTTGCAACCGAGAGTTTTTCTACTCTAGAGGTAAGAAGTAAGAGGGGTCTTACCTCTATTTTATCTACTACAATATTCACTGCACTCCTATAGCTATTTTCTGGCAATTACGTCTCATGGCACTTTACCTTATGTGCTAATCACGACAGGAGACGGGTTATAGTGATAAACTGCAGATACAATATGAAAGTTATCCCTGAAAATATGCAACTTCCTTGCAATCAGGAGGATTTCTACTATACTAAAGAGTAGGATATTAATTAATTAATAATAATTACAATCACTACTTGCGAGTAGACCCCTCGCTCGTTATCCTTCGGCTATGCTCTACTTAGCTGCATGCACAATTGCACACTACACAGTACACAGTCTGACAAGGCTGAACGAAAGACGGACAGACGAAGAACGCACTTTTAGCTAGTTTCTACGGTGCAATAATGATCTCCGTGAATTGCACTAGTTCAGTATGTGGTAATAGGATAAAACAGCGCCCTTGTACTGTTTCTAGTATGAGACTGCAATTGTCCATTTCAGTCTGACAGTACACGGCCATTGCAACTCGATATGACTGAATATGGTGGAATACTCTACCAATCACTAGTGGACAGTAAGGTGAAATACTGGTTACAAAACACATCACTTTGATAGCGTGGCCTCCAATTTTTTTCTTGTCGAGTAAACATCACATGATGAGCAAGAGATTCCTTCGTCATCATTCACCGCCCATTAGCTCCTTCATATATTATTATTTTGAAAGAATAAATTCTACCCCAATTTACATGGAAATAATAGTGTCTGAAAGTATAATTTCCATTATAATTAATACTGGGTCATTATAGATATCAATCCAGTTGGATTGTTGGATAGTACAATACGAGGACGCGTATATTTTTGCAATAAATTCCGGTACGGTAAAGTCTACTCTATCGCTCCTTATGATCTCGTTTAATTATAGCAACAAAATTATTTTATCATCGCTAGTAGTACTGCACAGACAGACTAAGGTACAACATAATCAAATACCAAATTCTATAGTGTCTTCTTACAACATGTATATCTATACAGTAATACGAGTAAGATGACGTCGATAGGGTGATTTACATAGTAAATAAGTAGAATAAATAACTGTCACATTCTTATCGCAGATAATATTGCATTTGCCGTCCTTTTTCACCTATAGTGCTAGTATTAATTCACTCGATTTTGAATCAATTGTAGTCAAAATTTATATCGTACCTCAGCTGACATAAACATTATTAGTCATATCTTTCATTTTGCAACAATTTTAGTAAGGGAAATATCGTTTGATCAATATTTCATACCATTAATTATACCGCTTTTTATTGTTAGATAAGCTATTGAGTTAACGACTGTTATCAAGATATTCAATGTAACTTCTGTTCATCGAGTGTCGACGTCAAGCATTCTCGTTATTGATTTAGTTTTTACGTACTTTATATCACTTTTGAATATTTAGTTGAAGTACTACAGTATACAATTTGGTTAAATTTGGCATCTCAGATATTTTGTGCTTTCCAAGAATTTCAATCGAATATCATATTAAAATCGGCCTCTTAAATTAATTAGTTGTTGTAGTACTATTCTTGGAAACGATATTTATTCACCGTTCATAATCCAAAATACAGACCGAACTTAATGGTGATTATGCTTAAATTACATGGATAGAACCTTTTAGGCAATTTATCAAGGAATCTAATTATAAAGAAACGATGGCCTACTAGAAGTTATACCTGAGCGTGCAGTAAATTATTTTGAAATAAGGGCGCATCACTGTGAAGTTTTTACTCCAAAAGGATGGAAGATACTGCTCAAACTCAAGTATCTACAATATCTCGTCGAATTAAGATCATCTCTATTATTATTCTCAGCTGCACCTATGTTGTAACTGGATCGGTTTACGCAGTTATTGCTCCATTTTTTCCAACACTTGTAAGTAGATTACGTATAACATCACTTTCTTTATTTAATGTGATCGAACAGATACATCGGCTAACTTTAATAAAGATAATATTGAAGCCAATTTTATTTCTAATTAAATACGGTACCCTGATAAACAAGTATGCATACACGTTAACATTATTTTTACCAGAGAATACAAACTTTCTACCTCACTTATATCATTTATCACGGATAAAATCGTTGTAAGCATGAAAGTAATTAAAAATCAGCCTTCATTTTCCCTTCGATTAAATTCGGTTAGTTTAAGCATTTATTTACTTCTGGGCTACGAACAATTCGTTCGTACTTAGCTTAGACATATTCTGCACTTTTGAGAAGCTTTCACTGCAGAGATTACCACTATTGCTTTGTAAGTCCATTAGAAAGTCAACCCACTTGCCAAGAAGAACATCATCATCTGCTCCTAATATCTTGACACACTGTAGGAGCATTTATTCCATAATAAATTAGCCCTACTTTCTAATTTGATTATAATTCTTTTAGTGAGAAAAATCGAAAGGAAATGTGAATGAAAGAATGCAACTCTTCATGTTCTGAACGAATATGTTATTGCTAGGATAACTTCGAATAATTTTCAAACCTTCGATTGCTTTAAAGTTCTAAGGGATGAAATGGTTTTAACCACAACGTTATACTGTACTGTAAAGAATAGTAATCCAGTATAGCTGTCTCTATGATTATCACGTAATGACCAACTGCTGTAAAATTTGGCATTTAAATAGATAAATATGTCCACAAAGTCAATTATAAAATTGCTCTAGATGTGTGATAACATAGTTCCCCAAGTTCATGTAATTACCTTCGTATTTTCTGTGCCTTTAAAGAAAAATTGACAATATATAAGTTCTTGTAAAGCAAATGCATCATCATCAGCATTTAATATTACGAATCTTCTTTTTATTACGTTAGGCCGAGGAAAGGAATGTTACTAATTTTGAAATTGGTATCATATTTGCTGTCTATCCTTTGGTTAAACTAATCGTTTCTCCAATCATTGGCGCTTTTGTAAGCATTGAGTACTAAGAAATGGACTTAGCTTTACTGAAGTCGATCATATTTAGTCACTGCTAATTATGAAGAAATACTAAACTTTATAGCATTGCCAGCATAGCAATAAGCTTAAGCTATCGATAGTTTTATCAAATTACTCCTTAAACAATCAATTAAACAGTAGAAACGACTTTATTATTGAAGTTCGATACATTATTTTCAAAATAGTTCATGTAGAAGCTAATTTTTCACTCTAATAACACAGCATATCTTCTGGTCTATGCTAACAAGTCTTATCTATAGTATAAATAGCAGCAATAGTAAATAAGATTATACTCTAATCTAAAGTTGATTCATTTTTGATATTTTTTCAATTAGTCATTGCAGTATAGTATTTATTTAAAATTTAATCAATAATAATCATAGAATTTGGTGTCTTATAATTATTATTGGAATCTATACCTTATATAATTTCTGGTGTAAATTTTATTCTCTTTTTGGATAATAGCTACCCCACATTGGAGTAAAATATGCTCTCTGGGCTGGCATGATGATCGATGGTGGATGTACAATGGCATTCGGGTAAGTATTAAAAATTTCTTGAAATTATCAAGATAACTTAAGAGTTCTACATTATTATTTACTAAATTAGATCAATTTTTGAAACAAATACTATTTATGATTGCTATTATGCATACCTTTAAAACCAAAAGTATTTTTATTACGGTTCAATACTGGTGCAACATTGCAATCGTGAACATTTACTGACTCTTGCTAATATTCAAATTATAGATTTTTACCCGAAATTTTGGATCATGATACATTCGTAGCATTTTGTATAGTTGTCAGAGGGATCGAAGGAATGGGTGCAGCAGCCTATCAAACTGCTGGATTTTCATTTGCATCGGCAGTTTTCAAGGATTCCGTTGCGACTACACTAGTAAGTTCCGTATTTTAAATAAATTGCACGTTTATATGTTATGATGAATCATTTCTTTGGATCTATTTAATAAGAAGGCTATATTTTTGGATTAATGGTGCGAACATATAGCTAATCTTTAGTTTCATCACCGCACCTCAAAATAACGTAGTTGAAAAAATTTTTAGTTTTATGCTACCATGATGTATTTATATTCACTCTAATATAATTATAAATTTATTATTAGGTTTTTGCTTAAACAATTATGTAGTACCATATATTAGTAATATCAAATAACATAAATAACAATAATTACGTTGTATTTCATTTTCTCTACAGGGATTTTTAGAAATTGCAACAAGCCTAGGATTTATGGCTGGCCCTCCAGTTGGAGGCCTACTTTATAAGGTAACTATATCAGTTTTATCATTGTTATTCTTCAAATTCTATTTAAATAATCTCAAAATTTAGAAAATTAGCCCATGTCCTAATCTGCAACTTATTAAATGTTTCGAATAAAGGCTGGTGGCTTTAGACTACCATTTATCGTTTTAGCATCTTTGATGATAGTTGCCGGTATTTGTATCGCTTATTTCTTACCTTCAGTTTCGCGTAAGTATCAATAAATGTTCCTTAACTTGCTAATAATATATTGTGACCAGTTAGAACTCTTGATATATTTATTTAAAGAATTGTTTCATAATCTCTCAGCTTCGTGGTTGTATCGTAATTAATTTAGCTTCCACGATATTAATTTTGGCTTCTTTTACAGATGAAAGTAAAATTTCAACGACAGGATTAATGAAACGCCTTATAACACTCCCACGGGTGTTGATAATATGTAAATTGAATATAAAAAAGATAGAATGCAATTAAATCTTACTTAGATTCATGACAAGTTTTCTAAATTTTACTAGTAATGGATTCAGTCTTCTAATCAAAGATTCACTCATGATTTATGTCAATCATGATAGGCATAGGAGTTGCTCTCCACATTACCAGTTTTAGTTATTTAGATCCAACTTTGTCCATCCATATTGAACCGGTAGGAGAATCCATAGTCAAACTGATTGATATGTTTAGACTGTATTATTTTTATCGAATAGTAGATAACTATATAAATTATTTGAGTAATGATCAGTTTAATCTGTCAATAGTTTAAATTGTCACATCCACAAGTGGGACTGATCTTCCTTATAATACCGGCCGCATATGGATTATGTGCTCCGGTTGTTGGATATGTATCAGATAGAATAGTGAGTTTAAAGCTTAAGATTAATTTTAGGTGCTATAAGATTTCGAAAAGATATGATAAATTGTACCGATAGTATAGTAGGCAGTATCGGTTTTACTGGCATCTTACCGTAATTGATTGAGCTCGTCGCATTATTAAATTGAAAGGGTTTTCGAATATTTATTGTGCTCGGAAATGCTATTTTGGGAGTTTCGCTATTATTTTTGGGACCAGCTCCTTTTATTCCTGTAAAGCTGTAAGTAATATCTTTATCGTCTATTGGTAATAATCAAATATTTTCATATATGTACAACAAAGGACTCATTATCCCATATCTTATTCTTTCGCGTGCAATAATAATTACTAAAATAGGACCCTTACACAAACAATTTTGTCAAATATTGGTATGGGAGCTGGGGTAGCAGTGGCTCTTATACCCTCGTATCCTGATGTTCTGGAAGCTGCAAAGTCTAGGTTAGCATATAAGCACTGCAATACGATCATCTTATAATAAGCTCTTCAAATTCAATTTTCTCTATTAAAAAAACTTTGATTAAAACTAATCGTTTCTATCAATTTTTAATATTATTGTAATCTTAAAGTCGTTACTGTAGAGGCAGAGAAGATTTTGCAACGAATTCTGTCACGTCTGGACTCTATAGCGCTTTTATATCTCTCGGGTTCGTTCGCAATAGCCTATTCAATCAAGCTTTTACTTGTTGATACATTAACATGCACGTATATCATTTATAACCTTTAATAATAGAAGTTAATAGCTATATTATCCTCTTAATCTGTAACTAAATTCATTTTCATCAAATATGTAGTCAAATAATTGGTCCAATCGTTGGTGGTACGTTTACGTCAGCATCAGACGTAGACTTTGACTGGATTTCTACTGTAAGTAATACTAGTTATTGTTCAATTGTTAATAAAAATACAGCAGTAAAGTAGAGAATGGACAACATTAGCTACTAAGTATGACAGCACTAAATTAATGGCTAAATTGCGTAATTAAAACTGATATTGATAAAATAAGAAAAGTTCTTGCCGAGCATTAAAATTTTACAAGTGCGTATCTGATATTGAATAAAAGATTTTCTTACAATTTATCTAGATCATAGGATTTATCGCGTTTGGTCAGGTATGTAATTTACTTTATTTTAAATGTTTGAAGTGGCCATCAGAAAAGAGCATAAATCATTTACAGTTAAAAATTATTAATCATGTGTATAATACGATTATATCTATTAATTTTGATATTCTATATTAGATGGGTTTAGTAATACTATTGACGATAGTTGAGAAAATGGTAGATTCAGAAGTTCCTAGGTCAGTAAACTATTATCATAAATTATCAGTTATATTTTTCAAGGACTGTAAGGTATATAATGCCAAATCGAGGCCCTAAACGAGCTGCTTTACGATATTGAATCTAATTTTCATTCATATATTTTCCATTAGCTCTGAATTTGGCTCAGGAAAAGCTATAAATGGAATCAAAGCAGATAAAAATTTATACAATACGAAGCCTAATGAATCAAGCCCATTACTAACATAATCGAACTGCTATGATAGTTAAGTTCTTTGTGAAAAATTATAATAATGTATCGCATTCACGCATGTGGAGTGATCCACGTTTAATCTCAATATTCAATATTTTACATCATTAAATGATTTGACATATCATTGCTGATAATGATAACAAAAATAAAATTATAGTGTAATTGTTATAAAAACAAAATGTTCTAAGGCACTTATATACCAACGTATTTAATTGGCTATATTGAACTTAACATAACAAATAAACTACTTAAAGTTTTGAAACTGTGTTTTATCGGTTGTAAGAAAATCGATGCAGGCAAAAGTGCGAGGAAGTTAACATCATATATTAGTCCGAAAGCTCTTGACCATGAATAAGATATTTTTATTGCATTGTTGCCAATTAATTTTATTTTTGGGCGTATTTATTCTAATTGCTGTAGATACGGTAGCTGCCAAGATAATATCGTTTAAAAACGATATTATTCTTTTGTCTTATAAAATATACAATCCAACAGGTGCATTTGTTACTTATAATAAAATATCTAAAGGATTCCTCATCTATTAATAGCGTTTCCTTATAATGTATAATTCCAGGAAATACGTCAACAGGTCTGTAATCATTAAACAATCTGGAGTAACCTGTTTTGCTACTTTCAATTATCTGGCACTATATGACTATACATTACTTTACATGCTTTACTTTTTTGTGTCTCATTAACAAGAAAGAAAGGCAAAATTCGAGTATTGAATTTAAAAGAGTGAACAGTTTCATTAGTCTGATCGCTATATTTCAATAACATGATCATTCTGTAATAGACTTTCTTACGGACGTTCCTATATAGGTTAATCCTTTGCATTACTTTTAAGGTTCATACAGTAAAGGTGGCTAGAATTCATGTTCAGATCTAGTTTAAAATGAAAACAGGTAATAGGTTAAGATTGCGTATAACACAATCTCATACTTCAATATGTTTTACTCTTGTTGTTATAAAAGAGAATTTCCGTAACGTTAATAATTGCGAGGATACTATCGCGTATTACCGTACTTTGTTGTAAGGTTTATTTACGAGCTATAAACTCGGAGGCCGATGCTCTGTTCATACGGTAGAAATATTAACATGAACGAATTCTGATCGAGATTATAAGTCAATAGCCAGGTACAGTACCGTTTCATCCATAAAACTTATGATAGTCTCTTTTCGATCCCAAATAAAGCAACCAAGAAAGAGATCATAGAATCGTAAAGGATATTTAGGCAACTCAAGTCCTAAATAATATTACAAATGAGCTTACTGAGGTTTCTCGCAGTTATTGGAATTATACCTACTTGTCGACGCGGTAACTAAGAAGATTATAACTTAGATTTTTATTCTGCTTTTACAGCAATTCATAAATTCAGAAACTGAAAGAAGTTTGATTTAAATAGCTTAGGGGTATCCTATCAACTGCATGAAAGTACCGTAATATTTCTGAAGGCTACAAACGTAAAGCTATTACAACGAACTATCGCAACAACCAACCTTAACCGACGATATTCTCATCCTTATTACACATAAAACTCGAATATTTCCAGGGTATTTCTGAATAAAACAGTTATCAAGAAGTATCTTAAATTATTGCTTAGAATGGGTTTAATGTCTATAACTGTCTTCCGATGAAATCATGCAGTTATCAGTATGATATACGTATAACATTCTTAGTCACGCAAATTGTGTGAGTTCATCATCATAGTAGAGTGTTGGTGGATTCGAACAACTTTTCGGAGCTATTGATTTAACTAAACCTCTAAAGTGCCGAACCTTTTCTTATTAGGAAGTCGTGCGTGTTTAATATTTATCTGAAGGACTTGGATTGACTTAGGCGCAAACCGTCTTAAGGCAAGTCCTTTTATTTCGAAGCAAACGTGAAAACCGTGTACTGCGATCTATCAGGAAGTAGAACAGAAGCTTCTATTTAAACGAGCTTATAAATATCTCTTTAGCCCCCAAACGTTTCACTCGAATTTACAGTAAGCAAATATAGTACTGTAATCAAATGATGGAAAGTTTATCAACGGTCATAGGGTGCTAAATACGAGTACTGTACGTCGTAGTCAAATGCAATCGTGACGACGATGGCCGCCATGTTGAAAAGAAATCCTCTACTACTGTAGCTATAATTGCAGATGATTTTGATGATTTTGATACAGTTATATAATCCTTGCTAATTAAATTTTCCTGTATGATAAGTGTTTTATACGTCATAAAAAGCATAAAGTAAGTACCGTAAAGCGAATTAAAGGCAAAACCTTACCTAATTAAGAACTTAGACAATGCACCTTCCTATCCTACTGTATTATGAAGGACAATGGACGGTAAGACATTGCTACCCCAAGTTTAACTAAATCATTTTTATTTCTTTTAACGATAGCTGTTATACAGAATGCATGCATCTCATAATGCATTGATACTTCCTAACG
This sequence comes from Trichoplax adhaerens, assembly GCF_000150275.1. Lineage (NCBI taxonomy): Eukaryota > Metazoa > Placozoa > Uniplacotomia > Trichoplacea > Trichoplacidae > Trichoplax > Trichoplax adhaerens. The sequence continues at coordinate 1,660,761 of NW_002060951.1, read as the reverse complement.
TTTCATTTATAACTAGATACTGTAGCTTTATATTTTGAAGATTTATGAAACAACACTAGTGACAGCGTTAGTTGTTCTAATCTCTATGCTGTGCCCACAATATATTAGAGGATTTGCTCATAGAGTTAATAACAGTAAGTAGTCTTACGTGCCTTAGGCATATCCATTGTATTACGAGAAAACGCTATCCAATGGGTCAACTACATGTATCCAGGGAATTCCATGTCTTGCTAGCTTGTTACTGTAATCCTCAAGCGAGATTCAATGCCATATTTTTTAATAAGATGGAAACAATCTTTTCTGTTAAACAATACAGTGCATACAGGGATAGAAGAATTGATGAAACGTAATGGAAATTATAAAGATAAACAATGACGTTTATTGAAGAACAGTAGCACATCATCTTGGCCAACCAATTAGTCTAATTAATAGGACCAGCAGTAAATCCTCATGGGAATCTAAAAATTTGATGCTTTTATTATAAAAGAAGTCAAATAATTATGAATCATCGTTCAATTTTTAAGGGCGATTGTCAGTGTCTAACGTTATCATTTATTTAGTGGAAGTTGATCACCCATATTCGACAAAATCGAAGCGATTTGTTTTATCTAATGCTTTATCGACAATTAGTAGTTTCGGTAGAGGATACGTGTAAGATCGATATTTAATCATGGCAGAAAATAAAGCTTCTAGCGATAGTGATACTGCTAACTTGATCGAATTGAAGCAAGACGACAAATCGAATCATGAACCTATCAAAAAAGAAGGGATTACTGCTAACCAAAGATCGACATCATTAGTAATATTTCTTTATAATGCGGCGGTGGTTTCCATTATCTTTTCATTACTCTTTCCATTTTTTTCACCAGTGGTAAGTATAAACTTACTATAGGTAATCCATGCAGTAAAAGTTGACATCATTAAATTTCCAATCCAGTTTTAACTGTGAAATTAACAGGTCAAATGACTCAGCATAGTTAAGAATAAAAGTGCCAATTTTAGAGAAGATAATGATAATATCGTACATGTTGGCTATACTTTTAAGCTGAACTGACACTGTAAAGTGCGTTATATTGTTGAAACTATAATTGCAGGCTGACTGTATTTTCACTCCCTTATAATAAAAAATGACAACTTTTTCCTTTACTTAAGGCTTGGTCCATTAACGAATGATTTTAGGTTACAGTCAATTTGAAAGCATATGCATATTCTTTACGACAAAAGGTTCCCTACTTACCAATAATTAAATGGATGACCTACGGATATATTCTTAATCGTAGTAACATTAGTAAAATGATTACATATACACCTTAATAATTAAAATTATATATGATTCTGCTAATACGTAGTATCAAAATTCAATTTAAAATATTCATCTTCTTACCATTAAGTTAAACACTTTATACATTTTAACACTTTTATAATTATCGATCATGATTGCCTTTCAAAGTATCAAATGATTATCCAGTTTTATTTTACTAAAATAAGAGAAATTCATATTTCTGATAATCTTGAAGAAGAAAAGTATAACTGGAAACATATATACTCGTGTAATATGAATAAAAGATACAAATAAGAAATGTAATTTTCTCCCCCATATCATCACATATTACACTAGCACTGACAAAATCCTACCTCCAACGGCAAGGTTATTAAATAGTAGCATTTAAGACCATTCGTAACCATAATAAATTTACTACAACGAATAATTTTTCGCCTTTCAAATCTGCCTTATTTAATCCAATAATGTTATCCACACATGAAATCATTTTATATAACTTTTATAAAAGGTGTGAGGATAGAGGATTACTAATTAGCGATGAAATATATCAATACCGTCATATTACTAAGTGGCAAGTACTTAGCATTGAAATAACTATGAATACTGACACAAATAAAGCGCTAGAAAGTAATCTAATTTTTATAGGAAAGCGAAAACAACCATAGATAGACAATATCACTACGGCTTTATCATCAGCTTTCCGTAGCACTAGGATATTATATAATTGGCGAACTTTAAAATTTTGATTCTTACCCCGTCGCTAAGATCTTATAAGTTTTTCCACAAAGTAGTAAAAACTATAGCAAGTATGCTTGTGATGACAGTTTATAGCAGCAGAAATTATTCCTTAAAATTGCGTTGATATTTTAATTCTAACTCTCTTTACAATAGTGATACCTACCAGTACTCTTAATCAATAGAAAAGTTCTTTAAAGCTATGAAGTTATCATTGAAAGATTTTGTTTTTTCATAGAATAAAAGTTATTCATTTTGAAATCAAAATAAAGCATGAATATTATGATTTCTTTCAATTTATCAGGCTCTTAAGAAGAAAGTTAGCAATTTGCAAATCGGATTTATCTATGCAATTTATCCAATGACGAAAGTAGTTTTCTCACCATTGGTTGGTATGTCGGTAAGTTTTACATCTTGTGCACGTGATATCAGATTAATAACTTATGTTGAAGTGGCGAAGCTCTTTTACACACATTTACTATAGTATAATGACTTTATGCTAGTAATATGGTTTATTTCTGCGTTTCAATACGAGCTTCAAATTGAAGCTTATGATGATGATGCCATTTTCCATTGAAAAGGCTAATAAAGTAATAAAATACGTTTGTGGTACTGACATCCAATTAGTCTGATTACTTTTTCTTCGAAGTGATTTGTGCTCTTCAGTTTACGTTACAAAGACATACCCGTATTTAATTTACAACGTCGAATATGACTATACGGTTAAACTTAGATCATGATAGCCCTGATCCCGTTTAATTAAGTGGAGTAACATCATTAGTGCCGCAAGTGTATCTGGGTGAGACTATTTCATAAACTGCAATGTGCCTATAGGATTAATGATAATGATAATAGTAATTATAAATATATGAAGCCATCGCCATAAAAATATTACAAGGACTTTTATTGTTCAAGAAATTTTAATAAACTATAGAAAATTTAGATATAAGCCGGCTTTAAAGATTTTCTTACTCCCTTGTTTTCTTATTAATTTACATTTTGGTTTTAAATGTAATAAATACGAACCTCTTATGTAATTTAGCAAGATTTATTACAAAATATTCAAGTGACGAAATGTGAATGCTAACCTGTACATTTAATTCAATCTCTTAAAGCCAAAGTCACTCGTCTTACTTTTACCTCAATTATTAAGCAATTTATACAAGCATAGATGTCACATTTCTTAGTGTATCTTATCTCTATTTATGATTATATATAGATGCATAAAATAGGTTTAAAGTATACCATATGGATTGGATTATTCCTAGAAGGTGGATGCACTATTCTTTACGGGTAATTTATGGGAATATAATCTGAACAGTTTATTATTGACAATAATATTATATAGCATATTATATGTTGCACGCCCATGGTAATTGTATTATAGTTTGATATTAAACAGAATAATGACGCCTCTTTCTCAATTAGTAAAGGTGTAAACTATTCATATGGTATTAAATATTACATGATGCTGGTTAAAACATTCGAGATAACTTGAACTTATTCATATTTTATGATTATAACCGTCAATAGATTCTTGACGCTCATAAATGGCACTACTTCATTCTTGTGCGCCTGTCTGGTTGTCAGAGGCTTGCAAGGAGTTGGCGCCGGAACGTACCAAACCGCCGTATTTGCGTTTGTTGCTATCACTTAAAACTGGCAATATTGGACTCATTTTTCTCTTACTAATTGGATCCTATGGCCTTTGTGCACCTATCATCGGATGCATTGCAGATAAAACTGTAAGCTAGATGCGAAACTGCTCGTAAATCTGAATTCGTAGAATAAATTCTATACTAAGAGCTAAATACACCTTATTGTTAACAACACGTTTGCATTTTATGACATTCCTCGACAATTTTAAATTAATTTACGAACCAAATTGATTTTATTGCCAGGGCCATCGACTGATAATTATTGTTGGGTCTATTGCCTTGGGAGTCTCTTTACAATTCCTAGGACCAGCTCCTTATATTAACATTAAAATGTAAACCATTACAATCGATCTCTGCTGCCTTTAGATTTCTCATCGGTTATGGCGATAAAAGTATACCGGGTATCTTAAAAATTTTAATTTTTTTATTTCTTTCCCGTTTCAGGACGGTTCTCTCTAGTATAATAGCTATTGCTAGCATTGGAATCTCTGTAGCGTTGGCTACAGTTCCTGCTTTGCCTGATATATTACGCGGAACTACAGCTAGGCTAGTAAATGTACAAATGTATTCTAAGACCCAAATTAATCATAACATGAGTATAGATTTTAAAAATTATGAAAGTAATTTTATTGTAATGCCAAAAATTGCAGCGGGTACTGCAAGGAAGCCGACAGTGTGGTAGCATACGCAATGGCCTCTGGAATATTCAGCAGCTTTTACTGTATTGGGTAAAGCGATATTTTTAAATATTATCTTTTCACTGGCCCATTATACTTGTAATAATCACCATTAATGTTTTATTTCGATATTCAGACAAATTGTTGGCCACACTCTTGGAGGCGCCTTCGGACTTTCTTCTTCTCATGATTTCCGCTGGTGTTCTTCGGTAAGTACAGTACAGTACGCAGTGTTTGCTTTTATTTCTATTTCATATATACTAAATATACGAGTATATAAAGTACGTCATAAATAAATAATGACTTTTTAAAGCGACTTAATATCGAGTTTCAATGTATGCTGGATACTTAAGTAATGAAATACGATATCTTTTAACTCTTACCAATTCATATATTCTAATATAAATTATTATAGGCTTTAGGAATGTTGGCAATTATTCAGGTAAATAAATTATTTGATCTTCATTTTGCTATAGCAGCTTATCGTAGGTACTGCTTATTCTAAGAGTGAAATCAGATTTGCTCAAGTAGTTAAAACCATCAATATTTAATAAATTACCATCCTGTATACACACAAACCTACTAAATTCTATGCCTGTTAGATATAGTCATGTAGCATAAGACATATCTAGTAAGTATTTTTACTTATTTTTAATAATCTCATATCTACGAAGTAAGTAAATGCAATATTTTAATTACCGAAGTTTCCCTTTTCTAGTTAACAATATGAACATAATTAAATGTATAGCATATTAATTTTTTTTGCCGTCCATTCTTACCTTAAAAGATTAGATATAACTTTGTAGCAATTTTTCTAATTAATGTTATAAACAACTTACGAATATTTCATTTAGCATTGCTGAATTATACAATTTTACTGATTACATTGATATTATTGTTAATCACAGGGGTTTGTTGTAATCTTATTGACGATATTTGAGGCGTGGAGCAATCGCAAATCTCCACAACCTTTATAAGTCGTTAATGCTAACTTAAGATGAAACATTACGAAAGCCAGGCTGAATTGGCTTACTTTATTAACAGAAATTTTGGCTTAATCAAAAAAATTCGTCGGAAAATGTCACAATTGTTCAACTTGTTTCTTTGGCAAACTATTTTTACTGTATTAATACTTATAAAGATTTCAGAATCGACCATATGTTTGGACTCTGACTCATACTTAATTATCAATGGTTGAAAAATGGAAAAGTGGAATGGTGCCCGTTTTTAGAGTTTCTGTCTCTAGTACAGTATACTTCATTCCCTTCTTTTGCTTCTTTATTTATGGAAGATTTAAAGGGCTGTTTCTGTAAAGTTTTATTACTTACATTAATGAGCTATGAAATCATTGTTACATAAAACACTTTGGAAATTATTACAAAAATATCATATCGAATGGATATAAATAAATAGCCTTTGATATTTACTTAAATGGAAGTTTCAATTCGCAATATAACCCTACAATTAACAGTGTCAGTTGGGCGCATGGTTACTAACAGAATGTCACACACTGAATGCTAAATTTGTGAGCAAATCAATCGAAGAATAGATTTAGAGCAATTATATTTTTAATGATTCTAATACGTTTGGTTAGCTAGTTGAGAGCTATAGTTCTTTTGAGTTAATTTAACTAACTCATTCTCTATACATAAATTCTAATACTTTGCACTCGCGAAAAGAGTAGGAGCTTTTGCCAGTCACAATCTTTTCATGTATGACAAACTATCAACGTGATATAAATTACTCATATATCAGAAAACTGCAAAACTCTTAATTGTTGACACAATGATGATATAATTAATCAGTAGTCAGAATTTAATTTGTACTTACACGTTCACCAATAGCTAAAAATAGTTTAAAACCCTAGCAATACGACTAGATTAGATTTTATTTCGTTGATTCCTTTTTTGTTACCATATATTATATGATACCCTTATAGATTAAAGCTTTGTTAACTAGTGTGTCACGGATCACTCTCCTGACAAAGGATAACGTAAAATATTCTGCTCTTTTAAGTTGTTACTGTTAACTAGTATTCTAGTTTAGGCCGAGAACTACCCTTCTATACGGCAGTCTTACAGATAAACCTGACAATATTGAGCCACTCTTTCTTTATTCCAACTAATACGACCAACGTAATTTTGCTCGTGAAACTACAAAATCGGTTACTAACGAGCAACGTTCGCGATTACAAGTCAATGACAAAATCTTAGTTAGCCTAATCCACTATATATAGGCAGAAATTTACTACGATACAAATACTTAATCTATACTACTATTCATGGTGTAATTGCACCGTGGTATAGTGATATAACAAAAGATAATATTAAGCTGATACGATGCTCCAGAGTGTCAGTAATAAATTTATCTTGAGTAACTTAAATGCAGCTCCTTAATACAAAGACTTGATATTAGCGCAGTGACAATGGATTAGTTGTTGATTGATTTTATTACAGCTATCTCTGTATTGCGCCAAACTGTAAATTCTTTCAGCTATGGTATATGTTATATATTAACGGATCGAAATCTGGATAATAAGAATTGAAAAAATCAATCGGATTGTTGCATTTAAGAAGAAAAATAGATCGTTTCCCTTATAATTCTTACTTAAAACACATACTGTATTTCACAGTACTAACATATGGCAAAATAACAACTTTATGGGTGTCAAAAACAATATGAATATGAGATTAAAATATTTGCAAGATAATTTTAGAATTTCGTCGTAAATACTGCATACAGTAATTGGCACAAGCATGGCAGCAAATCGTAACTAAATTAACTCTAAGGACTCCATAACAAAATGTAGATTATAAGATATAATTTATCCACTATTTTTATTTTGTCCTACGTATCAACCTAGTTACAAAGACATGCCTATCATGCGTATACGTACGAGTATTCTAAGATTATTTGTATATTAGCTTCATAGATTATGATTGGTAACTTTCCAATGGATTTTACCCGTATTTATCGAAATTGGATTGTAAATTGACAAGCAATTGGTCAACATTAGTGATTTATTATAAACTTTACATGTAGTAAACGTTGTACTACAGTGACATCTATCACATCACACATGTCGTTTGCGGTAACATCCTGTAAAAGCTGACTGTGCAGTACTCATTCAGTAGCTCTACCGCTCATACCATGTCATACAAGAAGATGATATTGAATGAATTTGATCACATAATATTAGAGTTGGATGTATTTATCCTTCATTTGCAAACAGGGCTTACAATGTGAATCAGACAGTATTCGAGTTGGTCATGATTTTAACAACCTTAAAAAAGATGTTATTCTATTGTTATTTTACATTTAGTAGATAGAATTCTGGTAATAGCTATCAAACTGTTGGTGCAGTAATCACAACCGTGCAATTCATATAACGTACATTAATAATTTTTTAAGTACAAGATTCATGACGTTAAAAGCATTCATCTAGTCACTAGCAACTATACATCCCGGTGATACTAAACATTTATAACCAGACATCATAATGAGGTGCATAAAATATAACTTTCGATCAATAAGCAAATCATAGAGCATTCTTGAAAATGGAATAGGGCGCAATTTCTGCATTGGGCTAATTCAAATAGTTATATTGGCGTAGCTTTGTGAATTGTTTCAATTATAAGAAATCCCAGATGGCATCTGAAAAAGCATAACAAAGTTGATGGTATTAAGAATGGGTCCATGTCCATCAAATAACAAGATCGATTGATTATGCACAGTAAACAATGTAATACCTGGCCGGAAAAATGGCTAGAATAAATATTTGATGGATTCGCTTGATCATTTTGCCCAGGCGGAGCAGCAATCAATCCGGAATGTAAATGAGCATTTGTAACTTGATATGATTGATGTTCTGGTTGGACAGTGCTATCATCCAAGTCATCGTTTGCATCTCCCTTACCATGAGATATATTCATAGGTCCTTTATCTCCTTTCATAGCCTGGCCAAAGTAATACCAATGTAGGTTTTAGTTTTAGCATTTTGTTTCATCAATTCATCAATTCGTAAAGTAGTTGAAGCAAACCTCTCTATATTTTGTTAGGTACATTTTCAATGGCTCAATATAATTATCGAAACCCAAACTAGACATTGCAAATAAGATATCTTCACCATTTATTGTTTTTCTTTTTTCTTGTTGACATCTATCACTCGCTCTGTAGAATCTTTGTTAAGGACAATATAGTATCTATACTGATATTAATTAATAGGTCACACCTTATCTACAAAATTTTAACTGCAAAGTGGTGATTGTACTTTATAAAGTAATTTATATAGGATACTCGCTAGTAATAAAGCTAACAAATTCTGACACACACTCCTGGACGCATTCTTTGGCATCTTTGGCAATCTGCAAGAACAGTGAGGAATTTATGAAGGAAAAATAATTCTAATTCAATATATATCTACCTACCTTTCCTACTTTGGGTAATGCTGCCTTCATGATACGGTTAACATTTGCAATCGGTAAAAATCGATCCTAACGTTGATAATTGATGACCAGCTTAATTCAACTATTATTTGAGTATGTAACAATTATTTTATCTTTATGGCTCTACATCTAAAATTGCTGTATTCTACAATGACATTACGCTATACAGGCACATTTAGATACATCTGAAGGATAATGCAATTTTAGTAATACTAGGTGCCATCACGTACAGTCTATGCTCTAAATATTAACCTGCGGTCTTTCTTCACTAACCTGTTCCCTTATAGCCTCCTTATCTTTACCTTCCTGGTCATCTTCTTCAACTTGTAAGTTGCTCATAGAATTATCTTTAAAATTTGAATTACGTAAATCACATTAGTATCCTTAAGACAGGTCACGGGTAAAGTTTAGTTCCAGCATATACGCGTGTGATTTACTACAGCACTATCTACTTGTTAATTTAACTTAACGCAAGTAGGTGACATTAATAAATCGTACAACATGCATTGTTAATAATACAGTTACTAATCCAGACTACAATTTGTGGCTCCATAGTGCACAGTACTGTACTATACTCGTTCTGTTACATATTCAACATATGCAACAGAAATTGATTCTTATATTGTATGCCTTAGCAAACGCCACATAATAAAGTATCTATTGCATTGAGTTCCAAATTTAATTTTAAAGCGAATAGTCGACTATGCTACAGTATATCAGCTGATAGCATCAGTTATTGCAAAATAAATGAAAGCAGGATAGCTTAAGATCTAATCAATAATACATGCTACTTTGTTGAAAGGCTACAGTTGCTTGTTACTTTTATAAAGATATGCTACTATAGTATATTGATCGTAATACTCTACTGTACAACACTATTCAATTAGCGCCGCGCTTTGGATGAATATAGACATGGACAACTAGAAAAAGGGCTTTTCTAGTTGTTCACGGTCTAGAGTATATCACATATACAGTACGTAAACTACAGCCAAGCAAACATGATCTACATTTACAGTACTGTACAGTATACAAGTATATCATACCAATAATACTTCGCCTTATAATTAACATACGTCATGAATAGTTAGCTATAAGAATGTCAATTATTGTCAAATACAACAAAAATCGTCTTTATAAGTGAACTTTTTGAACCATTGCAATAAGTACCTTCTAAGCGGCCTTCTTGTTGTTCGTGGCCTTCCCCGGGCAACATATAACTGCTACGCTCGGGTAGTGCAGCATCTAAGCTAACATCGTTGTAATCAAAGCTAGTAGAGTTCGGAGCACTCCTTTCATTCCTATCTGTTCGAGGAGTTGACGAACTGCCAGTCGAGACAATTAAATTATTGGCATTTCCCTGCATAGATGTATCACTAGCGTTACCGATATGATGTGCTAGTAGATTCTGCCTGACGCCATTTTTAATTTGATTGTCGACACTATCATCGACGGCTGTCGCTGATTCTTGTTCAGTGGCCATCGAAGCGGAATACTGTACTAGCAGTGGCTGTATTAATGAAGATATAAAAATTAAAAATTATTACGACTTTTAAACAATAGAAATGTCCAGTACCCGCCATCTTAACAATTACAATTTATCATATAGGATGCTTCCACGTTTATAATATATATATATATAATATAGATGTGTATCTAAATTAGCTTCTGTATATCATTTATACAAACTACTGTACAGTAGGTACTTCTACGCCAAATCAAAATAATCTTCTTATTACATGGTGCTGTTTATGTCGGATCACCGGTGAAACTATATCTCAAAGAATACAACATACACTACTTTATACAGCACCTTCTCGACAGTAGCCACAGTAACTCACATGCTAAAAGCTAAAATTGACTGTAATTATTAGCGATACGTAAAATGCATCGAAAAGAGATAGAAAAGGATCTTCTAAGCGTAGTGATATACTTTAAAAAATCAGGATAACTATCATGATTGTTTCTGCATGAAGAGTGGGTAATACACGGTTACCTAATAATCTTTGCAAGTTTAAGAATTGTCGATCGAAACTAAGATTTGAATACAATGTGCTTTATTCGGTAAAGTACTGACTATGTGACCTCTTGTATGGTCTATCCAATATTGATAGAATCTGTAACCAATGGACGTTTATCTTTACAGGATGAGTTGATGTATTTTTCGACACGAAATATAAAAGTCATTGGGGGTAAAAAGTATGGAGTCGATAGCTCCATGTTCACCTAAGCAGCCTTTACACGTTCCACACTGCATGTTTAGCCTATAGAATAGTTTAGTAAGTAAAAAGACTATCGAGATCACTGAGATAGGCGGTAGATTGGTGACAGACTGATAACGGTAAACTCAACTCTACCACATTTTCTATCTTTGTAAAATCGATTGAAGAAAGGACATGATACCTTGGCATAATTTGTGATCGAGAGAAAAGAAAAAGTGACTGTGTAGTAGTTTTACGTAGTAGACAAAGTTTTCAATCCTTTATCTTAATTGGCCAAAGGGCGTGAAGGGAAACAAACCTGAATTGATTTTCTTCCTCCAATTGGCTAAATGGACACGATGTCTTTATAAGATGAACCAATGGCAATGAGATTGACTAAATGTTCGCAGCCTATCACTTGTAGTTTTGCCGTTTTCAACGGCCAACCACAGTCGCCGCGCAAATGATCACGTGAGTAAAATCGGGCCAATCTAGGTGAAAAGTAGTACCGTGTCAGATTATTGTACTGTACAGTACATACTGTACTGTACTGTAGGCCAGACCATGATGACCAGATCTGCAGTACTGTACTGTACAGTACAGTACAGTACAGTACTGCTCTGTACAGTGTACAGTACTATGTTCTTCAGTCATCAACATTCAACAGTAAAAAGAACAAAGAACAGGGACTAGGATGACGATAGAGGCGAAAAGAAAGAAAAAAAGTAATTTTTCTATATCTGATCCCTAGCTCCTTTACCCTCTTTTCGTTAGTCACTTAGTAATCCTTAGTAATCCTTAATATTAATATCAATATTACCAAAAACATGCCTAAAATAAAGTACGGTCAAGTACTGTACACTTGTTCCCTAACTGCATCACACTCAAGTAACATTTAACTAATATCATACGTACAGACTGATGATTACTCCGTCAGGCGGACGGACTTTTTTTATCCTAACTTGAATGAGGCTGTAAATATCGACAAACGACTGCCTTGCTGCCTAGTATCTTCCGTGTCTGCTTTCTAAACCTCTAGTGCTTATTTATTTGAATAATATTTACGATCTTCTATAGCTGTTTCCAAGCAAAATTTTAGTAACAAATAATAAGATTCAATGTAATATGGCTTCATTTAGAAAGAATCGACCGGCTGTAGTCTGCAGACTTACTACGTTTTTGACACGGTATTTTTGGAGAGATGAAGCCTAAAATGTCTGTCCATCCACGAGTGAGTGATCAATGCGGATCTCCTAGTACAGTACTGTACTGTAGTCCATGATCAAGGACTCAATTTCTTTTTTCAAATTAAATACTTAATTTAGTACAGTATGTCCCTTTCCCAAACTAGTCCCTTGCAAACATGTTACTGTATAAGTGTATATCTCATTCTTTCTCACATGTTTTCTGTAGAGTTAGGGACTAGTTTGGGACAGGGATACTACAGTAAATTATAAGAATTTACTATTAGTATAAAAACTAAAAACTAACTATGAAATATGAATTTTATTATTTATAAAAAACTAAAAACGAACTATCATATAAGAAGTTGATTAGTCCCGCCCCGCCCCTGCCATGGTTAGGTACAGTACAGTACAGTACTGTACAACCACAGACTGCGCGCATGGTCTGTAGATCACTATTTTGTATACTAGAGACCTTACTGTACACTGTACACTGTATGTACAAGTATCATGGGCTACTAAAAGGAAGGCAGGCCTTACCACAAAGCAAATGTCATACAATGTACAATACGACGCGTGCTGCGTCATGTTTCCGGATGGGTATAATGGCAAGGGATGCTTCCGATTTGTAGAGGATGAGATACAGTACATTATTATAATGTACTGTTCATATAACATATAATATATAATTTAATTATACATGTACGATGTACAGTAAATAATTTGTCTACAAAGTATTGGGTGTCATTGCGGTTACCTTTGCTACGAAAGTAGAGATATACTCGCACGAGTATAATATAATAGTTCCATCTTGATGGATGATCTTACCAACAAAATTCAGGATGGGACTGCTAATAAATTAAACCTACAGTTTAGCCGCCGAAAGAAGATAATCATCTTAGGGCTGTTATCTATTATCAGCTTTCTGGTGACAACAATGTTTGCTGTCCTTGCTCCTTTCTTTCCAACAGTGGTAAGTGGATCGGGTCAACGTTGATCCAGTTAATCGTATGTTGAATCAAGCCCAATATGTCTTATTTACAATCCCATTGCCATCATTTTACAGGACTGTACAGTACTTTCCTGTATAATTTACAGGGTTAGAATACAATAATCCTTACATATATAACAATGAAAGTCTGTTTATCCGCGACGGAAACGAAGGTGAAGCGACGCCGCGTATAGTTGATGCACAGTATATTGTCAAAATGTAGAATAGCACAGTATAACGCTGTACATACACGTATGCATTTTATGAAAGTTCAGCACAGTACGGCGGGGGTAATGCTCTGCCATTCAATATTCAGCATAAGTAAATAAGTACTGGATTACTGTTGAGGTATGGATAGTAAAGATAAAATTTTGCTTACTAGAGTATCTACTGTATTAATGTCTGAAAATAGTCATGTTAAATAAATTATAGATTACGTACAGTGCATCCCTCCTAATTCTCATTCATAATAAGTCTTGCATTATAAATATTTCTGATAATATATAATTTATTTAATCGTATTTCCATCAACAGTACTGTACAGTGTACAATTAACACCTACTATTTCTTGATTGAATCTGTTAAATACAGTACAGTACACATACTGGATCGTATAGTATAGTATAGTTACAGTACAATATATAAATATTGACACTGCCTCGAACCCCTTTTTCTATTTTTCTAGGGCAAGGGCACAATTTTTGATTGAGTAATCCCTGTTTTGATTACGAGGTTGTTCTTTCTTTCTATCTTTTCTTCTCTCCCATACTGTCTAATAATAAAAAAAGGATGACTAGTTGTTCATTGTCAAACTGAATAACGTCTAAAATGAATTGACAAGATTCTATTTCATATAAATCTATGTTAAACAGATTTATACTGACAACACAATTTATATGTGTTTTAATTATCATTTGTGTACAGGTTAACCGTGTTAAAAGTATATAAGGGCTTCATTATTAGCTAGCTAGAGCAGGTTGATGAAGCTGTAGTAAAAGTTCTTTTATTTTGATCAAAGATTTTTTACTTAGCGGAGAGCGCTTCTCGAGTACAATATTTACCTGACTACAATATTATGCAGTACTGTATATATACATTACATTAAATAAATAATTAATTGAAAGTATAATAATACTATGGAATTTATTTTTACTCTTAATTAAATGGTTTCAGGCTAAGAATAGAAATGTCAACCAGTTTACAGTTGGCTTAATATTCGCTGTATATCCAGCTACCAACTTTCTATTTTCTTTCGTATGCGGGCTGATGGTGAGTTAATGCTTTAGATATCGACAATCTTTATTAAAGTTCTTCCCGAATTCTTCGAAATCTAGTATGTGTAAACTATGTTCTTATCGACAGTAGTTAGTACATTAGGAACGATCCTATCCGGTGCAGTAATAGTTACGGGGTATCGTTTCAGACGTTATACTGTATTGTTTAGCATTTTCCACGAACTGTATAAAAATTAAGATTTGATATTGCAATGATTATAAAATTTTAAATTTGACTTATTTTTTATTTTATACTCTACCAATTGAAAGATGCCTCATATCGGGGCTGTGTTTGTTTTATGCATTGGTATATTGATTGAATCCTGTTGTAGCATAATCTTTGGGTAAGTTTATAAGATAATGTGTCATAGTTGTCGATAATGCAATTTGCCTTCTATCGAATTTGATTCGTAGATTATAATTATTATCAGTATGTTTACAGTACTACATTATTACAACTATTACAAAGCAATTTAATTTAAGAGATCCTATAAATTTTATCATCACATCCTTACAAAAATTTTTATAGTCGCTCATTGATATAAAACGAAAGTGTAAGAGCAATTGGTATTACTACATAAAATTAGCCGAATTTATACATGTGCAAATGTATCTCATGCATTTTCTTTCCATCGTTCTCCTAGATTTTTACCGCACATTCTGAATAATGCGGTATTTGTTGGGTTTTGCATTATTACTCGAGCTTTTCAGGGGACTGGTTTGGCATGCGTTCAAACTGCATCCCTTGCAATAACGTCATCGATATTTAGCGAAAATATTGCCTCAGCAACGGTTCGATAGGAATGAAATAGGAGCATGTTTTTTTTGATTTTGTTGATGACATAGTAGTGCCTATGCGCCGACAAGTATAGTTAAATTGTAGTTCTTACAAGTAATTACGAAATTATAGACTGTTTTATGTCCTAGTAATAGGTATGATGAAAGAAAGTGACTGAGCTACTTTATAAGATCTGTTAATGATAATCCTTTTAATTTTTACCGAATAAATTTAGAGTGTGATAGAAGTTCTTACAGCTTTAGGCTACACGGCTGGACCTACTGTTGGTGGACTGCTTTATCAGGTTTGAGAATTAAAATAATATTGGTAATATCTGATTGATTTTAATATTACTTTTAGCTCTTTTGATCGTCAACGACATATTTCGATTTGTTATTAGGCGGGTGGTTTTAAACTACCCTTTCTTGTTATAGGGTCTACAATGCTAATAGTTGGATTTACAGCAATTTTCTTCTTACCCACAATTAAAGGTAATTTTTCATCGTAATATAGATAGTGTGTAAATATAAAATCTACTTTATCTTCTAGTTGAGCCTGCATGCTGTATTTGATTTACAATACAAATTTACGAGTTAAGTATGGGTTATTAATAGCATAAATACACTTATTTTCGTTTATTGAATAATGTATGCTTTAGGTTCTCGTACGTCTGCTCCTGGAGCTATAATGAAGAAATTACTGATTTATCCACGTATAATTTTAATGTGTAAGAATATATTATTATGACTGTTGTCATAAAATCTTCAATCATATGCGAATTTCTGTAGTATGTTCGATATCAAATTTAAAAAATTCAAAATTTGAATGTACGCGTACAAAATCCAAGGCGATTGTTGATTAATACCCAGTCCTATTTATTGCGTTAAAAGGCTGCAGTGTGACATTACTGATGATCCTATTTGGTTCAGTAGACTTAGGCTTAGCTCTGCATATCAAACCGGTATGAAACTATAGCATCAATTGCCTTATGTAAACCTGAAATACTTCTCCACTTTGGCCAGTAATATGCAGTTGGAATAAATTTTTGCGTGCTTACTTTTATCAATTACAGTTTCATTTATCGCCATTGGCGGTAGGCTTGCTTTTCCTTCCATTAAGCATTGGACATATGGTATTTTCACCTGTATTTGGGTTTCTATCTGACCGCTTTGTTAGTAATGAATGAGTCTATGAGTATGATCGACTCTAAGCGTGATATAATATTACTATTTAGTTGCATTGACTTAATTGATACTTGAAGCCGAATCATCTTTTTAGGGCTATCGACAGTTCGTTATCGGTGGTTGCTTTGCTATAGGAATTGCTGCACAATTCGTTGGACCCGCTCCATATCTAAATATTCCGCTGTATATTTTCTATTTAATATTTGAGTTTTTTATTATTATTTGAAACTGTCGTTGACTGCAATAATCTATCGAGGCATAAAATGCTATATCACTAATATGACTATTGTTTTATGATATTAGCTCTATCGCGCAAATTATTCCTTCACTCTTCATAACTGGAATGGGGACTGCAGCGGTATTTACGCCAGCTTTTGGTGATATTCTGGCATCTGCTACGATGAATTCAGGGTGAATTATGGAATAATTGTATATTCCTTATAATTTGTAAATTACAATTTCAAATTATTTTTTAGCCTTAATGATGATGATAACGAGGAAACTGTGATTGCCGACAACAGCAATTTCTCTACAGTTTCTGTGGTTTCTGGAATATTTACTGCATTCAGTGCTCTAGGGTTTGTGCAAATTTTATTAATTCTACTTATTTATGCAGCATTGAACAACGTGAATATAACATTAGCAAATTTGATTAAAGTCAAGTAATAGGTCCTATTATTAGTGGCATCACCTTTACTTCTGCAACTTCATCCTTCAGTTGGACCATATCTGTATGTAATTTATTTAAAGCAGCATGTTTAAATTAATGGAAGAAAATTTTACTGTACCCAAAATGAAATTCTGAAATTCCATTGAAATCAATTTTCTATAGCAAAACTTATTACTGATACAGAATCAAGCTAATTTATTATATCATGTTAAGTTAAAGTTTTCCATCACGCTTTCCTTTTCATCAAAGCACAACTATGCTATTACTATTATTCCACTCTTCTAAATGGCTAAATATGATAACCATTATCTGTATTTTTTAGGTACTGGGCTTTATTTTCGTAGCTCAGGTATAATCTAAACACCGGAAAAATCATGTTGCAGCGTTGTTGTTTATCCAATTTAACAAAAGCATAATTCTGAAATGTATAAAAATGTTTTAAGGGATTTTAAGAATTATATGTTTTTACTATTATTCTCCGGAAGGGTTTGTTGATCGTATTTCTTACGCTCTGGGAAAGAAAACAGAGTTATCACATCGTTGGGTAGGAGCGAAGTACTCGTAGATTTATTACTTTTGTACAGATTTATAATAATTATTTATTACTTAAATTCTCTTCTCTCAGAAAAATGTCCTCCGATACTGAGAGATTTATCTGCTACTCTTCTGATACTAGCGAAAAATCGCTATAATTCATTGCATGCAATTAAAAGATCACAAAACAGAATATCTGTTTTGTGATCTTTTTTTAAGGTAATTTATTGATTAATCCATTAATTTATTACAATTATTTAATGTATGTAGAAGAGTATGCGATTGAAAATGAGAATCTTCGGTACTTGATTTGGATTTATCGATTCTTATTCTACACTTAGGAAATAAATTGAATCCCCTGTACGTGACGTGAAATGCATGTCATATGAATGCAAGAAGAAAGCTATCAGTCTTAAAGCTTACAGCGAATAACGCTGTACAGTAGAACAATATCATCATCCGGTATGATTTTATTGGCAAATCTTAGAACGTTTTATTTAATTCCTATTTTGGTATGGACAAATAATTTAATTCAAAATATCACCTGATGTCGACTAAAATCTGAAATGTTCAAGCAAAATTTTGTAATAATAGTAATAATTTACAATATTTGTGATCGTTTGTTTTCCGATGCGTGTAAATATGTTTTGCAAATAAATTAAATTTTATACTTACAATACGGAAGGTAGTCAGTTATTTGATATACACTGTCCGTATACGTAACATACTGTAAATACATGCAAATATAATTATCATTTCGATTTGTTATCCAAAGGGGCACGTGAGCATAAGGATTACGAATTTACCTAAAATGATTAGATTTCAGGCTTTCAGCAACTTCGTAAAATTAAGATTTGCTGTATGAAAGTCTACATTGCACTAGGGGTATATCCTTTGCCTATCTATTTTATCTACCATATTATGATTGTAATTGTTATTAATAATTATCAGCAGTACAGTGTAGTAGAATACAGAGAATTGACTAAAACTGGAGATGCACACTATTTTATCCAGTGCATAACCAGGGACTACTGAGGCTTTAGGTCTCTGGCATAAACAGTGGAGTTTTGATACTATCAAGATACCATCAGGATATTGTACTATCGAGGTACAGTATACAGTTATCTACTATGCTGTACTGTGCTGTATGCGTGTACACTAAACTATAATTATATAATAATTTTATTGCAAACCTCAGTATTATAGTTCAAGCTGTTTGATAACAAGACAGTACAGTAGATAAACAGTTTTATCTAATACAAATTATTCTTTATACAGTACTATTTCAATGTACTGTTCTATCCAGTGCGAGCGACTACCAGCTAATTTTGTACTTTTTTCGCCAATTACCACTAAAATAGTTATGCTGTAGAGGTAATTTCACGTATCGTTTCTCTTCTTTTACACCCGGGTATTTTTGCAGGCTGGAAAAAAGTACAAAATTAGGCGGCAATAGTCTCTCCAAGTACTAATATCTGTACTATTTTCCTTGATGGTAAACTCAGCGAGTCAGACTCGTCTCTAGATTCTGAAAGTAACAGAGGTTTTTATTCTAGGTTACTGTATTCTTAATTAGAGAACCACATACAGAGACGGACAGACATTTTCGGCGTCTTCTCGCCAAAATTACCAAACACTTCGTTATGACAGTACTTGAGTATGCCGAAGGTCAATTCTGTATGACAGATTTTTACTGAATTAAGTAATATTATATTAAATCTTATTATCTATTACTAACGTTCTGTTTGAAAATATTTACAAAAGATCGTAAACGTTATTTAAATTAATACCAGTGATTTAGAAAACAGACACGTATGATCCATACTAAGTACCGTAGTCATTTTTCGACATTCATTTAATAAGCGACGTCTGTCCGTCTGAAGGAATAATCAGTCTGGCCATCTACTAACTACTGTACTGTACTGTACAACTTACTACCTGCCTCCTAAACTAAAATAGACAGTTCAACTCCCGGTCGGCGAACCAGTGCCCTGATTTTCGTTTATAGATATGCAAAATATAGAGACCACGAAGTCTGGTGATTCTGTTTCGTCATTTAATAGTGAAAATGGCGATGAGACAACAACAACCCCAGAAGTCACCAGTAAACGAAACAAACTCATCATCATGGTGCTATTGAGTGTAACGTATTTCCTTCTAGCATCAGTCTACGCTCTTCTTGCACCATTTTTTCCTCAAGAGGTTGGTGTATATTTTAGCCACAACTACACTATCCTTGATAGCGAAGTTTGCCTCGATTAAGAACATTTATTGCATCATGCATATCTATGTATATCATTACGATATGATGCAGCTATGGCTAACATGTGATAATATCTTGATGAAATGGACACATCGTAATATCCTTCATTAATTTCTTATATGATTTTTGACAGCATTCTTTTAAACCTATAGCTTTAAACTGTTGATATTACATTCTGATACTCATGCAAGAGTACTGTACGTATCTCTACCATATTGATCAGTTAACATTACTCTGCTATGTAGTACGGTTTATCTGAGCTATTGGTGAGATATTATAACATCTTAATGTTCTAATAGTAAGCTAGAACCCATGAAAAAATAAGATAGAACTACAAAAACGCTTCATCCAAGGTCCGATAATTATAATAATTATTAGAGAATTTATTTATGTCGAATATTATGTAGTAATTGGTTACGCCTTTAAATAATTTATATTAACACTGTTATTATCTAAATTTAAATTAAAAATATAAAAGATGAACTATTTTATACACCTATATATTATACTATACTTATAAGTTACTCTTAAGTAAATACTTTACGTTAGGAAAAGAACGCAATCTGATTTTTACACGAAATTAGGTATCAATATATATATATTTCCTCAAGCACCTAGTAATGAATAAAACTCTTGTTCAACTGCTATAGGCCAAAAATAGGAATGTTAAACATTTCGAAATCGGTCTTATATTTGCGATTTATCCATTTTTCATTTTTCTCATCTCTCCAATATGTGGCATTATGGTAAGGACCGTTCATAATAATATACGTATTACAATGTAATTACTAGTCGATCCCTCGCTCGTTAAACTTCGCCTACTATACTGCACTTATACCTTTTAATTTCCAATTATATGTTAGTATCATATGCAACGTTACAATGTTACTCAGTATAGGCTAGGCATTTAGACTGCTACCTATCAAAAATACTGCGATTGCACTATTCTACTTTGGTTACTATGGGCACGAGCTATTAATACTGTTACGTTTATCGCGCAGTGATGTTAACATAGTGTAATATTCTTGTTAGCACGCCTGTAGCTTCATTAATTAAATTTTCAGTCTTGCAATTGACTTTATTTTTACTAAAAGCCTATGCTGAACGATTAACTAATACACCATTAACTGACTTGCACATTGTGGCAGATGCCTCGTATTGGTGTTGTATTTACGTTATGGGCTGGTTTATTCTTCGAAGCGGGTTGCAGCATTCTTTTCGGGTATGTCTGAAAGGATAGATTATTTTTAGATTGACATGGCTTTATTTGAAGCACTCAACCTATGCTATAATGATGACATAAATTAAACAATGTTTTATTACTTCTAATTACATTTTTTAATTTTATTATCCACTTTGATAGGTTTTTACCTAATATTTTGGATCACCAAACATTCGTAGCATTTTGCTTACTTATACGGGGTATGCAAGGTATTGGTGCTGCATGTTCTCAGACCGCAGCTTTAGCTATGATGTCATCGATTTTCCCTGATAATGTTGCAACAACTACCGTAAGTTATTTTTATTTTTGACTGAAGTATTAAAATAAAAAGTCTACACAAAATTTTTGTGGGCTCAGTGTCGTAACAACATAACTAGATCGGTTATGAGCGGATTTGATAACATCCAACAAAGACACCGGCGTTTCTAGAATCATTAATGTACTTGAAATTTGTCGATAACCTTCTTAATGAGTCAGCCTCATAAGCCAAGGAATCCAAGGCTACGAACTTACAACTTAGGCTTTCATCTTGTTATTTATAAAGAGCACATTAGAAATCTTTGGTGCATTGGGATTCATGACAGGGCCTCCCATTGGTGGCTTATTGTTTCAGGTCTACATGTGTTATATTACAATAATTGCAAATAGGAACAACCATTATCATTACCGGTGCTTTAATATTTTTTGTCTGTTATTCCGATAGGCCGGCGGTTTTAAGCTACCATTTATTGTTTTAGGATCGACGTTGTTGGTGATTGGATGTGTTGTCATTTACTTTATTCCACGAATTTCACGTAATTAATACAGCACATAAATTCTGCATATTACTACTTGATATTAATCATAATAATAATGAAAGGTGTTAAGCAACTATTGACTGCACCAAATTACTGAATAATTATTTGCGATGCAACTCCTATCAACCAGATGCAGCTAGTGCACCTCCAGTAACGCTAATGAAGCAGTTATTGATCCGTCCAAGAGTTATTATTATGTGTAAGATTTGCATGCTAAGCTGTATTTGGTTAAAAATCTTATTCTATTTCAAATTACAATTGCAACTATTATCTTGTCAGCTTTCTATCTATCTATATATATATATAAGTTGATATTCTTAATAACAGGTATAGGAATAATTTTACAAATGCTTCTATTTGGTTTTCTTGATCCAACACTTTCACTTCACTTAAAGCCGGTTAGTCTCGATGATTTCTTTTAATCTTCTCAAGTTTTATAACTTCAATTAATTTTTCTGTCTTTGGCAGCTAAATTTAACACCACCTGAACTTGGAGCCGTATTTCTCGCGCTGGGCGCTGGCTATGGGATTTTCTCTCCAATATTCGGATGGTTATCAGATCGCTTTGTTAGTAACAATATTATTGGGAAATTGATATCATTTCCAAGGATATATGATTTATTGTATGCAATACAGAATATTCAGGTTACATATGTAACATTGCGACCATCGATTATTAACACCTCTAAACGAAAATACACTACCTGCAAATTGATAGGGATACCGACCTTTCATTATTGGTGGCAATTTTGCAATGGGAGTAGCATTGATGTTTCTTGGACCCGCTCCTTTCTTTAAAATTCCGCTGTATGAAGTCATTCAGTTCCATTTCATGTCTAAATTGTGTTGTTTTACTAAAAGTAGCTCAACAAATGTTTAGATCTCTACCACAAACAATTCTATCCTTGATATCATTGGGAATAGCAGCTGGTGCTGCTGCGATACCGTTATACGCAGATATGTTAGATGCTGCCGTTACGGAATTTGGGTTTGAAAAGTCTAATACACATATTTTATAGCAATACGAATGATACTGTCAATTTAAAATTTCTAAAATCATGTTTATGTATAAATCTTGTAACAGTAATCAATCCCCTGGAGTTGATGAAACAGAAAAAGATTTCGTATTATATGCAGTAGTTTCTGGTCTATTTTCATCTGCTTCTTCACTCGGGTAAAGAAATGTTACAGTATTTGTTACGTTTTACTTGCAGAAATTCATCTTTAAAAATATATTAAATGATATCATGCAAGTTGAAATAGTACAAATTCGTTTATTCGGATTACTATTTACTGTTAACTTAAAGTCAAGTATTAGGTCCTATTGTGGGGGGAACTTTCACGTCAACATCAGATGCACTGTTTCGGAAGACTTCTGCGGTTTGTAAAATGTTCATTCAACAACTGTCATTGTCGGACCTCATAATCCGTTAGATTATTAAATCGTATGATCTGAAATCGTACTATTGAATTATTTTTGTCCCGAAGCTTTCAGAATTGATATTGCTCGAATTAATAGCACTGTTTAATAATATTTCATTCCGTTAATAGGGGATAGGCTTTGCCGTCGCTGCTGAAGTAAGTAAAATAATTAAAAGTATGAAGATAACACTGAAGTATTCGTTTGTTTACTGGTCCAAATATATCATATGATATACGCGTATTTTTGTAAAAGACTTGACTCTTACATGAATGGTTGCATGGTTTCATGCATTCTTGTAATTAGTTAAAATAATCATAGAATTACTTCTAGTAGATTGTCCGCTTAAATTCTTTACTTTTCTTATTGATTAATAACTCTACAGGGTTTAATAGTAATTCTGTTAACTCTTTGGGAAAAACTATATAAAAAGAAGACTGAACGGTAATTATTGTGTAGATAAATATTATGCAATTTCTTAACACAATTTAATTAATATACGTAATACCTACCGTAAGTTTGACTTACAAAGGTATAAAAATTAAATTATGTTTAACGTAACTACTTTATTGTTTTTTCAGTATTTTGAATGAAAATGAAGAAGAAAGAAACCCGCTAATTTAGTTGAAGTAAAAATGATATCGCGTTAATATTTTAATTACTGCACATTGAATAGGCAATCTTAAAATTTACATGTATAATAGACATCGTGTTATTTTGATCGTTTGGGAACATATAAAATTTGACTTTCCAAATTCTAAAGAATATAAAAATCGAGTCTTTTCAAAACATATATTTAAATACTTCGACTGCACTGAAAGTATTTGATACCTAATTTTTGATGTCAAAATTAAGTTTTATTCTCTATTAGGGGCCAATATGGCTTACCTTTGTAAAAATATAAACATAAGCAACAAATTATGATATGCTATACAAATAATAACCTTTATAATCAATTCTTTTAGGATTCTTAGAACTAACCCAATGAAACTTTTACAAGTTCGTGTCATCATTGAAGATTTATATGATTTACCATTATAGATTGATTTATAAAAGTTAAACTCCATTGTATCCATGTATGTGTTGGGTGCAGTACTCAAAAATTGTGTACAAATTAGTCACCCTAATTCTCCAATAACTTTCTACTTTTTACGAACGTCTTATAAAAGAAAAGAACTGGATCTCTTTGTTTCTAATGCAGTATAGACATTACTGTATGCATCCTTAGCTGCATATTTGGATAGAGTTAAATGTGCTACAGAACTAAAACTAGTTTTTAAGCGACAAACAGCATTACCTTATTTTATGTTTACATCGGTACCAGCTTTTTCTTACAAAATCTTATGTTTTCATACTATTGTGTGCTATAATGTGCACACACATGATATCACTATTTTGCTAGTATAGAATATCTTTGTTTGTATTATTTTAATCAATTTTAAGGAATTATAGCCACTTAGGCCTTAAAAAATTATATGCTGTATATTTATCGATATTATATCCAGTCAATCGAAAAAAACATACGAAATAAACGTATTTTAGCAATAAATGTATTATTGAGCTTCTACAAATTTGAGATGTAGCAGATTTTACTCACAATCTGTTGAAAAACTAATGGCTAAAAAATTTTAAAATAAACAAGAATTAATAACATATCAATGCAACGTGTAAATTATACATTAAATTAGAATATTTTATGATTGTAGCTTTTTACTTAATTTTATAAACCAAGTAGGCAGTTGTGATTGATGCTAAAATAAAAATTCAAATTGTCTATATTCTAAAATACTTGAAAGTTAACATTATTAAATGTACGAATGTAATTATTTCATATAGTTTAAAGCATGCTGTAATACTGTAGGATTTATACGCTCATACTGTACTACTGTACACGTACAGTATCAATACTACACTGAAGACTTCATTCTACGTGGTTAAATTCAATGTTATAATACTATAATTTCATCCGCTATGTATATATATTATGGTCAGTTATTGAAGTTGGACATAGACCCTGTAAGGTCTAGTATAGTCTTATATTAGTCGTATGCAATATAATTTAACGGGCAAAAAATACCTGAAGTATAAAAAACTTTTAGTACAGGGAGAGATTCATGAATTTTTATACATTTTTGGGGACTAACAATCATCAGTACCGTGTAATGAAGTGTTTGCAATGTTTGATAAATGGTAAATTAGCTGCCTAGTAACTACTCTACTATGGTTTTTGTTATTTCATCGTCACTCTGACAGAATTTTACCTAGTAGTGACAATCATTGAGGTATTTTCAAGTATTTGAATAAAGTAATTATCAGGCCTATACCATATATCGGAATCCTTTTCAGATCGGTAATTTACTCAAAGCATCAATATTATCTTTGTTTTCGAAAAGTGTTCCAACATGGCGTAAGTAATCTTAACTAATGTAATCTTAATACTATGCTATGTAAAATGTCGAATTATTGTCGAAATACTACCGTAATACCGCATAGCGACTTTGATAAAGATTATTGTTACAATAATATTATCGTCTTAATACAACATTAACACAATTAACTGACTAGTTATTCCCCTATTCCTAGCGGTAGAAACCTAAATTCGTATGATTTTGTCTATTTTTAACGGTAAAGGACACTCGAATTCTTAGGTACAGCCAACTTCCTATTGATATCATGTGGTATCAATCGGGTGCAGTTCTACACAGTAATGTTTAAAAATACATGATGCTGTTGTGCTCCTCATAAATATTATGCATAATTGCCAGCAGAAAATTACTTCCTATTATTTTAAATGACCTGATGACTTTAAATATTATATCAACTCAATATAAACACGACAATAATTTATTAAGCTAAAATTTTAGATAAATCAAGCTAACATGACAGCTATCAACAATCAAAATGGGCAGCTATTAAAATATAATTACCGCTAATTATTAATTGATTAATTACTAAAATTTCATAAATCTTGCAGTTATCTAGTCATTGTAGCAATAATCAAGTATTTCTTACGGACAATTTGTATTCTCTTTCAATCTTCAAAAGTCAAATAATAGTGATAGTCGTAATTACTACTTTGGTTTTTACTAAAGAGTGATGGTAGATTCTCAAATAACGCTAATTTTAAACTTTATCTCTATTTCTGTATAAAATGTAGGGTAAAACTAAGATTGCAAAGAGAAATTGTATAATTGCTATGACTAGGCGATACCTATGTTATACGAATATACGTCAAATTATGTTCGTATTATTACGACAAGGTATTTTCAATACAAACATGATCACTGCATTACTTACAAATACTACAAGAAAACCGATTTTATCCACTGGGTTTTCAGCAGACAAAAGGAACTTGTTATAAGAACTTAGATTATACAAAAAGAAGCAGTATTGGATACTTTGGTATTTAATATGAACTTCATCATTTTTCTTGGCTTAAAGTATAAATTTTGAAATCGGCTTGTTCAGCTCCTTGTCTAAGGGCTTGATATTAGAATTTCAACTCTAAACTTCCTCATGGAATGTAACAGGTGCAACATCTATTACCACCCTAGGTAAATATATGTTAGAGGATATTGTTTGATTGAATTCACGTGATTTCAATTACAATGCTTAAGGCAACTATTAAAATTGATATTATGTTGATTTATTCCTCCTATAATGACCATAGAAGATTCTGCTGTCGAAATACAAAATTTCGCTATCAAGTGAAAAATATTGCCAACATTCATGATCACAGCTTTCACTAACGAAACAGCTTACAAATTTCATCATCTGAAGACAATATCAATGATGAAATGAAGTAAAATTCTGTTCGTGTTAACTTTACTAAAATTAAGGTACAAAATATTGCAATCATTAATGTTACGGCTTACAGTAAATACAAATATCGTATAGAATGTTAATTTCAGAGTTTTACTCATATTTTGATGAAAAACAGCAAGCTACACGATTACAAATCACATAAAGTCACTTACATAATATTTTTAAAATATCTCTATTATCCCAATAGAAATATTATACTACTAGATTATACAAATGACAGCATTTCAAGTTTCTGTACACATATTATTCATGTTAATACTGTTGTAAGATTCTTTTATAAAAGGTGCTCACAGATATATGGTAGGGCTTAAGATTTTTACTAATCAGCGTAGCAACTGTATGGTGCGCGTGTATTATAATTATATAGATAATTGTATTCATTCTCTTTCTGAAATACTACTATAAAAATCACTGTACTTTATCTACTCCATCTTCAGCAGTGTACTTTCTACTGCCCGTATAAAATTATAAATGCACATTAAACGTTAATATTATCTAATTGAGCAGTAAGGCATATGCATGCCATCTTCATTAGTAATGTTGCCGTACAATAACTGCTATAGGACCCATACTATCAAGGCTCCATTAAAGTAACTATCAATATGAATAAGTCACTATTAGAAAATAGCAAGACTATCTTATAATCTAAAATAAGCTAAATATATAATCTTCTAGTACTTTTAAATGATTAGTAAATATTCGCATATGCAGATATATTTGTTTGATAATAAATAAACGAATATTTGTTGATTAAAAAAATCAGAGAGAATAATTGACACTTTGATTACCGTGCCCTAATGGAAGATTTCAGCTGTTTGCGGAAAAAGTATAGCATCTTAGTGTCAGAATATCACTGAAATGAAAAATTCAGCTTTAGGGTCTCGAAGTCTTACAAATAAGATTCAATTTTTTACTATAGTAAACAGCCAATACTACAAACACGGTTAATCTCATAAGAAGTTTAGAATTTATTAATTCATTCTTAAAGATTTTTGTAGAATTAATATTTAAATTCCTTCACTGATGCTACTCTATAATCTAGCTATCTCAATACAATCCCAACCTCCATCACTACCGTACTGTAAATATCTTAATTTCAAAACAAAACATTTGTATAATGTATCGTAAGGAAAAATGGTCGATTTAAAGATTATTTTACCTTTGTTTAAATTCGTAACACTAGATTCAATAAAAACATTGTTAATTTAGATATAATAGTACTGACAGATCGACTGATTACCAAAGATTAATATAGATTTGGTAATTAATACTAGTTCAATAAACAGTTAAACCTTAGTTTGTATAACTCTACTCCTATGAATATACACCTACACGTTAATTGAAGAGTACGTCATGGTCTAATGCAATCTTACAGTTGAAATATTGTATATTTATCTTTTATCAATCTAAAAACTGTATACTGTTACTCCTGCATGGAATTTGATCGTCAGATTATTAATTTTCATCGATCGCTACTGTCACTAAAAATATTCTAGATCTTGAAGAAATCTGTTATTTTTATGGATTCAACTATCATGGAGCCCGACAAAACCCAGTTACCAGGATATCGAATGTTAACCACCGTATTTTTATGCCTATTAAGCTTGATCGCTCAATCTCTTTATAGTTTATTGGTTCCGTTCTTTGCGACAGAGGTTGGAAATATTGGGAGATACCAGTACTTTTATTGTAAATAATATCAAATGACATTTTAATTGCTGTTTCGATAAATTTGTAGTATAGATTGACAGTTTTATTAACTCATCATCTAGATTACTGAAAATTAAAAATGCTAACATGTATTAAGTGTTATCGCTAATTCAGGCTATTAAGGGTAGTATCAGTGTGGAATGTTAAAACATAGAAACTTTAGCTCCTTAACTCTTTCATCATTTTAATGATTACTATTAGCGCGTAGATGGTAGTACTTTACTAAACACTGATATTCCTTTAAAGATGGTTGATGCTATAATTTTAGTCCAAACTATATAATAATAGCTATTCCACATATCATACATAAGTTTTGTTACAAATTAGTGTTAATTTGTGCGATGGTGTTTAGACCACTATCAAATTAAAGTAAAAGTACTATGCTAACTTTATACAGTGATTACACGCAATTTCTCCGGTTTTTATTGGTGCACAGGTTATAAAGAAAGGTTTATCCTTAAACGAAATTGGCTTTGTCTACGCTGTATATCCCTTAGCTATGTTTATAAGTTCGCCAATATTTGGTCTTATGGTAGGTATTAATTAGAAAAGATCATTCTCAACAAAGAGTTTGTAAGCAGTATTTGAGCTTGATTATAAAACTGAAATTATTGTCTTAATACTCTGTCTCTACTGTATTGTAGTGTTAGAAAATATTTGTGTTAGTAGAAGAGTTTTACCGTGAGATGCTACATCACCGAGAATAAGATGTGCATCTGTGGCGATTTCTTAAAATCCTAGCCTTTAAAAAAATGTTATTCCAAATTATTAAATTTTAATAATCAATGAACAATAAATAATGTCTATTAGGTTCCATCCATAGGCTCCAGGTATATGATTTGGGCTGGATTAACCATAGAAGGTGGATGTTCTATCCTTTTTGGGTTAGCCTTGACCTTCGATTCTAAATTAGTAGATGATGCATAATATTGACTGCGACTATGTTACCACATTTTTATCGTTTTTATGTCGACTCTTAGGTTTCTAAATTGGATCAGTGACAAAAAGATTTTTCTTATTTTAGCTATAATACTGCGATTTGTACAAGGATTAGGGGCAGCCTGCTATATTACTGCAGCTTATAGTATAGTAGCTTCATTGTTTCGTCAATCTATAGCTACAACGATGGTACGTCAAGAGCTATATTAAATAAC
Organism: Trichoplax adhaerens; assembly: GCF_000150275.1. NCBI lineage: Eukaryota > Metazoa > Placozoa > Uniplacotomia > Trichoplacea > Trichoplacidae > Trichoplax > Trichoplax adhaerens. Next base: position 1,630,760 of record NW_002060951.1, on the reverse strand, counting down.
TGTAAATCTAGTAGAAATTGTTAAACATTTGCTATGCAGTATACTTTTGAATTTTACCATGTTTTGTTACTATCTATTATACTGTAGTTTACGGAATAGTTGAGTCAAGAATTTCAATTAAAATCAAAATCATATTGTAATCCGTGTATTTCAATTTACAATGGAATGAAAAATGCCCTAAGCTCTCACATTTGGTTATATTTAAAATCTCTAACTATAATTTAATCTCATTTATATAATTGATAGGGGGTTATCGAAACATTTAGTAGCTTAGGATACGCAATTGGGCCTCCAATTGGGGGAGTACTATTTACGGTATTACTAATAACGATTAATGTTGATCGACCTTAAAAATAATATTATAAAGACAAACTTTTGTTCTTAAACATAGTAAAATAATTCGAGATTTAAATTGATACAATAATTACGGATAGTATATTCACTATCACTGTGTAAAGGCAAATAAAAACTAGGGAATTGCTTACTAAACAGTCGACTAATAAAGTTATATTTAATCAGTTGCCAGTATCCGGTATAGGCTTTTAACTAGAATAAAAAAATAGTTTGATGCAGATTCGAGACCACTTCGTAGATAATATACTGCCCTTTAAACTTGTCTACCTTGCGTTTAATATATATGCTCACATATATACGTATATAATACATTTAAGACACCTCTACTTAAGTGATTACTAACAAGAATTAACAAATACAATCTCTAGGTAGGAGGCTTTATACTACCTTTTACAATTGTAGGAAGCTTTATGGTTGGTATGGCACCAATAGTTGCTTACTTCATACCTGTTTCTAAAGGTAAACTATTTAGGCATGCACTGCTACTCTATCTTTATTAAGAATATCTAATTAACTGTCTAACTATCATCAGTACGATATAATTAAGCGAAAGGTTATTTCAACAACTCTATCGCAAATTATTATGAATCCATTAAGGCAGCCGTACATTCGCGACTACATCGCCAATAAAATCTAAAATTTTTATTGTCAACTAGATGAAAGTGTATCAACTACTAAAATTATGAAGAAATTCTGCAAGATTCCATATGTTTATCTTATTTGTTAGTATAGCAGAAAGCGTTCTTGGCCTGGCAGTAATAGAAAACAAATAATCGTAACAACTACATGATAATTGCTATCTTATCATTGTTTCGTTGGATCTGATTTTAGGTATTGCGGTTTGTCTGGGTATTATGACACTGACATTTTTGGAAATTAATTATTCCATTCATATCAAAAAGGTTACCCGATTATCCCTTGGAATTTGTTTAAAACGGAATTAATCATCACTATTGCTAAAAATGAGATTAAATCATTTTTGTTCGACTGAAATTATTTGAGAGTAAAAGCGTCATGTTTATTAAATATTTGTCATGTTATTCCATATTTTTCTTTCTATTGAATTATCGTTAGCTCAATTTGACGTATTTACAAATTGGAATGGTGTTTTTGATTCCCGCTGGCACCTATGCTCTTATAGCTATAATGACGGGAATGGCCGCTGATCGATACGTAATCTTGCATTATTAATTGTTGCCAACTGTGTTAAATTTCTCTAGTTACGAGCACATTCTATCCACACAGCAGTAAAAATAATTCATTTACATCCTATCCTAGGGTTATCGACAATTTGTAGTCGCTGGATTAATTATTATGGCAATATCCCTGCAATTGCTTGCTCCGGCGCCATATTGGAAAATTCCATTGTAAGTCATATCCCAGCCATTCAAATGACCCAGAAAGGGCAGTTTTGTCACAATCTCCGTTAAGTGATAAAAAATAATAAAGTAATATTGCTCCTACCAGGAATATGCGGCTAGTAGTAATTGGACTTATTATCTATGGTATTGGAACAAATTTCCTATTTATGCCTTCTTTCGCAGAATTATTAAGCGTTGCAGCGTAAGTCCGTATCAATAGCGATATTGTGCACTCTAATAATTATAATAAAACCAAGAATAATGCAGTAGATGCTGTATCGTCTAAAATCTACTCGTGCATGTATGGAAAGTAATGCAAATAAAATATCTTAAAAATTATTAAATAATTACAATTGTATGAAAGTAAATTTTTTTCTTCTTTCTGTAGAAACAAAAATATCGGTGACAACCTGGCAACTTATTCCGTAGGATCTGGATTATTTAAAGCAGCCCAGGCACTCGGGTAATCTTCGCAGTTGATAATAATTTTAACCGTTAAATTTAAATTCATACTAATTCGAATGAAAAGAGAAAGGGAGTGATGGCGATAGGATTGAAGAAACTACAGCAGTCTTTTTAACGATATTTACAGATTAATTATAGGCCCTATAGTTGGAGAAGCTCTCATTGTCGTGCCTAAACTTGGGTTTCCATGGACTTCATCTGTAAGTTATTTCAGAGTGCCGATTGTAACATGACTTAAAATTATGAACTCAAAGTAGTATAATTTATGCTTATGTTAGCTCCTCGGCTATATCCTATTCGCTCACGTAAGTCAAATAATTAACGCAACATAAATATATTTAATTCGATGAATTAAATCATTGCTGACAGCTATAACTTGTACAGTAGCAAAACGAAGCATAAGATGAAAACTTGAAGAATCTTATCTTAGCTATAAATATAATGATCGTAGAGTATGAGAGTGTTATAGATCAAATCTTGTATGTAGTGCTTGGTGTAAACTCATCTAAAATTTATAAGTACCGTACAAATTCGTATTTCCGATATAATTCTGGCAGCTAAGTTTCTAGATAAGAGCCTCAAAATTTCATAAGTTATTAAATATTATTTCCATCTGGAAATATATATTCAAAAAATTAAAAAATTTTAAGTAAACATTAATCCTATCGTTGGGTAATGGATTTCGACAAAAATTTATAATCTGGTATTTTTAACTACTGTATTCTTATCTTAACTAAAGAGGTTGCAGCTATTTTCGGTTGCTACTTTTAAAGCAATAAAATTAATAACCACAGAATGTCTTACATTATCTAAATGGGTACCTACGTTCTCTAACTTACTGTATATATCACACTTACATTTAAAAGAGATCCAACACTGTCTGCTTTTCCTGGTTTAAAAGCCTTTACCATTTAATTATAGGCATTGGTGATTTCTTGCTATCTTTTATACGAGAAATGCAAAAGTAAAAGGTTAGAAACTTACTTGATAGAGCTTTACTGCATTCTCTGCTAAGTCTACTAGAATCAATTCTGTACTTTTGGAACGATATTATATTTATTAGAAAACTCCAATCTGATGAGATCGACGATGAAACAAGACAAACTCTTTTAAAACAGAAAATAACGAAAGAGACATCTGGTGATGTTACATATAGCACAAGCGATAGTACTGAATACGTTTCGAAGGCTACTAATGCAATGGAAAAATAACTCTGAGTTGACTAGCGATTCGCTATTTGAAGAAAGTATAAAATTGCGACAGGTTCGCTCTCAAGTGCCATACTATTCTTTGTGATATTTTTGATCTTCTACAGTTTTAATATAATCGCTGCTTTTACAAACATTTAGATATTTAATACATCGTAATAACTATCATCTCTAGAATTTATAATATAACATTATTGAACCTATCTTTGCTAACGTCATGTATTGAGCGAATTAACAAGAATATAATGAGCAGCCAAATGATTCGTTTGTGATGATAGGCAACATAATATTTATATCCACAGGATGACTGCTTGGGAAATAAATACAGCCGTTGAAAATTCGACAGCTACACTACCTACGGCAATTAGTGTGGACAAACGAATAGTGTGGGTTCCTAATTAGTGTTACCCACATTAAATATGGTATTACCAAAAATGTTCCAACGACCGACACTAAATGTAGTGATTCTTATCAAGCCGCTGATTATACATAATTATTAGCTTATTATTCTAATCACAAAATAAAATATAACTGATAAAAATAATTACCTGTTGTGTAAGAAATTTATAATCTGTCATTCGGTCCTATTAAACGTACACGTATTTGGGTCAAAATTTTAAAAAGTGACTAGCATCTTTTTACTTTATTACTTATTGTTAGAAAAATTCAGTTCATGATAGAAAGAATTGCTATCTGTATTAAATAAAGATCGTTCGATTAGCATATCTACACTAGGAAATACTCGATATTTGGAGTTTTTAAAGCACTTTATGATTTACAATCTACTATATTAGTGAGAACTAATTTTGAGTTCATAATATTTTATTATAGTTCAGGATTAGATAATTATCAATTACATTTATCGTTGGTAATGAAAGCAGACCTTTCCTCAAAGTTGTCTCTTATATCCTAGCTAGTCCACAATTCTGCATAGTGAATACTATATTACTTGAGATAATAATCACGATATTACTTAAGTAATCGTTTAGCTCAATTAAATCGGTAGCTAAATCAGCTCTTCTAACTAATACGAAGTAGATATGTTAATTTCACTCGATGCTTACGTCATATTTCTAACTATATCAGAGTAATGTACTGGTAGTTTAAGAACATTGTTATACAATCACAGTATAATAAAATAAATAAATTCATTCAATAATATATCTAATGAACGCTAAGAGCCTAACAATAGCTATGGCTACTAGCTACTGAAATACATTAAGTATTAATTTATTATGAAAATTTAAAATAAAGTGTAACGTTACGTTTATAATTTCCTCACGGCGCTCTATACCCGATGACTAATTTACGGACTGTAAATGTATCGGATCTACAGTACAATACATCCCTGTACTTTATTTGGATAAAGATTCCAACAGAAATAACCAAATATATGCGCGCACTAAAGCACTAAGACAAGACAGCATCGGACGCTGAGCAATTTAAGGACTCTATTAGAAAGTCTTTCCTTAACACGTGAAGCTCTTGGAAGCCATCTGATAAAGCAGTTCGCCTTGTTAGCTTTAGATCTTAAATTGGTTAGACCACAGTGTTTATTTAGTACGGTATATTATCTAATTCAATTGTAATTACGATAGCATTGCCATAGTAGGATAGATTCTTTGTAAGCTGGTACAAACAGCTATAGTAGATTGCTATTAGAGACAAATCTTCCTATAGTAACCAATCCTACTAGAACAGCTATTATCATTAGACAACGTGAAATACTGGACTAATTCATCTCTTCAAATCGCTAACGACAGTTGGCTTTTTAGAGGATCTCTAAGTTATTATTTATCAGTAGTATAAGAACTGGATCAATCGGTATTACAAACATATTAGCGATTGTCCTTCAGGTTGATAATTAGGAACCATTTCACGCCATATCTTTCTAGTTAAGGCCAAGATTGGCAATTCTATCTATGTTATCGTTACATTATGCCGTTTAATTATTATTAGTTATTTTTATACCTGATACTGTACTACTAATATTTCACTAATAATCTGGGGTTGATAACTTCACTGTCGGCCATCACTGTAGATAAATTAACTGTAATCACTGGTAACTTCACTTACGAATACTATAGACTTAATCAATTTTATTAATGTTCTTAAAATTTCAATATAAACGACCATAGTTTGTATTTCTACAGGATCAGCACGAAATGGAGTCGGCAAAGCAAAACATCGATAGCCCAAAAGATGAGAATGAGACGGTAAAGGTTGTGTCGAAAGGCCCTTCAGTTATTATTTCTGAAAGAAATCGATGGATTATCATCGTTTTAAAATGCTTAATTGACTTTGTAGTATCTGCAGTTTTTTCCATACTGGATCATTTGATTTAAATTTTAGGCTGCGGAAAAAGACGTGCAGCCAATTCTAGTTAGCGTTATCTTTTCAATTTATCCGATCATGGTATTTTTATTATCGCCATTCTTTGGAATACTGGTAAATTTTCTTTATGGCGGCTTTGCTTTGTAGCCATACTTGTTCTAGTATGAATTGACTTCATAAAATTCTCATGTTCTTAAATTTTACTTGATATCATCTGATTAGCATTATTATATATTGAAAGTGATCTATTTTATAACATGTAGTTGCCTAAAGTAGGGCCAAAGTTTCTTTTATTTACCGGAATGTTTACTGAAGCTTGCTGCACCATTATGTTCGGGTATAATAATGATAACTTTACCTTTCTTTACAACATTTACAACATTCCAAGCTAGGTCCGGTTGTTATACATGCCAGTGATCTTATCATCGCTAACAATTTCTTTCATTAACCTTTTATGTTAGGTTTTTATCCATTATTCCAAGTTCATCGATATTTGTAGCCATTTGTATCATTGTTCGGGCCCGTGCAGGGAATTACAGTAGCCGCTTATCAAACTGCTACATTTGCTGTTGCTGCTTCCCTTTTTCAAGAATCGATGGCTACAGCACTGGTACAGTAATATACAGCGTAGTTATAGTATTCTAACTTGTAATACCCTTATTAAATACGGTACTAGTAATATATCGAAATTAATTTCGTTTGAATAATGTAAATAGGGAAGTTTGGAAGTATTTACTAGCTTAGGTGCAGCGCTTGGACCATTAATCGAGGCTTACTATATCAGGTTAGACAATAATTTTATACATCTTTGCATATTCTTAAACTAATTATTCTTACTCGTACATTAGCTAAATAGAAGAAGAGGCAAATAACGCTAATGCAGAGTAACATTGAGTTCAAAAAACTAATATTAATGTACATGTTTCCCAGGTTGGAGATTTTAAATTACCGTTCATCGTAACTGGAGGATTTATGGCTGCCAGTGCAATCGTCCTTCTCATCTTTATGCCATCCATTCGGGGTATGTAACTTTAGGCTGTGATTCATTTTATGAATGATTCTATCCATTTAATTTCAGAATAAAAATAATTTCAACATCTTTAGGGCGCTATTTACATATAAATCTGCTTTCCAATTACAGAATCAGGTCCTAAAGTTTCAGCATGGAACTCTATGAAAATTATTCTTCGAATTCCACATATCACCGTACTAAGTAATTAAACTAAAGTAAAGTATAAAGATACTAAATACTATAATACATTAAGCTTGTAAGACATTTGTACTATAAGCAAATGATATCTCTATGTTTTTCTTCTTACAGGCTTTGCAATAGCATCTTGCATAGCTGCTATAACGTTCTTCGATCCTAGCTTGGCCCTCCATCTTAAACCTGTAAGTAAATTTAAATGATATCAAAATCTTGGACCGATTACATAAAATTACTAATGCTGGTAATCAGTAAAATTCATATCATTTTCTATCTGAAATGAATTTATTAAACTGTATCTATAATTAATATTGAATATAATATCGAAATTTTGAACCCCACCAGCTTAAGCTCACCCCAACGGGCATAGGTTTGGTATTTTTGGCACCTTCAGGTGCTTATGGTGTTATGTCAGCGGTGGCTGGAAGGCTGTCTGATAAGTGGGTTAGTTTTAACGTGTACCATATGAGTTATATAAGGCAATAACAAGATATTAGATTTATTTTCGCTTAGCTGTAAACAAATTTTACTAATATCGTGTATTTTCTTGGTTTCAATCTATAGGGATACCGGCCGTTTATTGTCCTAGGTTGTCTTCTCGCTGGAGTTTCGTTTTAATTTGTCGGACCAGCACCTTATTTACATCTGTCACTGTTAGTATTTTATTTCCAAAATATTGAAAGATGGAACATGAATATCTTGTTTTAAATAAATCTTAGGAAACTGTGGCTATCGATTATTTCTTTGATCTTTCTTGGTATCGGTCTCGGAATGGTCTTTACTCCAGTTTTTCCAGATATGATTGAAGCTGCCAAGTTAGTATACATAATGTATACCGTATTAATAGAGTTTTTGCTAGCAGTTAACATAGCTTACTACGCTATATTTTTTCACATATGTGTTTCAAATTCATAGAAAGAGAAACATCGGAAACGATTTTGTAGTATTTTCAGTAATTTCAGGATTGGTTTCAGCATTTTTCTCATTAGGGTATGATAGACCGAATGTAACACTGTAGTGTATATACGGTTTATGGACTGCATATCTATTTTTATTTTACGACGTTTCTGTATAAATTCCCTTATCCCATTTTACTTTATTCGCTTTTTCGCAGTGAAATAGTAGGGCCTTTTATTGGAGGATCTTTTAATACCCTAGATAGTATCAGTTTTGATTGGTCTTCATCGGTATGACTACATAGGATAAATTAAAGTCTATAAATACTCCAATATAACAGGTGCGTATGCTATAAATCTTTTTATTTTTATCTAACCTTTGTTACTATTGTTTACAGGTACTTGGTTTCGTTCTCGTTGCTGAAGTAAGTCTCCTTAAAATAATATTCAACAATTATCGGTATTGAAACTGCGAGCTAAGGTAGTAGTGGTTGCTTAGTTCACCTACCGTAAGGATTTTAAACAATAATAATAGCTTTCAGCACATCAATATTATTTGTACTTTATTGTCTTTAAGGGCTATTACTAATGGTTTTTACGATTTGGGAGCGCAAATATTGTAAAGACAGGTAAGATATATTACCATGGCACGGGCCGTACCTTAAATTTTCTAGTCTTCTTATCAGATTTTTATTTTAAAAGCCTCGAAGAAACTGTGGAAGACCATGAAACAGAAAATAATGAGAAGACGAATTTGTTAGAAGACGAAGCTAAAAGATAGTAGTTGAAGCAAAACTTAGCTACTGTAATATATACATCAGGATATAACTCTTAAGTTCAGCATTTGTTGCAATCCTAAGATCCTATGCTAGTATCACGACATTTTCACTGGTTTTATTCATACAGTATAGTAAGCAGCTAGTTTTCGAAACATTTTCTAATAAAGAAATTCCGAAATGCTGGATTTGATTTTACGTTGACAACATAATTTGATTAAGAATTTCTTCACGTAAAAATAATACGACTATATGGTGGACAATTTATTTATTTTTTAACTTTTGAATGTCTAGATATCGCACAGTACAATAAAGATGTTCATATGATTTAACATGAACACAAATTTATTGCAACTTTGAAATAAATTTGTCATTTAACTACAGTTTTCACTTTCCAACCTTTGAGTCTTATTTTTATGATTGTAACAAAAAATTGCAATTTATTTCGTTACAAGCCATTATATCAAGGACATAGTTACTTATATACTAAACTCGGCTTTAATGATGAACTTCAATTACTGATGTAATCATTTAGAGCTATCGTATTAAGTTTAATTTTATTGAGCTTAAATACTGTACAAGCTCTTTCTAATATTCAAATGGTAATGTAGTATTTCCCGATCTAGCCGTGTTTGAGCCTTAGCAATTCTTGGGGTTGCACCTGAGAATGATAAACGTAATCAGATTACTTTCCAAGAGTGTAGTGACTTTATATTTTCATATATGGCCGGCTATAAAAGAAATACTACAGGGCGCATTTTAGATGTTAAGTATTTCATTATACGTGTAGTTTTAGCCAAATTTTCTTTTCATTAAAAAATATACTAGCTGAAATTCTCTGTTGGTTAACGCTTATCCCTACCCAAGTTTATAAGGTATGGGTTAGCTCAAATCAGAAATTAAAAATATTCAGCCGTATCTGCCTTGCTACAAATTAGGCTAGTCACTCAACATATTAATATCTTAATATCTGCCACTACCGAAATACTAAATTGCGCGTAATAACTTTAAAATGGAATAGTTATTTACCATTAAAAGATACAAATACATTCAAACAAATCCAAACGAATTAATTTATATTTAAAATCTTCAGATGCCCGACTTCTAAAATTTCTTTGGTCATAACAGAATGAAGCTTTAAAGGGTCGACTTAACGTTAATGTCTCTGCTACAGCTAAGATTTTTATGAGCTAGCAAGGCAAGCTAGCTAATTACTAAAACCAATTTGATGGCCGTGCATTTAACTTAATAACTCTAATTACTCAGCAGCAGGTACTCCTAATCTAATTCTCCTTAACACATATTGTTAACTAATAATTGTCTTGTTAGTTATATAATTTAAAACAGGATATAAGGACCGTATTATGAGCAGTTAGGCTGCGATAAGATTTATGGCCGTTAAGAATGGTAACTTTACTATCTCTAGCAATAAAATTAATTAGAACTTAGATATCAGCTAATCTTACATTTTAAAAATCCTCTAGCAGATAAAACTGGTAGGTTTGCGTACGGTCATTAAGTGCACAATATCAAAAATAGTACAAGCGCCAATATCAGACATATAGTGAATCGCTAAATATCTTTCTTTGCCATTGAAAGCTTCTCTGCAAAAACATTTAGTATTTTCGCTTTTTGCGAGGTAATTGAACGAAAATAGTAACTGTCCACTACAAAATATTGGAAATCGTTCACTAGGAATTAGTAAACAGTATACTCGTTATGTTAATGTCGACCAGTAGCTAATTCCTTTACTATAATTTTAATTAATAGTGCTTGCTTCATTATCCTCCGTGGAACTTATTTTATAAAGAATCTTAACTGACTAAGGAAGTATATTACATTCAACCAAGCTACAAACTAGTTATTTAAGCCTTTAATCATCTATTAAATAATTTATTTCGCAGTTAACGCGTTTCTTAATGTGTTTCTCCCAATAACTACGATTGTGGTAATATAATCAATTCTTTCTAAAATGTCAGTAACGTACTCATTGTTACCTGTTGCCAGTTTCGATAATCTAATAGTAAGAAATAAATCTCTATTTTACATCAATATAACAATGTATATGGTTTATGTAAAGAATTCTTTCTTGACAAATTACAAGTATTTACTAAGCAATAGTAGACAAGTGATATATTATTATTTAATTAATTTTGCAACATATTTAACAATTTGTCAAGTTTAAATATTAGCTTTGAGAAACGTAATTAAGTTTTCTTTCACTGATAATCCTGTGTGCAAAAAGTTACAGAAGCGTTTGTTAGTTATCGAAATTGAAGATAGGACTTGTAGATTTGTTAATTTTTCCAATTTATTGAGCTCAAAAATTAGAAGTTACCGACGAATAACTGAACGCACAACTAATCCATACACGAAACGTTTACAACTTGTAACAAAATCAAAACCTCAAAACTCATCAATTCTCCACGCTAGCCGCTCCACAGGCCTTTAATACTGCCCATTTTATGAACTAAAGTACAACTGCAAATAACTAATTTAAGTCTACTACTGTACACTATATTAGGAACCATATCTAAATTTTGATAATGAACGTTAACGTAAGTCATTGCATCAGCAATAAATGCTATAGCCTGAACGTATTGGTGGTCGTAGCAATTAAAAATTTTGCTCACATCAGCACTTGTTGATACGCCATTCATTGACAGATTCTACTCAATGAACTATCAGTGGAGGAATATAGCAGCTAGAATGTTGATTTTCTATTGCCTACTGCCCAACCTACACATTTTAAGGGCACTACTCGATTATTTACTGTTTAATTACTACGTTCACAGACAAAGAAATCGGAAGAGTCAATTGAAATCCGCCAACTATTATTTCTTATATAATTTGATCGGCTCTGCTTTATTTATCGCCATACACCCATTACTTACAATGACGCAACAGGATTAATACCACAATACATGCTTCGAAAAGTCGCTATAGTAACCATAGTCAGAGAGAATAGAGACCCATATAGAGCAAACAATGTCTTGCCGCTAATTTACATTACTAATTATGACTTACAGTACAATGTTACAACTATATAGGTAGAATAAGTCTTTTATGCAAGATAAATGGTGCTATTATGTGATTTTAGTTAACGATTTTCGCGTGACGGTAGTAGCAAATCGAAAAATTTCGTATAAATCTTGTAAACTAGAAATTAATTTTATAGCTATAATTTAGTATTTAAGGATCGAAAAAGTTTATGATATAACCAGCCAATTTTAATTCAAAGGTCAGAAAACTTCCATATTCGTAAGTAGTTACAAGGATATCATAATCTATTCTCTGTCAATAAGAATACAGACAGATCAACTGGTTTGCCTAGTTTTCTTAATCACACTTATTGAGTGTAGCACAATATGATTAACTTTGCTAAGTATTTATTTCTAAAATCGATGTGAAAGACCAAGTACTATATCTGCTGTATTTAATTTATAGTAATATGGCGTAGACTACATTATGTATTGATCACGGAAAAGTCAATTTTCGAGAAACCTCTGAAACTACTATAGTTTAAATTTAAATCGTTCTTGTAGCCATAGATTAACTTTTTGATGAGAACCGTGTTTTCAGTTTTATGCAGTCATTACTCCTAATATTACATTTAATTGAAGCTTCGTCCTTTAAATATACTATAACTAAATTATTTTTATATCACGGTGTTCTTTGAATATTCGATAACAGTATTAAAAGCAGTAAAGTGAATAGAAAAGTTATTCATTGGGGCCAATATTTAAGTAATTTGGTCCCTAGGGTCTAACCATTCAATAGTTTGACTTCCGCACATTTGTCATTTACGTACACAAAGCAACTCACTCATTCATGATCTACCAAGAGTTTAACGAGTCCACAAAACGTGCATAGCAAGCTGTTTATATCTAAAACGTGTAAACGAAGACCAATTCAATAGCAAAACCTTCGACACCTCTGTGATAGAGTCATCAGATCTAATATTTTATGTCAGGCTGTAATAGATAGTATCCAATTAAGATCCAAATTCATCCAATGTTACCATTACAATGGCAGTTGATACATTACCGCGATAAGCCAACCCGTATACATTGGCGGCGATAAAAATATGAAGAGAGATGGATTGGATGATTTTGATTTTTTTCCAATTAAGCCCCCAAAATTTCTTATACAATTACTTCTATTTTAACTCATATAGATAAGGTGGAGTAAATATCTTTGACAACTATTTCCGTCGCAACTAAAGTGATACTATATTTGAAAAACCTGTAATTTGTCTATTTTATCACATACCGGTATTATAATTCAGTAAGATCTCTCTTAAACAAAACCCCAACTGTTGCAGTAGAATTACTTCTAGTAATATATATGCAATTAGAAAATACTACTTGCAAGTATTTCGATAATTAACTTTCTGATAGCATGTCATATTGCTAAATACAGTATAGATTATCGCCGGTATCTTGCAATAATATCTTCTATAAATCTTTTGGCACACTGGTTTACTCCGTAATCGTTATTTATACGATTTATCTACGATCCATAAGTTCATGTGTACAGATTCAGAACCAATTAATTACTGTAGAATCTATCGTCTAAGGTAAAAAGGTTTAAAGATAAAACATACCTAATACCAATATTAAAATTGCTTACTGTTTAGCTTTATAAATTTAATTAACTGAAATTATATGGCAATGTCCTTTGGCTTTACAAGCTAAAATTGCATATATAACTGCGCAGCAAAATTTAAAGATGTTTTTACTATTATATGTTTTCAGATAGGAAATTTATAAGCTGGTCTAAAATTTTCCAAAAAATACAATGGCTAATAGTAAAAAATATACAGCAAGTAAAAAGGGTGGTACAATGGCTCTAATTTGCATTATTTATGGCCTTTGGGGCGTTATTTATAGCTTGCCAGTACCATTTTTCCCTCGTGAGGTAAAGCTAATTTAATCAAACCTAAAATATGTGCAATATTAATTATATTGTACCATATTTATTTTAGACTCTCTGCATACTACGTTGTATTGTAACGATATAAATCTCAACAATATAAAATTATCTCCAATTCAGTCCTACTACATACGCATAGCTTCATGTCATGGAGTGGAAACCATAAAAATGATACTCCCGTCTATTTCGTGCTGTTTTTCTCTAAAGAGTACATGACATCTGTGCATTTGACATGATTGTTCTAAAGCAATTTTCTTAGCTTACATCTAATGAATCAAATTATCAGTTTTTCAGTCACATTGTAACATCTAGCTCCATTTCTTGCCAAAATATCTAGGCGGTTAAATGCGGCTTAAGTGTATTAGAAATTGGCGTCATTTTTGCTATGAGTCCTGCAGCTGTATTTGTCTGCTCACCTTTATGTGCAATCCTGGTAAGAATATGATTGAATTAATCGAAAATATAGTTTAATTATAACATCAAGTAATAGCCTATAGCTATCGATCTTAAAATTACTTCACAAGATTGCTACACGCTTTTGAAGTTTGCATGCGAACGCTTTCATTTAGGGTAATCATCACGTTTATTATTGGAATATTCGCATGTCATCTACAACATAAGAATACTTACTGTATATCTATACTATTGTGATACTGATGTTGATTAAGTAATTTATTATATGCGTATACGAGTAGCGATTAAAATTGGAAATCCTACAGTATGTTATATCAAACTATTAGTATTCCAGGTTTTAGATCTACTTACTTAAACAGTCATTTCTTACCTAGTTGCCATCTATTGGTTCGAAGTACATGTTTTGGGCAGGAATGACCATAGAAGGAGGTTGCACTATTCTCTTTGGGTAATTATTGCGCTTCTAATTTTGTTAACATTTTTATCGCATGAGTTCGTTAATTTTATACTAAAAAATACTTTTAAATGAGCCGTAATTAATTAAACTGGATTGAAATTTCATTCTCTAGAACTTTAACCCTCATGGATGACAGAATATCTTTTTTGGTCTTTGCATTACTTATTCGATTCACTCAAGGCATCGGAGGGGCCATACAAGGCGTCGCCATTGAATCAACAGTTATCGTTTTGTATCGCGATCGTATCGCTTCGGCCAAGGTTAGATCTTTTTCGGTAGCTAAATCTTTAACCTCAAAGCCGTAGCCTAGTATGTAGTGTGAATTCTCAGAAAAGAAGCTACCGGCACTTAGTGTACTTATCACAATCATATGCAATGCATACTTAATTTAATAAAATGCGATTTAAACCCTCAATCAAAATGGAGAACATTTTAGTGCTTAAGTTATCGCATTCTGCTAATTTACGGAGTATAGGGCTTTATAGAAACTTGTCTTGGAATCGGATATGCTACTGGACCCTTAATAGGTGCCGGGCTTTATAAAGTTAGTTTCTTTGCCAATTTACAGTACTGCTCCGAAATACTATTATTTTAATTTAAAACTAATTGCTTTGGCTTAAGTAATTTATAAATTTACGCACTTTTACTGAAATTTTAGGCTGGTGGATACGCTATGCCATTTCTTGTTATAGGTAGCATTGTGATTTTAACTGCTCCTATAGCAACTTACACCTTGCCACAAGTTGCCGGTAAACATGATAACCTGCAATAAATAACTTACACTTTCTAGTTCCGGTTATTCTACTGACAATTGTAAACTGAAATTAACTTTTATCTTAACATTATCTAACAGACGCCAATGTTGCACCATGGAAATCAATGATTAAGTTATCTAAAAGTTTTTACATTATCTTACTATGTAAGCTCAAAAGTTTTTATTAGTATTGCTTGATATGTAGTTTAGAGTTTAAGGACGGTACAAATAATGGTTTATTTTAGCTATACCTAAATTATTCATCTTGATTGAGTAACTATAGGTTTTGGCATATTTATTCAAGTAGCGTCTCAAACTTTTATCGAAACTAATTATTCGATTCGTTTAACAATCGTAAGTTCACAGCTGTAGTATCTACAACCTTTTATAACTTAAATTTTTTACTTCAGAAGCAGATTGACATATGGATAAACTATCAGTCATTAACTTACTTAATTGGCTAATAAATACTTATCTGAACATCTTTCATTCTGCTGATAGTTTCATATGGATGTTGTAAAATCAGCGGCAATAATACTAATATCAGCAACTTCTTATGCAGTAATTGGTATTACAGTTGGATTTGCGTCTGATTATTTCGTAAGTTCAGTTAGTAACATCTCTAATTTTTAAAATAGGTTGCATAGTTCTTATACTTACAATAGCCATACAGTGCCTATTGATATAAATGGGAAAATGCAATACTTTTAACTTATTATTCACATAAAAATGAAACATCAGCTTATATAACCATGATGAATAATCATAAAATTGTTAGATGAAATAAATATTAATATCTTGATCCTTGATCTTTATCAATGTTAGGGCTATAAAAAATTTATTTTGTCGGGATTTTTCCTAATTGCAATAGCATTACAAATGATGGGATCTTTTCCATATTTCAAGATTAAGCCGTAAGAATAATCTAAATTTCTTACTTTTGATTATATTTGGATGATAAATTTTAAATATTATCGATTTTATGAAGTACGGACCTGTAATTAACTACTCTCATTGTGATATCATCGATTACCTAACAAAAATTTATTGAATGTATCTAATTGATATAATGTCCCTTACCCACATCTAGCACTTTATGGCATTTTATGGTCGGTAGCGCTTTATATGGCGTCGGTGCTGGTGCAGTAATGATGCCAATGAGTGCTGAGATGGTTCGATATGCAAGGTTTTCTGCTCAATTGCGTAAAATCTTCATAACTCGCTTTTGATTGCCTATATTTTATTGTAATCAAGAAACAACTACCTACTTATAACTTATCAAAAATACTTCTGTAAATATATTTTTAAGGTTCTATTATAAACATTTTACTCTAAGTTACAATGGTATTATCAAATTCGAGTAAATTTAAGAAACTATTGCAATAAGCACTTACTTAAATAATAACTTAAAGTCAGTAATTCAGTAGCAACTGTAAATAATATTGAACCAAACCCATATTTAAAAGTTCACTTCGGTCTCTCTTAAATGATAGTGAAAATGATATTGGCGATAACCTAGGTGTTTATTCTTCGGTAGCCGGATTGTTCAAAGTCTTCCAGTCACTGGGGTAAATCACCCGATTTAAATGTTTTCACAGCTGAGATATTTTTGCTAAAGTAGCTACAATAAAGTTAATTAACCGTTTTCTTCCTGTTTTAGAACGATCTGTGGTCCAAGTGTTGGGTCTTCTCTAACTTCTGTAACTTCCATAGGATTTTCATGGACAAGCTCTGTAAGCTAATTTCTTTGTTTAGGTTGTATCTGGTTTGTTAAATAAATGCCTGCGTGTACTCATAATGACTCATTGATGCCCTTATTTAATAAAACAACTGTGGAGATTTTTTAGCTTAACTTTAATTTATAGCGTATGTTGTTACTTGATAAACCACGGACACTACGATGCTTGTAGTTTTAAAGTAATCTGCATCAAAATAACTAGTACATATTTCATTGCCTACTAAAATATTACGAGCGAAATATAAAAATTATAGCAAATGTCTTACGCTGTTACGCAAACAATTTTACCAGTTTTTTATTATTATTACTGTATACCGTCCCAGCTATAAAAATAATTTTACTATCCAAAGTACACTTTAGTGGGCTAAATGTCAATCAAATACAGAATACTACTTACGACTACTTTTCGTTAATTCTGATATTAGATATTCGGTTTTCTGGCGCTTTTGCAGGTAAGTGTCTATTATTGCCTGACTAAATATAATACTGGTATGATTTATTGCAAAATTATGACACACGTATAATTATGATCATCTTTTTTTCATTTCTCAGTTTTTGATCTTTGCCTGTTATAATATATATGAAATAAATTACAAACCCAAAAAACCGTAAGTGTCCGATATAATTCTAAATGAATAACTTTGAAGCGTTCTATTAATGTTGATAGACACTGATCCAGTTGAAAGAGCACTTAAAAATGAGATCTTTACCATATAGAACTAAAGTGATAGATAATTGTGGAACCTACGAAAAGTTATCCAGCATAGAGGAAGTACAGGAAGAACATGTATCAAAAGACGGTGAAAACCACACGATACAATCAAAAGATATCGTCTACGATAATACAGAGACTGGTGCACAAGTATTAGAATGTGACGATAGACAAAAGAAAATTTCCGACAGCACTAAGCTGTAGAAATTATTGACATAGACAATATGAAACCGCTATTTTTAAATTCCATCAATACATCGAATGTTAACGTGGTGCATTGATCGTTTCAGCAATAACTGCTGAAGTTTAAGAATACTACAAAGTTGAATTAATATATTTTATCAAATCATGATATTTTAATTTAATTTAATAACAGCAGTAACTAATTGCTATTAGATTTATCAAATAAATTTAGTATTTAATCAAAAACCCGACAATTTATTTTGATACCCTTTTGACTACAATATAAATCCAGGATAGATATAAAATCGAAGCACTGTAAGATTACCACGAACACTATAGTTTATAAAATTCCTTTGCATGAAATATGGATCGTTGAACTATAAATAACTTACAGTAGAAAATTTTTCATAATATCCAATTCCATAAGCACAGACAACTATATTAGACGTTTTGAAGACTATTGTAGTGGTATACCATGTAATAGATTAGCGTGCAGCTCGCCATTGAAGTTTTAGGCTACACTTGTGTAGTAATTTAATAACATTACATATCTTATCGGCAAGTGTTACGAACATACAGATCAATGGTTTTACCCCTTAATGTACCAAATATTGTATCGTAGCATAATTTATGATTGAACCATTTTAAAAGTCATGTAATTTATTACAATTTACCAGGAACTAGCAATAGACAGAAAGTAAAAATAAATAAGTAGATTAATACGCGTCTACCTATATATGAAATATTCAACGTTGATATTTATAGTACTATCATATTAGTTCAGCATTTAATTTTGCATTAATTATAATTATTCATGAACCTGTATAATAGATTTACGAGTCATAAATAGCTATGCTGACGATAGTGCAAGTAACTTGATCCCTATTTATTAGCATCACTCGTAAGCTATCCACTTAGTCTTATAGTATAAATTGATTGCCGCTTTTCTATAAATTGATGCAGTTTAAAGCTAATTCATCTTGTGGTAAACATACTTAAATAATCCGACATTACAATAGATAAATTTAAGTAATAGTGCGTTATTCTATTTTGACTGTAGTTATTAGAGCATACACTCTTACGGGTGATTTCAAGTTTAAAGTAGAAGTTAATGTAATGATTCTGGTACTCTTTACGTCTTGAAATTTTATAATTTGAACTAATGCTGATCGATTAGAATGCAATCCTGTTTTGACACCAATAAATCACTTTCGTATTTCTCATAACAATAAGACTACAAGTAGTTTATTACCTTCAATGAACTATTCAAACACTCTGTTAACTGAAAATAGAGTTGCTCAACTTATCTGTATATAGGTGCTATAATGATTATGTATTAGATACAGAATCTTTAGCATTCTGTTAATATTCAGGAATTATAATGATTACCCAAATATCATTATTTTAACACTTAATATTAACCGTTGAAAGTATTCTTACTTTTATTATAGTAGTAATTGTTGTTATTTCATGTAAGTAATTAGACACAAAAATAACCACTAATAGCTATTAACCTACAGTAGTGCACCGCAAAAAAACTCACTAGCGCTTTATGATAGCTAAGAATGTAAACTTTACGATGTATAATTATCTAGGAAACGTGGAATCAATACAGTAGTTTAATTTACATTTTAAGACTAAACCTCTCAAACATGCCGGTGATCGATTCTTGTAGTAGTTTACTGTATGATGCAAGACATGGTATTACATTATTCTAGACCGTAATTATGTTTTGAAGATCCTTAATATATATTTAGCATCTTTTCTTTATTATTATGGAAAAACCTCAATAAGGCCTCATTATCATTGTACATTGTTATATAAGAATGATCTTTGCAATACAATTACTATTACCTTCTTTAACTTAATAAAGAGTCTCTATAAAAAGTAGGCTTAGGTTATTTCTCCAAATGGAAAGTTTGGACTTTTACTAGAACTTAACATCTTATGGTAGCTTTCCACGTTAGAAGTCTGAGTTTACACCAGATTCTTAATTAGACTTGGAAAAGATTACGAAATTCGTTAATTAGCCTCCAAAATCTACGTAAAATTAGCGTATTGACTGAGTTATTTACTCAAGAACATAAGAATAAAAGTAACATTCTTTGTAGCTTTGCGATCATATTTGATTAGAGTTATTTATATATAGAGGTAAGCACGTAGAATGATGATATGAACGATTTTGTGGCTGAAAATTTATAAATGAATGAGCAATTTTTCCATTAAATAGTTACTCCATAGAAAATATCAAAAATATGTAGTTTGTTACGATGAATGCTTCATCGCCGCCCTTTAGTCTCTAGGGACTGACTATTTAATTGTATTACAGGCTAGTAAGGAGTGTACGGTCCGACTTCATTTTTGGCGTAATAACGTGACTTTACTTACATCCGATAAATTAATTAATCACAGTAAATTAGTCGTCAAGATGTTAACAATAATTTCGGAGATGCCGTAGACATGTCCAAGATGATCGATTTAATAAATTTAAGCCTCGATGTTTCGTAGAAAATCAGGTATCGAGGTAATTAGAATTATCTTATATTTTAATGAATTTAAGCATATACGTGTATAAGCCGTGATCTAGCTTATAATTGTGATGTATTCAGTCGAAGTCCGCTTCATCTTATAGATTAATATTTATTTAAAAAGAAAGATTTTATGACAAGAAAGTGCTATCTATCAGTAAAACGTTTGTGAGTTCAAGCCCATGCTTCGAATTGAGTAAATGCAAACAAATTATATTATACTTCATGATACATCTCTTATATGATGAACTTTAGGTGATAAAGTAAAATTTACAGTGCATAAACTACAATTACTAAAACATGAAGTTGCTTCAGATAATTACATGCGATTTATGTTACGATTAATCCTAGAGCATATTTAGCTGATACAGTTTCATATCGAAACATACTTTCAATTACCCAATAAGGACATCTGTTGCAAGCATAATTTTTACAGATTATTATATTTCACTCTGTTCTTGCATCTCCTATACATTTTAAATTTTTCAGCTTTAAAAAAAAAACTGCTATAGTTCGAATTGAGTCTAGTTTAGAAGATAAAAGGGGCTAAATATTTGTAATTTAATCAGAAAATACAAAATTATTTAAAATAAATTAAGCGTCTTTTAACTATTTCCATAATATTCTATCGATACAGTGCTGAAAAATACGTGTACATTATAAAAAGTTTTGTCTTTTGCCGATTCTATCACAATTAGTTAAAAGTTTTTTATACGCTATATTAATATAATTGACTGTATTCAAGAATATAAAAATGATATCCAGATAAATCCGTCTTCGATTTTATAAAAGTACCAAAACGCAATATAACATTATCGTTTAAGAATTTAGCGGGCTATACACTTTTACATCGGTTATTTTTTGTTGATTAAAACTATATTAGCAGCGCTAGGTGTAAAGCTTAATGATTTTTTTCTTTCTACATGGTAGATTTAAAAATTGTAATATATGTCTACCATTATGAAAGAAAGCGAAATGACGAATAATAAAATGAAGTCAACGCGGAGAAAGACCATGATAATGATCACGCTTTGCGTTATTCATATCCTCTGGGGCATGACCTATAGCTTTTCGGTGTCATTTTTTCCTCGTGTTGTAAGTTAACTTAATCAATTATAAATCATTGTAGTAACGGAATAAAGTACAGTCACGCTTTCTAAATTATGATCTCAGAGAGTGCTACATCTCTAAATAATCTAGTTTGACGATAAAAATTTTCCAATCTAACGCTACTGGACTAGAGTATTTATTTGTGGAAGTATCAAAATTACCTGAATAATGCTATACAAGTATCGGTATCTTGTCATTACATCATTCTCTATGGAAATAATCACGTAAATATCTTGTCATTGCATCATTCTCTACGGAAATAATCACATAAATACTATCACACAAACTGTGATTACTCCAACGTACTTTTCACATTTTGGGTCCGATGGTTGAAATCAATTCATTTTTCAGTTACCGTAGATCCTAGCTTTTAACTTTTATTCCTTTGCCATTTAGGCGATTAAACATGGTTTAAGAATATTTGAAGTTGGTATCGTTCTAGCAATGTCTCCTTTTGCTGGGTTTATCACTTCATCCTTCTGGTCTATTTTGGTAAGCATATAAATTGTAAATTTGATCTGTAACGACCGCAAATTAAAAACATCAAGCATAATGTATAATTAAGCTTTCAACCCTCAGAATCTTATTATTACATCTTTTTGCTATCTAATTAAATTTACAAGCACGTTAAACTTTAATCGCACTAATAACTTCAGCACATGTCGATATTGTCTGATTTATTAAAAAGTATAAAAATAATTAGTCTAAATACTAGTAAAGATAAAATTAAAAATCGTCTAATGTACAACACTTACCTAGTAAACTTTCGAACTTTAGAAGTTCTTATTTTTAATACAAACATCATATTTTATAGTTACCATCTACTGGAGCAAAACACATGTTTTGGGCTGGAATGACCTTAGAAGGCGGTTGTGTTATTCTTCTTGGGTAATTTTTATTACTTCAAATTAATAAATTACTAATCTTTATATTCATTTAATTGATTATAGACTATTTTATAGCAATTACTAAATCAAATAAAATTAAATATGATTTGAAATTTTTATTCTTTAGAGCTTTATGCTACATCTACGACAGAATAACATTCTTAGTCTTGGCAATAATTCTTCAATTCTTTCAAGGTACCGGAGCATCCATGCAAGATGTCGTTGTTGAGTCGACAGTGATGGTCATTTATCGTGACAATATTGCGTCTGCTAAGGTTTGCCTTATTCTCAGTAGTTATAGATCCTTATCTTCCTACAATCGTTTCATATATATATATATATATTATAGCTATCAGCATCGATTAACATTTTCAATTTCAAGACATTAAGAAAATTTAGTATAATAAATATATAGCGCTATTTGTACGAAATAAAATATACACAGATTAAAATAATTAAAATGAAATAAAACATTCATTGCAATTTTCATTCAAATTGCGAAACAGAAATGTTCTAGTTAACATATTATACTGATTTCATGAAATATAGGGCTTCCTAGAAACTTTCGCAGGAATTGGATACGCTATTGGACCTCTTATAGGAGCTGGCTTATATCATGTTTGTTTCTCTACTAAGAACTTATACCAATACAAAAAACGAATCTTCTAACTTAAAGCTAATTGTGTTGGCTTGTGCGATGTTATAATTTTTTAAGACTAACTTGAATAATTCGATTACTTGCATTTAAAACACTAGGCTGGCGGATACCCTTTACCGTATAATGTTATAGGCGGTATTACAATTGTAGCTGCATCTTTAGCCACTTGTGTTCTACCAAATGTTGGTGGTGAGTTCAAGAACAACTCCTAATTAAGTATCAGTAGAATTAATTGATAGTATAGATTATTACTTTATGTATGATTTCAATGCTAAAATCAATTAAATTTGCAATTTATTTCTAAAAGATAAGCGTGCAGCGCCGTGGAAGTCAATGATTAAGTTAGCTAAAAGTCCTTATATTATCTTATTATGTAAGCTATGAAATGATTGAATTATATAAAACACGAATTAAAGGTATATGAGTAGAGCAGATAATATTTTCTTTTAGCCAATGCATAGTTATATCTAAATTTAACTTCTATTAATATACGATAGGTTTAGGAGTATTTATTTCCGTATCAACTCAATCTTTTTTGGAAACTAACTATTCTGTGTATTTGAAAATCGTAAGCTTGGAGTTATCTCTTTTAAATTACGAGTTATATAATCTTCACTCGTCATCTTATACTATCCGTTCTTTAATACTAAAAGGATAACATATTCTGTAGATATAAATTATATATAACTATGATAAATGATATTAATTTTATGTTCTGAACCTCGAATCCTCAATTAAGGCGATTCTTAATAGAAATAATGCATAATTAACATGCATTATAAGCTGATAAATATTAATGATTAATTATACCGTTAACTTCTTTGTATAGTTTCATGTGGGTATCGTGAAATCAGCGACAATATTGTTGCTAATAGCGGTTTTCTACGCAATAACTGGCATGATTGTTGGCTTCGCTGCTGAATATTTTGTAAGCTCACATTGCAATATCTTCCATTAATTATAGAATTATAAAAACGTACCATTTACAGTGGTTCTTATATTATCATTTAAATCATATACCGCTCGATATGAGTAAATATCAGTGCATAAAAATAACAAAATTTTAGTATATTTAGACACAACAGACATTTAGAATTGTAACAATTTTAGTTTATTGCTAGGGCTATCGAAAATTTATTATATCTGGATTATTCCTAGCTGTAGTAGGGCTACAGCTTAATGCATCTTTTCCATACTGGCACATTCAACCGTAAGAGTTGTCATATTTGCTAATTTCGTCATTTCACTAGATTACAAATATTAGATATGATAATTTCTAAAATATACGTAATATTCATTTGCTAATTCCGCAATATGATCGATTGTCTACTGTATATTCATTTATTACACATCTAATTCACATAACAATCTTCCACATAGCAAATTGTGGCATTTTATAGTTGGTACTTCCATAATTGGTGTCAGCCTTGGTGCAGTAATGATGCCAGTCAGTGCTGAGGTGGTGCAATACGCGAGGTTAGCTACTTAATCACATAAAACCCTCACAATATCATCAATCATTGTTTCTTTTAAAGAATAATATTAGCTCAAAATTCAAAGTAGCATTCAAAAGATTTATTTTAACAATTCTCTTTAGCTATAGTGTAAACGACAAATTTCTTTAAGTGCAAGTAAAAATTGTGCTAGTAACTGCAATTCATAAGCTATATCAATCAGAAAATAAAATAGATTTAAATACAATAAATTTTAAAATATGTTTCTAACAGATTTATTAATATTCCCTTAAATAATAGTAAAACCGATATCGGAGATGACCTTGGTGTATATTCCTCGGTATCTGGATTACTTCAGATCTCACGCTCATTAGGGTGGGCGATTAACATACAATTGTTTACTTCAACCGTAGAAGTTTAGGAAGATCTGCGATAAAAATTACTAATCAATCTACTCTATTTCAGAATGATCTGTGGCCCAAGTGTCGGATCTACTTTAACTTCTATTCCAACGATAGGTTATTCATGGACAGCTTCGGTAAGTGAATCGTTCATTTAGATACAGTATATATCATCCGATTCATCATATACCGCTATATATTTAGTAAAATCCCACATTACAATACTGCATGTTTTCGATGAAACTTGAAAGTATCGTTACAGTAAAATTATTGAATATAGGTACTATCGCTTGTTATATTCTAATTAACATTCTGGTACTGCACGCTAAATTTTAGTTATATTATTAATATGTATCTGATGAAAATATACAGGACCTATATATCTCAATACTTTCTTATCTATTACATGAAAAATACATAATGACTAAGCTAAATGCTTAAAACTTTATATAAGTATAATTTACCTATTTCTTTCTACTATGATATTTCAATTCTAAAATAATTTCACTATATAAATTCGGCGTTATTAGCTTAAATATCGAGCAAATGTTATACTTACAAAATGTGTTGTTTTTTATTCTCGTATTAGATATTTGGTTTTGTCACTCTCTTGTTGGTAAGAAGTGTAATCTACCTTTAACTAAATGCAATAAGCCGCATTGCGATATCCAAAAACTAATACTATATCGTTTTGTTTCCTTCCTCAGCTCTTGATTTTTACTGTTTACATTATATTTGAAAAGAAATGGCAATCAGTAAATTCGTAAGTATTATCTAATTTATTATATGAATGAACATTAAGTTCTTATTCAATATTAAAAATATACAAATGAGGGTTCCGAAATACTTGTACATAAAATACTATATCTTCTTTGTAGAACTAAAGTAATAGATGATTCTGGGACATACGAAAAGTTGCCTAGCATTGAAGAAATAGAGGAAAACCCTGCATATCTTAAAGATGATGATGAAAGCAGCTCGATGGAGCTAAAAATCGCGAAAGATATTGTAAAAATAAATAAATGAGTATTAGAGTGTGACGGGACTCAAAAAGAGACTTCTGATAATAGAAAGACATAAAATCAATTGCTTCAAGCAATAAGGAACTGTGATATAGCCCCAAGTATATGTAAGACTAAGATTGTTAGATTATACAAAAATAGATAAATTGTATGTGTAATTGTAAGATTGTATAGGTGTCTATTTGTAAAAGTTGATTACAGCACCTATTGTAGCAAGACTAACCAGATATTTATATTAAGATGCTGAGGTATAAATGGTATTGTAAGATTAATATTGTGACGCTTTAATTAGGAGCAAGAGTTACGAATTGATAGTGCAATAGTAAATTTACATATGATTTTGTGACTTCATTGGTAAGATACGATTGTATTTGAAGGAAAATCATTCTGTTACTAATTGTACATAAATCGTGAATATTGCTATAATAATTTGGATAGTTAAGAGATTTTCTAGAGATAGTCCTTAGTAGTTAGACGAGCATAAGTTATGTAATAAGTGAAATAAAAAAGAAACTGTGTTTATTGTTTCATTTTTAAGAAGATACGTTATTAAAAGAACATTAATTTCAAATATTATAGGCATATCGATTATTATATGTATTATACGTATTAATACATAAAATTTATCATTTCAGCTTAGCTGAAATTTCAGATGACCATACCGATGATTGATTTGTGGAACGGGGAACGCAGTTGCAAAATCTTATTTTCAACTTGATGATAAATTATTTCCTAGATTTTTCACAAATTAAAAATTTTCTTATAAAGTCTGGAATTTATTTCATTTCTATGCCGATTGTCAAAAAATTCCATTTAATTTTTAAGCATCGTAATTATATAAGATTGTGGAGCTTTCACTAATGTAGTCGAAATTTTTTGTATATATATGAATTGTTACTAGTCGAAACTTGTAACGTGTGAAACTTGAATTATTACATAATAACTACAGCTACTAGTCTACTGCCAGATTGTTCTCTCGGATATCTACCTAAAGTACGACTCTAAATACTAACGATCTCCTATCGTCAGGAGGAATAGTAACACTATTAGTCTCTCTTAGATAAAACTAAACCCGAACTTTATTGAAAAAGACCAGTCAATTTACGTAAAAATGAATTATCAGTACATAGATATTATCACAAAACTATACATTTATCTGTAAAAGTATGTATATAGCGTCACAAATAACAGTATTTTCGAACAAATGCTAAAGTATGTTACCTGATAAAAGTAAGATAAACATTAGTTAGTGAAAGTCACTTCGTGACAATATCTATATAAGATAAAGATAGCTTTCGTACAGTATCCTGGATTTTTGTAGAAATTTACTTGTTGCTTTGGACATACTTTATTTTTTGGTAATGGTCACATAGGAGCCTGTGTATTTGCATCGTGCACTAAGATTTAAAAGCGTATATATCTAACACGAGTATTTATACTTTTACTACCTTTAGATGTCTGATCGATTGCAAATGTGAAAGTAATTATTGTCTACGTTTATTAATAATTAATTATCATGAACCGAAGTATTTGAGCGAAAGTAGTCTAGATCTTTCTGTTAATTTAGGCACACAAACTATGGGAATGTGGTGATTTCTAGTTGTCAAGAAAGGGTACATATTAATCAGAGTAAAGCATAAAACTTGTATTAAATTGATAGATATTTACTGCGAGATGATGGAAACAAATTTTGCAATAAAAAGTTGTATGATGTTGCTAGGTGATTTAAGCAGCATAATAAGACAATTTTGTAGTACTCGTAAATTATCTACAGGGTATGTGTAATGTAACTTAGTATTGTGATTGTAGACTGTTAGCCATGTGTAGTATAATGTACGGTAGATATTTATCCTAAGAGATATTTGGTAGCTGTAACTATAGACTGTAGTGGTAGAGACTCTATGCTAGAGTACAGATGGCTATATACAGTAAGCTGTTGAGTTACTAATATGGCTATAGGTAAAAATAGAACTGTAAATCATATATTAGGATATGGTTAACTCATTGTACTTTGGCTGGTGTGAATAATGTCTACGTAAGTACTGTAGTCGTATCCATATTGGATTAATGATGCTCCGCAGTAGAATAGTCTTACTAAGAATAATTTAACTATGTGTAAAATAAGGTAAAAGGTTGCCATGCGGATTGTAGCTGCGAATGCTACGGAAAGTATAAAAGCATGCAACTTTAGATTATTCTGTTAGTTCGTTCTAGAAGTCTTTAGAAGTAGTATTCGGCTAGAGTAGAGCTGTGTAGTTAATCTTTGTATAAGATTCAATAAAGCCCTTATTTTTCTAAAATTTGGAATTTCGTGATTGGTATATATCACAGTATGAAATATTTATTCGTGATTGATTAAAATAGTATATAGTAAAGAATGGCTTTGCAATGCGTTTTCTAAGTACTGAAGTTCAAAATCTACGATATTACTGCTTCAAGTAGCATAAATGGTGAGGTGAAACGATTTTAATCATTTACTTAAAATAAGTAGCCCTGTGATCATGCAATGATACGGCTATTTTGTGATTTATAATATCCTACAATATCCGTCCGTATACAAAACGCTATAATAGAACTCATTTTCTACCCTATACCAGTACCGTACCTTGTACTTTATTATTACGCAGTAGTACGCTGTAAACATCACTCTGTCGCTATATTATCACAACTTCTTATATTAGTTATACCTAGAAGCCTGTAATATTCCCATCTGCATGATACCCCTCATCAACGGAACTTTATAGCATAATCTAGTAGCGAACTTTAACATACATTAGATATATATAATTATTATAAACATATTCTGATACTGGATAAAGCGCTTGAACGTACTGATACCTATTAACTACTATTACAAGATCAACTAAGCGTGTCTTTAGCAAAATAATACCAACTGTCCATCTAGCAATTCAAATCTGATATTGGCCTTATGCTTGAGGATCTGCACGATTAGATGCCTTAAATTATTGTATTATTAGAAATAGTTAGCTATTCATTTCTATATCATTTCCGATATGATATATTAAAATAGCCTTCCTCCACAATTTAGCCACTACAGTTTCAAATAGTGGTTGCATGCTGAAAGCCACTGACATAGACATCATTCCGAAAACCTTGATGATAATACTTGATCACAATTCTAAAGCACTAATTATCATGCAATTAAATTATTACAAGTATTTGCTAGGAAATCAATCCATATCGGTACAGTAATTTACATTGGTGGGTATATTAACCGTAGTAACTACCAAACTATCATCATTATTTAATACAAATCGACCGACAGCTTAGAATATTAGGATATGTTCAACACTTAAGGTTAGACTCATCCCTAAATGATATAGCAAAAATTTTTGGAATTGCTTAATTCATTTCCTAAACATTAGCTTAATCAGTTTTACAACAATGGTTACGTTACTCAAGTTTGGCTTTTAGTATACATTCTTAAAACCATATGTACGTAATTACCTATGTTAAGGTAAAAAAATGGTAGGAATAAATGGGGGATACTTCCCAGCTGTACGGTATTGTTCCGCCATTTCGAGTAAGTGTCAACACAGAATCAGACTTATGTTTTAAGCGGTCTAGACTACACTATGCCAGTCGTGTTTATCGGGCTGAAAATATTGTTTAAGCAGAAGATTTTTGATTTTAACTACGAGTATCTAGTAAGTAATTCGTGAGCGTCAATGTAATAAAAATAATTAGAATAAGGACCGGTAAGTGTAGCACTCTTTGCCTCTTTTTCTGACAATATAAATTATCTAGAATGAAGTTGAAAATATTAGATATCTAAAGTATTGGCAATACGAACAAATTTTAGTAATTGGTATAAGAGCCAATACCGTACTTCACCTTCTCGTCATCATCCACAGTCCACTAACGTACTTTATTCTATACGAGCCATAGCAATCACCTAAATATATCGTATTCTCAATTTAAAGAGAGGAGTTCATAACGGATGATGGTGGCCTAATCTATTTAGATTGGTCAGAAGACCCAAATAATGAAGAATACACAACTAAAGATAAACCAACCGTTTTGATTCTCCCTGGTCTTACAGGTAGTTATTGATTAGATAGGAAGTTCCTTACGATTTCTTCCTGTCAGCTATATCTGTTTAAGTCATAAATTATTATTATAACACTGTATAACACCTCATTACTAATCTTTTATCAAGTAAAAATTATTAGTCATAATGATTCTCATATAAAAATCGATTGTTTATAGAACACTTTAAGCGGTATTTAGCGATTATACTGTATCGTCTAAATTCATTTTGACTTTGAAAGTTTAAGCTATAATCACTCGACTATAGGTGATAGCCACGTTAATTACATCAAACAACTGGTACATCTGACAAACTTGCAAGGCTACAGGTTAGAAATGCATAGCAAAAATATTTTTAACTCTTTCGCTCGGCTACGCCTGCAATTAATCTGCCCTGATAGCAACATATAATTATAATATAGTATGAAGTGATGGCATGCTAATACTTGTGTAGCTTTACAGAAGGATTAGTTATCTTCCATATTTCGTAATCAATATAGTAGCTATTTCGCCCACATTGGTCTATTCATTATTATTATAATACGTTTAATAACACAAGCATTACAATGACTCATAATCATCTGGTTTTTTAAACATAGTTCTCAATCTAATCTTACAGGGCGGTAGTATTTAACAATCGCGGTCTTGGTGGAGCACAGTTACAGGTACTAATAAAATATTGGCAGGCGCAACGTACCGTATTGCATTAATTCAACTTTTCGGTTATAAGTTACTTGATCATAAAATAAAGATTACATGTACTGCAAAATTATCGATAATCCTATAGAATAACCTTCAATTATTTTTAAGTACAGAGAACAATTAAACGTTCTCTAAATTGATATTAGTAGCACATTATCTTATAAAATTTATTTGCAGTATCATTAAACCTCATGTGCAATGAAATGAATTCACTTACAGTTCTTTCTAGAACTTGTTCTTGATCTTGTGATAATTATTTAAGCAAACTATTTAATTATACCCTCAATATTACAACATTAGACTCCGCGTACATTTTGTCCTCCTTTTTCAAAAGATGTCGAATTAGTTGTTAACCATGTTAAATTGAGGTGCTCAAATGCCCCGCTAATAGCTGCTGGTGTTTCATTAGGAGGGTAAATGATCATTAATTAATCAATAAAAATTATAATTATAATCATCATATTATTAACTAATCATTAAATCTGTAGTAGATTCCATTTATGCTGATCAATTCGATACAATGAAACCGAATTATCTGTTTATTTGTAAATACTGGTACTTGATGACAGATTTACGCTAACATACTTAATCTAATCTGCACGATATTTAGGATTATCCTACTAAATTACCTAGCTAAAGATCAAGCATCCAAACCCATTGTAGCAGCATATGTATCTTCAGCAGGTTGGGACATTGCTAAATCGATGGATTCTTTAGAACAGCCGGTCAATCAAATATTATACAACCGCCATTGTACACGTAGGTTGCAGAAAATGTTTAAAAAGTAAGTCCTAGTATTGCATTTGCAGCCTAATTTACGATACTTATTTATGAATCATGTAGCTTATGTCGTATTTTAATGGTCTTTCTAGATAAATTTCAGAATTTTAACTAATTATTTTTATATACAATCAGAAATGAAGACTTTCTGCTATCTATAAGAGAACAACATTCATTTAACTTAGACGAAGTCTATAGGGTAGAACAAATAAACTATTGCACTGCTGTAACGATTCTCTATCTAATATGATACTAGATAGCAAAAATTTAAATAATGAAAGCTAACTATTAATATTTTAACATGATTTATGTAGGCGAACTCAATGAGGGAAATTGACCAGCATTATAAGCTACCAGTCTTTGGATTCTCTGACATGGAGGAATATCATATGGCTGGATCCCCTAGTAAAAAATTATCCAATCTTACGATACCAGTTTTATGCATTAATTCAAAGGACGATCCTTTTTCGCCTCATGATGGTATATAAAAATATTATGATATAATCCCAGTTATATCTGATCAATTCTTTCACGATCTCGATGTTTTTCCCTAAACTAAAAGTTAATTTTCCATAAATGCATTTTCTTATAGCGATTCCTGTTAATAAATGCAACGCAGAAACTCCTCTAGCATTAGTAGTAACTAAGTATGGTGGTCATATTGGGTTTATGGAAGGACTATTTCCATTCGGTCCAACTTATTCTGATAAAATTTTCGCTGAATTTATTAGTTCGGTTTTCAAGTATCAACATGAACTATAGCAAGATACTGTAGTACTAATATGGTCATATCTGTTTCCAAGCTAACTTCATACAACTAAATTAATTCTATTTTATCTTATTAACAAGCAAAGGGAGTTTATAGTAAAAGCAATTCCAAATACGTATGTCTGACATTTAAAGCACTAAAAGCTACATCGAAGAACTCAAATAGTGGGCGATTTTTACCTTTTGTTATGTATACCAATAGCTGTAATAAAATTCATAATATGCACGGTAAGTGCTCGTCCATGGAGCTACGATAATATTATTAAACATAGCACTTGGTAATTAGCATTTCTGAAATTATTATATATTGAATGATTATGTTAAGTCTATGTCACAGCACCTATTTGTGCTCCATATGGTCCAAAGGATTTACTTAAGGAGATAGATATCGTTATATATGTATAAATAGCAGGAGTGAGTGAATTAATTTATTCCACAGAGTTTTTTCTTAGGATATTTCGAAAAGATGTCATCAACCACCGCAGTTGTCATACAACTATAAGCTAGCTATATATGTTAGTCTCAGCTCTTATGGACAATAGTGATATCCAGTGTATGTATACAAGTTCAGAAGTACTTGACTTGTTGTAATGTTCCATTGTAAAGTCAATTCAGTTCTAATTCAATTTCCAGAAAATTAATATGGATGAATCTTTGTACATCACTACCTTATTTGAGAGTAAACAATTGGCTCTATGTCTTAATATGCTTCTTTATTTAATTTAAATAAAATTATTCATTCCGTGAATTAAATCCAGTCTTGAAATTAAGCAACTTATAACGCATGATAGGGTATTCATTCCTAAGACTTGTAACTTATTTTTAATATAATTTCATTGAGAATTAAAGCTCATGTACGTTAACTCTGACAGGCAAAACTACTATTTTTACCATTCTCAGCAAACCTTAAGGCTGACAAAAAATAGCTACAAAGCGCTCTATTCTAATCAATTATAGTATCTTAAACCCTTATTACAGTCTTACTATTTCAATTCTTTCTATTTGCTAAAAGTAATGAATGTGATTCCCTTTAAATATTACAATCGGATCTACATACAGTATATAGAGCTTTATCAGTGTAAATGCTTCTAACAATTATATCTTGGATTTAAGCGAATCTCGCTATATACAAAGTTAATAGACTTGTTTAGTTTATAATTTTTACCTGCCATTGCAAATATGAGATCTTAACGTATACAGCCGTTAATTTAACAGTAATTAAACCAGTTATTTCTGTACTCATTTATTAACTAAAATCTATAGGATATGAAAATTATAACGCGGCCTTGCTTAAATAAAAATCTCCGAAGTTAATATGATTTAATATTGCTGAATACATGCTATAGGTATACATATATAGACTTATACATACGAATATGTAGTCAAATAAGATAAATAGTGAGTTAGGAATATTCAGTTCAAACGTCATATCAATAATATATTCTTTACAACATCACCTTAATTCGTGAAATCGGTTATTGTGATATCATCTATAAAACGTACATGAGAGTTAGCATTTTTAATAATCTAATAATAGCACAGTAGCCATTATTGATAGGATCACAGATTCATATCGACTACTGTGAGGCTACACAGGAGTAATAATTATATAATGGTGTTAAGGTGCTTGAGTGTGATGATCAGCAATAATTTATGGCCCTATGCAAATTAATGATTGTAGCAGTAGTGAATTCTTAAACATTAAATAGATTAAGAGAAATATCATTTGCTTTTTCTATACAACTTACAGAACATAAATAAGTCTCTGTGAATAAAATAAATATAACATCGTTAAGATAATTTAGAGAAATAATTACGAATCGTGCTATAAAAGATATCATAGCAGTTACAATGTTGATAGTGATCAATGGTAGCATAATATATGTCATTGTACTCTATGTAAAATAATTTTTTAGAATTTAAACAATGATTTGCGCCAAAAAATCGAAAAGCAGTGATCTTTCAGTGAATAGTAACTTGTTTACTATTAATAGTTAATACAAAGATATTGAAAATGATGAACATTAACATGGTTAGCCGAAATGATCACTTATCCTGTTTTACCTATAAAATGAGTCGTTAAAAGCATAGTGCAAGAGTATCACAAGAAAGAATCAACTTTCTATCAGAGTATTCACTAAATTCATTATAACTAGTACACGTACGACGTATATCCCATAGCTTTAATAGCTTGTTCAGTTCCAAATTCCGATCGTAATAGACGGGCCTGCAACCCGGACTTATACCAATAAAGTATTTTATAACATTAAAACTCTTCTAGTAGTTCTAACCTCGACCATAATAGCCAGTGTTCAACGAGAGTAATAGCAACTAGAGAAGTTTAATCGCTCACAAGTAGGAGATATTTGTGACATCATCTCTCTTAATTAGTTATTTTATATTCAAAAATTTTTATTGCGATTGTTACTATCCTATTTACATCACATACCAACGACAGAATATATGCTTTCGATTAATTTTATATTTTAGTAAATCTATATATCACGGTTAGAATATTCAATTCATGGAGTTTTACTCATAAACAATCATCTTTCTTGGCCATGTCAAGGCTATATTTAGTATCTAATTATTGATCGCTATCTTAATCGACCCAAAAATTAGAGTTTTATATACGTCAATAACTAATTTTTTCTCCTTCTTGATCACTTTATTATGCCATAATAATTATGAGAATGAAAGTCACGTGTAATAATAGAAGAGAGAGTACATTAATAACGATGACAGTTGTTGCTAGATGATCCAATTGTATGAGATCTGCTGTGTCATGCCGAGGATTGTATTACAATTGTTTCCTTGCTAAATGAGTATTGATATTAACGGTGGAGTTATTTAAAGCTATGATAATAGCCCTAATTTGGATAACTATAGCATCCAGAAACTTTAATTCCGAGCCACTTAATGTTTATAAAAGTTTAGTAATACCAGATTATTGGTTGAGTAAATCTTATAGTAGCTATCAAACTTGTGTTCTTATGAGGCACCAATGAGAACAATTGGAGAAATATTACTTAGACTGCTAAATATCACGATAAATTTTCGCGTGCATTATATAATTTCATTAATTAGTTTCAACTTTCATAAGATAATGATTTGTTTTGCATCAATGCCGTAATTCATCTACCGCAACTAATCTATTACGATTTGTCATACGAACATCAAATACTTTGAAATTTACTTCAATTGTACTGTATTCAATTGTGCAAATTTAGCCGTAAATTTTTCGAACATTGTAAAAACATAATAGTATCAAAGTATAACTACAGACTACCTTTAACTTACGTCCGATGGTGCCCAATTTGATAAAAATTTGATTGCATCACGAAGAAAGAGTAAACGAAATCAAGACATCTATCGCTATTCAAAAATAATTTTTTTAGCAATCTTTTGTCACGCCCTATAAATTGTCTCTATGCAATAATCATGGGCAACAATAGCATTATCAACAAATCCATCTATTTATATTGACAGTTTCTGCCCTAAAAGAGCATATATAAATAGGAACTTGATCGCTTAATCACTTTGCTTGAAGCATCCTTGATAATCAACTTTATTGGAACGTTGCATTTTTGATAACTAAATGTAAGCAAGTAAAGCATTCCTAAACAATATGCCTGCTGTAGCTAACCAAGACAAGAATGCTATTTTAATGTATCAATTTCCGCGGGCCTCAACTATCCCAAGTGCATCTCCATTTGCATTGAAGTTAGAAACCTACTTTAGAATGGCTGGCATCAAGTATGAATCAGATTTAACTGGTAAATTTTCTAAAAATGGCAAAATTCCATGGGTTGTTATCGATGGCCAACCATTGGGTGATACAGCTTTCATAACTGAATATGTCAATAAAAAATATAACATCGATCTTGATAAAAACTTAAGTGAACTAGATAAATCCATGGCTCATTCCTATCGAAAAATGCTTGAAGAAAATACTTTTTGGTAATCATGTTAACCTAATAGTTCAAAATAATTTTAAGTTATTTCTATTATATCATGCTGACAACTGTACTATATGACTAGCTAGGAAACTATAGTAAAATATTTCTTATCAATGAATCTAATTCATGATCTTAATACTCTTCCTTTTGTTAATTATAGGGCTGCTATCAATTATGGACGCTTGGTAGATAATTTTCCTTGGCTATTAAAAGAGCTAGGAGTACCTAGTGCATTGTCATGGATCGCAAAGCTAACTGTACGTCGTCGGCTGCTGAAAAACATGTGGGGACACGGAATTGGAAGGCATAACGGTGAAGAAATACAAAGCATTGCTATGCAAGATATTAAAGCATGTGCAGAATTTTTGGATAACAAACCATTCTTTATGGGAGATCAACCAACATCTATAGATGCAGTCATCTTTGGTTTCATGGCTGAACTGATTTGGTTTATGCCACCTGATCATTGGACGATTAAATTAATAACAGAAGAATATACAAATGTTGTTGATTATTGTGAAAGAATGAAGGCAAAATATTGGCCGGATTGGGATGATAACTTGAAGAAAACAAAATAAATTAGTTCGTTAAGTCTACAGTATACTATTAATTTTGAATAATTCAAACACGCTTAGAATGCAACTGTACTGTAGTGCTCTACACTTGAAATTATCGATTTAATTAAATCTAACACTAATACGAACATGAATATACACTAACTGTAATTACGCGGACACATAAATTGAAATTTAATAAACTAAAATTCAATATATTATCACGATTGCTAAATTATTTTGAGAAAGATAATCCTACTATAATGCAATCGATATCCTAACTATAGAACATAAATAACTAACTCACTATAGACAAGTGTACTTGATTAATTATCTATACAACCATTTTATCTCTCAGGATGCAATTGTACGTGATACATAATTGTAAACATACTCTTAATGACTACTTGATTATAGCAATTAATAATTTACAATTTATCAGTTTTCACGACTATTGTAGAACTTCATTTCTCCTCCGTCGTATCCATTGCTTGTATTATTATCGTGCTTAGAATCAATTGATGTAACTACAAGAAAAATATTCATTAAAATATTATCAAAGGTTCAACAGAAATTAATACTTTATCGCAAACTGAACTTCTATCGCGAGTTTATACAAAATCTGATAGATGTTATGGCTTCATAAAGTAGTACGTTCATACAAAAGACTTAGTTGGATAGGATATTGTATAATCTTGCAGCTGCAGTTCTAATAATATACATCGAATTTGTGAGTAGTGGATATGTTCAGTTAAAGTCATGTTAATAAATTTAGAAAGTATAAATGATGTACATTCAACGATCTGATATTCAACCAGCGCAAATCCGCGTCTTCGAAACCTATTACATAATCATAACTGCCATAGAAATTTTAGTTTCTTTAGTAATCTTTGTTTTTGAATTCGTTATCAAATAGTTACACAAGTTAATATCATTACCAAATTAGTTGTCATTAAACTGTAAAGTAGTTAAATCACAGGTATAGGTTACTTCGGAGAACTTAAAATCATATCATAACAACTATCGAGTATTTATAACTACTGATTGCATAAACTTGAAAGCTTCAAATGTTTCCGATTCTGGCATAGTAACCTCGTAAAGTCGGGTAATGCCTTTT
The DNA here is from genome assembly GCF_000150275.1 of Trichoplax adhaerens. Taxonomy (NCBI): domain Eukaryota; kingdom Metazoa; phylum Placozoa; class Uniplacotomia; order Trichoplacea; family Trichoplacidae; genus Trichoplax; species Trichoplax adhaerens. The sequence goes on along the minus strand of NW_002060951.1, from coordinate 1,592,976 downwards.
ATTTATCATCTATAGTATTAATTTTTTATTGAGCTAATAGATCAAATTAATAAGTAATTTTTACTAAAATGTAGATATACCTAGAGTGCTGATGATTCGCACCCTTATTTGACGATGTAAAATTTAACTGCTCTATCTCAACAAGGGCTACTAAATTTTAAGCTCTGATGAATTCGCTACTTTACTACTATATAAATGGCCTGTCAATCCTGTACTTAGGAAGTGTCCCATCATTAGCTAAATATCTATTTTATAACTCTAACAGCTACCGCCTGGCAATATTGTATTTTGATTATATTTAATTATGTTCTTGATCAACTAATTACTAATATTCGCGCACACCTTACTTTTTGTATTGTAATTATCCTTCATCACCTCAAGTATGAATCTTGCTCGAACCGATCGTAAATGAACTTGTTTCCCATCATGTATTTTACAATAACAACATAGGCGTTTAAGTTTTTCCGCATCATCGCTATTCTGCAAAACTCTATGTAAATATTGATCCAAACTCTATTAGTGGCCTATTGTTTTACGGAATTTTTCATAAATAACTGATGTAATGACTGTTTATAATTAGTTATTGGATGGTATTTAATTACAATAAAAAATCTATATAAGTCTGTAGCTCTAGCTTGTTGTGCTTCATTTCCACTAAGAAACCCCATTTAATTCCTTCATTGCCTAGTAATTTTATTTACAGTTACTCGAATTTGTTACCAACGAATTAGGTTAGCAAATTATGCATCAGTATAACGATTTAGCATTATATATTATAGCCTGGATATCCTCTAATTAATCTGTACTATCTAATTCAAGGATTTTCAACTTCTCGATAATTTAAACCTGATTTAACTTTGTTGATTCCTTTATTTATCAATAAAGAATTCAATTTAAAATGCCTGCTTTGGCCAGTGATACCGTATTAATGTACCATTTTCCTCGCGCAACAACCATTCCTAGTCCATCACCTTTCGCCTTAAAATTGGAAACTTATCTGAGAATGGCAGATATCAAATATAAATCCGATCTCAGCGGAAAGCTATCGAAAAAGGGTAAAATTCCTTGGATTGTCATCAACGGTGAAGTGGTTAATGACACTAGCTTTATTATTCAGCACTTGAATAAAAAATTCAACATCGATCTTAACAAACATTTAAGCAGCAAAGAAAAGGCTATCGCTTATTCTTATACTAAAACTATGGAGGAAAGTACATTCTGGTAAGGAGAAAATCAAAAGCACTAGTAAATGATAATCTAGTAGATGTAGTGGGATATAAATAGGATACATCATCAAATTTATCATATAGTCAAAATAAATTTGAATATTTATTAGTAGTTCTAAATTTTGACGTGCAACGGCTAAACTTGTCTGATAAATTTTAAGTAAAGAAAAGTATTGAAATTATAATAACTTAATAGACTTTAAATTGGTTACAAAGACCTTTACAGAAGAATTATGTATACAATTATACATGGCTACGGTAGAATTTTTATTAAATCGCTCAGTTCCATTTTAATATAATTATTTGATATCCTAGAATAAATTTCGTTCTTTAACACTTTGGCATATATCCATCCTTTTCTAGGGCTACAGTAACATATGGTCGCTTTGCTGAAAATTTTTCATGGTTTCTAAGCGAGCTTGGAGTACCTAAAATATTGTTTCCAGCAGCTAGATTAACGCTCAGACGTAGAATCTTGAAAAGCATGTGGGGGCATGGAATTGGCAGGCATAGTCCTGAAAATATTCGTAAACTTGGCGAAGCGGACTTGAAAGCTTTTTCAGATTTTTTAGGCGATAAGCCATTTTTTATGGGTGACCAACCTAGTTTAATTGATGCTACTATGTTTGGATTCATTGCCGAATTAATTTGGTTTATGCCTCCTGATCATTGGACTACCAAAGTTGTGAAAGAAGATTATAAAAACCTTGTAAGCTATTGTGAAAAAATGAGAACGAAATACTGGCCCGATTGGAATGATAACCTAAAAAACGGTAATAAACCAACCAAATTCTAATTTTGAGCATCATTTTACAACAAGATGTGCCCTTCTTTACTCGTAACGCTACGCAGATACGGGAAAGAAATACGATAAAAATAATATTGCAGCATATTCAATATATGTACGGGTGGTATTTTCTATTCAAGGATGCTGAAAGTCTGTCAATGTTCAAGCTCAATATAATAGAAACTTATGAACAGTTATGGACATCTAGTTATAATGATGAATCTTTAGCTGTGTTTACTTGACAAATGATTAATACACAAAAACTGCTTTAATCACATCATTTGGTATATTGCCTGTAATGCGCTTTAATAGCTATATAAAATAATGTCTTTATTAGGTCAAGCTAATACAGTTGTAATCGATGTTAACATAACAGCTAAAAGCAGTTAATTCCTATACGAAATTCGAAACAAAATTAAGAATATAAAGATATTGCTAGATATATAATTTAGAAATTTCTTATCCTAAATCTCTTTGGATTTTATACTCCAGAAGCGAAATCTCCTACTGTATTTGTTGAAATTATCTAAAAAATTTCCTAATTTGTTTATTTCCTCTCATAATTTTGATTACGTTCAGTACCTTTTTACTAAGAATATTTAATTTATAAGATACTTTAACTATAACAAATAAATACTGTAAAATCACAACCACGATCATAATGTATACAGAAACAAATCAATAAAGATCTTTTACAATGTTCTTGAAATAACTCATTTTAGAGTCGATATGAATTGAGAATAGTTGCAACTTGGACTAGTTTACCAAATTTTTAATTGTAATCGAGAGCTGACCATTCTTAGAATGCCAAATTCTCATTCTGAATGATTCTGTGATTGTCCATTTCACTTTGTAGCAAATTGTATTATGATTGAAATTAAATGACAGTCAATAAGCGGTACAATAAGTGCAATTATTGCCACATTATGGGGACAAAATGTTTAATTAAATTTTGAAAGCTTGGGTAGATATTAGCTAGATATTGCTTTAGCCCACATAGCTATAAAATTGGAGTACCACAATTTAATTATCTGTACTGTATGGTTGGAAAGGAATCATATACTCGTATGTCAGGCAAGAAGGCACCATATGTTAAACCACTCATTAGATCATTATTAAAAAATAATAAATTACAGTTAATTATCCATAAGAATGCTCATCGACCAGTTTTCATCGAACTGTGTAACTAAAAAAACTGGATTACACCTTACCTTAGGTAGTTCATTACTATTAAGCTACCATTAATTAAAGTAACAGGTTATTAAATTAAAGTTATTAAAATTGAAGAACTAGTTTACAGTATACTTATTTCGTTACGCTCTTTTTAGCAACTTGCAGTGCCCCTTATATTGTGCCGTGCTATTGGTGTCTTATCGTTGGGACGCCACCGTTAACACATGTCTCTCCTAAGATTGAACTACATAGCCCAAATTTAATATTGGAGTGTGATAATTATATACAGTATATATATAATGATAAAAAATAGGGTATCCTATTATCTACAATATGCAATCATATACGTGGGAAGTTAAAAATCTATAAAGTATTACAATTCACATCAGTCATTTTCGATTTTTTTTTACCACATTATATTAAGGTTGCCTTAGCAAAATAAAAAGCGATTCATCACGGACCTATGTTGACCGCAATGTAATTAATTCAATCAAATTGCTATAAACCGTCTAATATATATGGATAGTAAGGCTTCTCCCCATGAATTACCTGAAATAATATAGACACGAATTGCTAGTTCTAAGTAATATACTGTAGTATCGAAAGCAAATAAGGCTTTACAAGAAATTTCGATCATGCCAACTACAGATATCATGTATTCCTTATTATACCTGTCGATGGTTAAAATAACATTTACCAAGCTACTAATAGTGTGAAAACAATCTTAATTTAATAGTATAGTCTCATAATTTGTAACTGTATTGTCTATAATAATAGAAAATCTAATTATCATATTAGCGCATGCAAATCTCTCTCATCTAAGTGATTTCGTATAATAGCCAGTATAAGAACGTAAAAACAATGTACAGACAATGCCAAAAGTGCAGCATCATCCTATTGACTTTGTCCAGAGTTTCCAATAATTGTTTGAAAAATAAAAGTACATATTGTACGCGTATGCAGGATTCTTGGTCATAAATTGTTTGCAAATGTGTATTTCTCGAACGCAATAATTTAATAAAAATAATATATAATGCCTAAGTTTGAACAGTTTTTCACATTTGCAATCTCTATTATTAGTAGCATTTGATGTGAAAAGTACCAGCGTTATGACTGAGCAGCATTCCCAATAATAAATAGTTCATCAACTAGTCAATATCGATTTAGGGAAACAGCTACTATTTAACGACTCATTACTGCAAGCAGTTCTACGTAGTTGATAGCGCAATGTCGACGTAGGTAACTGGCAACGGCAACTGTACAATGTGCGATCTTTATACATGCTAAATATCAATTGTAAATGATACAAGTTCGATCTGTCAAAGCTATGTTAGCGAAAGAACACGAGCTCTATTTATGGTTTCAGCAATTACGATTGATACCTTTTATTAATAAATGTTATTAATTTACTAAATCGTAATATTTTAAGCCAAATAAAATCACTCAACAGTTAGAATTCGATTACCAAATTTTTCATGCAAGATGCAATTCAACATTCACCACCGAGACATTATAAATTATAGTCATGATGTCGATTGGACAAAAACATCACGCATTGAGAAATAATTTTACAGTATTGTGTTATCCAATTATTTTAGTTTATCATTCATCATCACACTTATTATTGCAACTTAGCAAGCGTTATGAAGCGTTAACATTAACTATTGGGACAGGTTACCCACATGCCAGACTAGCAGATAATCATCTTTCTACACAATCGTATGAGCTAAAGCTACGAAATTATCATGATAGTTAGATGTTTACTACCTAACGAATAGACGTATTAATAGTAAGAATCATACTAAGCTACCGATAGTTGATGATAATGCCCGCCAGAACTAATTTGCCTTGGGACTCCTTAATTTACTGTCCCAGTCAGGCCAGTATTCCTCTTTCATACGATCACAATAAGCCTTAAGATTTTTGAATTCGTTGTCGACTAATCGTGCATACCAACAATCAGGTGGTAGAGCGTAAACAATTTCACCAAGAAAGCCAAACATAACAGCGTCTATAAAACTTGGCTGATCGCCCATAAAGAATTTCTTATCTGCAAGAAATGATGAGCAAGCACGGAGATCGTTGTTTCCGATATCGTGAATTTCTTCCTGGCTATGCCTACCTATACCATGACCCCACATCGCTTTGGTTACTTTGCGTCTGAATGTTAGCTTAGCTGGGACTTTTAAATATTTAGGCACATTAAATTCATTTAAAGCCCAAGGAAAGTTTTCTATTGCACGTGTTTGCACAATTACAGCCCTACCAAAGTATTGCAATGATTGCAGCGGTTATTGAATGATACATGTCATACTGTCTTTGTTAAAGTAAAAAAAAGTGAGTACGTTCTAGAGCACGTAGTTTGTTTATCGAGTTTTATCGATTGAATATAACACTTCAAATCAATCTTACCAAAATGTATTTTCTTCTAACATTTTAATATAAGCATGAGCGATGGCTTTTTGTGATTCATTGAGATGACTATCAAGATCGATATTAAACCTCTTGTTCAAGTACTGGACACAAAAGGCAGAATCGGCAATTTCTTTTCCATCGATGGCAATCCAAGGAATTTTGCCTTTTTTGGAAACTTTTCCACCATAATCGCAGACATAATTTAATTTAGCCATCCTCAGGTAGGTTTCCAACTTGAGTACAAAGGGAGATAAGCTCGGAGCTGTCAATCCTTGTATAAATTGATAAACAACTACAGTATCCTTGTCCACTTTATCGTTTGATGAACTCATTTTGCAGGTGCGAAGTGAAGACTTGAACAAATTTTGCAAGCGCTAAAAAAAAAAACGATCAAATAAATGCTCGAGCTGTCCAGCGCTTTATCGAAATCATTACGTACGAGTACTTATGTCATCATTCCGATTTTTGGAAACAATTACTACTCCTCTCTAGAAGCTGGCAGCAGCTTCAATAAACGGGAAGAATCGATCCAATAAGTGTAATCACAATTAAGTTACAACAGTTTACCTTTCGATACGTGGAAAACTTAGGGCTGCTGATTGGCGTCAGATCGCAACTTTGATAGTAAATTCACTTCAATTTAATCAATTTATTTTTTTTTTTTGCCTCTGACGTATTTTATTACCAAGCCTGACACGCACTTTTGGGCGTCTCCATATAGAGTCAAGTCATTTGGGTCATTTTCTAGTAGTACAAGGTACAATTTGGAACCGTACCTAATAATACCGTGCTTTACCACCGTGAGACTGTACAGTGTACAGTGTAAGTTTACGGTGCTGTACTGTAAGATTAAGACTGTACCATGTACTTGATAACGTGGTATGACATTCAATCTGCACAGTGTCTCTGTCAGAGTGTACCATTATAGCTTAGCACATTTAAGATTGTTAATATCTGCCTGAATTTGCGTTCATTCGATATTATCTGAGTTGAATATGTGACCAACTTGCTATGGATACAGGTTACTTAACAATATTAAATAAATAATCGTGATTGTCTATACGTACTGTACAACACCATCGAGCTCTACAACGACTCGTAGTGTATCATCGTTGGAGAGGTCCATGAGCATCAAAAGCGCACAGTACGCAGTGGGTACAGTATTGAATTGTGCATAATTCCAGACTGTCGAACAGTATAATACTATTGCATGCAAATGTGAGTTCTCATAATTAGTGAAATACAGTATTTTAGAAGCTGCAAATGGAAGCCGGGATGTAGCCAACCGAAGCGATCATCAGGTAACAGAATTTTCTGCCCGCTGAGGAATGAATCATAGTCTCAAAGTAAAGTTGTCATGATGAGAAAATATCATCTGCACCTGATGAACTTGAACATGCCAGCACTCAGCAATATTCTACCATAACGTATCGTATTCGGGGTCACAGTTAGCAGGCCTCCATACAATAATATTGTATAGTGAGTATCCAATTTAAATCGACTACGTCAATCTACAATATTGCTGTCACTATGTTGCTGTCTGAACTTTCAACTTTGCCTTGTCTGTCAGTATTACTACAACTGGCTGAAGAGTCTGTACGTCTGTACCGTCATTGTACAGCGATTTACTGTTATACTCAAAGGCTCATGGACTGGCGTATGGACTCACGCTTTACTGACAGCGAGCAAGCATGTCATTATCACTGTAGCGACTACGGCAGAAGGGGCTGGTTAAACCAAGGGCAGAACTTGCTGCACATTGCACATTCTTAACATAATCCTTTGCAGACTCCTTTACCATCAGCTTCTTGCTGTATTCTATTCATTGCTATCTTTAATATCACGTTAACTTATCATGCAATTACCTCTATTTGATAAAACATTCTTAACCGGTCTATTGAACTGGAGGATATCTTTACCTGCTTTATTTTGCATTTATTCTTCCTATTACTGGATGTATACTGTCCATCGACCAAAACTCATTTGTGGCCAAGGCAAATTACGACGATTTATTGAAAAGAGGCTCAAAACTGACTATTATTATCCTACTTGTTGGGCTCCTGGTGGACATCTTCAGACGATACTTCGAGCTGTTTTTCAAATTTTACCACCAATTCATTATACAAGGTAATGATGCATTTAAGCTTAAAGCCATCTATTCATCATTATATATCATTCCATTTATAACCAAGATAGTGACTGAGTACCCCGTTATGGAGCTGTAGATGAATGAAAATCAATGGATGCATAAGACTAATCTTTACTGAGTATTATTGAGGTATGAATGAGGTTGCCAATGGTAAATGTTACTTCTATTTTTGATCCTTAGAGAAATACTTCCGACACCGGATGGAGGTGAAATAGCTTTAGATTGGATAGACGACGATAGAGATACTTATCGAGGCTTAGTCGTGATACTACCAGGATTAACAGGTGATTTCATTTTGACGTATGTTATCATCAAATAAGAATATATTAAAATATGATAATCATTGTAAGAAACTTATTTCTACGCATTTTTAAAAGTGTACTGATAGAGGAAGAGTACGTGGTTTAGTGCTGTACTGTACAATCTCAATGACTCAGTTTTTCCATTCTACAGGAGGTAGTCAAAGTAGTTATTCTCAATATTTAGGTTACCAGGCCAAACTCTTCGGTTGCAGGTATGTATTGCAGATTCTTAAAATTAAATTGATCGATATGTTAGATCGAGCCATCCTATACGGTAGTACATGCATCAAATACCATAATTAAACATAATATCTTGAAAGTATGCGTAATGGTTATAATTCTGTACGATAACTGGACAGAGTAAAAGCGTACTGTAGTATTAATCTCATAGCCATTACCTACGTTCTATAGGGCAGTCATCTATAACAATCGAGGATGCGGAAATTCATTATTGAAGGTCAGTAGTTATAGAGTACTGTCATCGAGCAACATATTATGGATGCATTCAATATCACATTATTAGAAATGCACATTAACAAACAGATTATTATTAGCAATATTCGACCTAATCACATCGCATAAATAGATACAAAAGTAATTACAGCTTCTTAACCGTCGCCTTTACTGTTAAAGACACCCAAATTCGCCTGTGCAGCGCACACGGATGATTTGCACATTGTCCTTCAATTTATGAAAAAGAAATATCCTGATTTGCCGTTCATAGTTGCCGGCGTTTCTCTTGGAGGGTATTAATAACCTAATGTGTGAATTATTGTCTATAACTCTATATTAACTAACAGTTTGGAATTATGATTGATTGTTCTCGATATTCGACATTGTATCAATAACAGTAATATTATCCATCGTCGTCATCAATACTAATTGTAATAGGATCATACTTTCAAACTACTTGGCAAATGAAGATATTAAAGAAAAATATGTAGACATTGGTTTTGCTGCATCGATCGCGTGGGACTTTCATAAATCGCAAGCGTCATTAGAGACACCGTTTAATCGTATAACCTATAATCGGTATTTAGGGAAAAATTTGGTTAAATTAGCTGAAAAGTAAGCGATCCGTGACAATTTCTTCACTATAATAAATTATAGTTTAACTGTACGATATACTGTCCATTAATAATATATCATAACTCTTATTTTATCCACCTACTTTCAACATTTTCATTATTATTCACAGCAATTATGAAATGTTTCATAAAAATCGTGATCAGCTACCATTTAATCTTGACGATGTGCCGAATGTAAGTTCTAATCCTTACGTACTATAAATTATCTTTTACGTTTCATTTAGCTTATAAAGGATTATCAATATGAAAATGTTGATCGGCTGCAACTTAATTTTCATTCCTTACTAGTGCACCACCATTGCAGAATTTGATGCGTGCGTTACCGTACCACTGTTTGGATACAAACATATATCAGACTACTACAGTGATGCGTCGTTTGCATTCAAAACGCACAGAGTTAAAACACCGATTGTATTTATAAATGCTCCTAATGATCCGTTTTCACCGGAAAATGGTAAGTCTCGATACCTTAGGTTGGAATACAAAGATGTATTTTATTCATAACTATATACTTATACATAAATTACAGTAGCGAAATGTTATCATAGATTCAGAAATAACAAATAACTATACTCGATATTCCAGCAATCCCAGTAGACGATATTGCAAAAAATTCCAATTTAGCCTTAATTTTAACAAAGACTGGAGGTCATATAGGATTCATGGAAGGACTTTTTCCTGTCGGATCAACATATATGGATAGGTTATTTGGCCAATTTTTAGAAGCGTACCTGGATCATTCAAGCGATTTAAAAGATTAAGCTCAAATATTAGAAGGGAATAAAGTAAATAATTAATCTATTTCAAAAGAGATAAATAAGGCAATACTAGATCTTCTGTAATCGTTAACTATAGCCCACTGAAGAAAATTTTTAAAGTCTATCAAATTTGGTGATGTTCGGATATGCCTTTATCATCATAGTGACGAGGATACAGCTGAAATATTATTATCTGTTTTTAGTACTGTAAATGATATATACTTGCATTCTAAATGATTGGTTTTGATGCTTTGAGTGCGCAGGCCAATATACAATAAATTGTTCAAGTTACGAGTAACTAACGGCACTATCTGCATTAGTAAATATTACTAGTTAGTGATATCCTCTACTTTGGAATTTCGATTCATAACTAATCATAAATTAGTCTGTTCTACTTTATTTCTTTGGCTTGCAATTGCACTACTTATGGCGTTTACATTGAGATTATATTTTGTGATCCTAAAACGTTAAAGTCAGCAAAGGTCTTTGATCTAATTCCCGTAGTTACCAAAACGGTATCAAAGAAATTTAGTATTTATTTCTCCTGATTTAATTTATTTATGAAGTAAAATTAGCATGAAAGCAGTAGCCACTACGTATAGTTATATAAAGCTTATATAAATCTTTCATTACAATACAGTATGAAAATAGCGTGATGATATTACACATTTGCATCTATTTTATTGCTGTCACCTAATCCTACGAAAAACTCGTGTAAGCTTTGATTAAATAGGGTTGCAAGGGCGTAATTCATACGACGAGTAACCATAGCAATAACATGATGAATTATTGCAAGTGATGAATTCTTTTTGACATGATCAATGCAGCTGCGATAAAATACTTGTAAACTAATAAAAAAACGCTCTTTAGTTCATGATTTTGACTAAAACGGTTTAACTGAATTTTAGCACTTGATGATTCTGTGCTGTTACTTATTCAAATTGTAGAAATCGTCTAGTAATTATAATATAACCAATCAAGTTCAAGTTGCCTATCTAGCAGCCATTTCATACGAATCCATGTAAAAAGCCACATTATTTAACTCATGGTTTTAAACAAGCGCTGATAAATATACCACTTGCATAGCAAATATTCTTTATTATAAACAAATTAATTAAAAATAACTCATTTTTCAGAAAGTGAACCGTATTAATATTATTTCTCCGATAGAATTCATGAATAATTAATGAATTTTAAAGTTATTGTTATAATTAAATGCCTTAAATATAGCATCCAATAAAAATGTGATAATTCAACCATGAATTAAAAGGTATTGAGCAATACTATAACATCATCAACCAAAGTCGAAAGATTTAAGACCATAGTCTGCCTAACGCCACGATAAAAATAAATAAATACTGGCATAAGAGCAACCTTTAATCGTCAAGATTATGATTATACCGATACAATCGTCTACAAATTAAAAATGTCAATATTGAGCTTAAATAGATAGTGAGTATAAATAGATTGGATCAAACTTGTCGATGATACATATGCTATCAATATTGTAAAGACTGCTGTAAGCCGATTTTGCATAAAGACATTAGGTTACTTTAAGGGATGTTATGGCAAATGGTAACTAACTCATTGCCATGTATTTTAACTTGGAAATCCATCCTACTCATTTCGTTCGGTTTATCAACTTCATATTATTTTTATTCCATCGTCAAAAAGCCATTAATTATCATATCAAATGGTAAATTAAAAGATTTTATTCATAATCATATTGATACGCTTAAGCGTCCATACTATCCAACTCCATGGGCGCTAAATGGTCATCTTCAAACCGTCTTCAGAGCCGTCCTTGAGAAATCTCCCGAATTAGGTTGCCATCGGTAAAGTTCGTATTAGTAATGTTGGAAGGCTACTAAACCATTCTTAAAATTAGTATTCGAGTATACATGAAGATAAAAGTTCTGTAATACCACCTTTCAAATAGTTTTAATCCTAGCAATAGCAATTCTAAAAACGGTACGGTTCCCAAGAAAGGACATTCTTGGAAAACTAACTTAAATATCAAGTCTTGATAGTTTAAGAATCTATTCACTATTACTGTTATTAAGTATCAGAACTGTCAACTTTAAAAGTCAGACATAATATTATCCGCTTACTAATTGTTTTATGAAGTGAAATCATCGTTACAACAGCCGGAATCCAATTAGCCATTGATTGGTTGATTGATGATCAAAGTGATGATGATCATGATAAACCCATCGTCTTGTATGTCCCTGGGATAGGAGGTAATATCGAATTTCTACTTCTGCATCGGTACACTGACTTGACAAATCGAGTAGATCGACAATATTATATTCTTACTATCACTTCATATGCGTAAAAGGCAAAGCAAGAAGTAACTGTTTAGTAGAAGCCAGAAGCTTGGGGTATAGGTTAGAAGTCACTGCATTCAATTCATTTACTGTAGTATTAAGTAAATATACGTAAAACTCGATTCTACGTAAAAAATAATGTATCCTCCTTCATATCCATTAAATTAGGACAGCTATTTTCTGCATTCGTGGTAGCGATGGATTACCTCTTGCTAAGGTACGGTTTATTCTTCACTAAAAAGTTATTAAAAAATAATGATAATGGCTGTACACATCTATTACGACAAAAAATATGTAACATATTTTTATCCAATAGCCATCACAGTTACCTCGTCTGGGAGATTGGACTGATTTAGCTACAATAATAGATCATATCCATCAAAAATATCCTAGATCTATGATCAATGTCATTGGTATTTCTCTTGGAGGGTAAAAATTCTTGCTACTTTTTCATCGATTATCCTAATTACTGATTCTTACAATGATTTTAGATTTGATTGATTATATTTCAATGTTTAATCTGACTAAGTTATTATTAAATTATTGCTTGATTAGAATGATTATCTGCAATTACTTAGCAGAAACAGAGCCATCGCAAAATTATGTTCATGCTGCCTGTATTGTATCTACTCCGTTTGATATGAAAGTTACCCAATTATCATTAGAGACTTGGTTCAATACGCGAATGTATAATGTCTACATAGCAGAATTTATGATAAATTACCTGAAATGGTTAGTTGTACGTCGTAATATAACGTTATCTAGCATTCTACTTTAATAGCTATTCATTCCATAGTCACGAATCATCATTTACGGAAAATGGGCATTCACTACCCTTTAACTTCGAAGATGTGAAGAAGGTAAGGCAAAATACGGTATTATATTTCTTCCTTCACTTTACAATCTTAGATGATTCAAAAATTGACCTTAAAATGGCAACTAGTTCGCATTTAAGACCATAATATCATTAATATCTACTCGTATTGTATCTGCACAAATTGAATACAGCTAACAATGCGTAAATTAGTACGTAAATGAGCCTTCTAAGTATTATCCAACCATTAACAATGGCAATAATAACAAGACACACTAGGTATACTTAACGAATTAGGACTTCTCAAAAATAATATTATTTGATCTATTGCTAGTGTATCACTTTCAGCCAATTTGATCAATCCGTTATACTACCATTATTTGGCTATCCAGATTTGACTACATATTATAAGCTGGCATCGCCTGGAATAAGGATGGATAAAATCAAGACACCATTGGTTTGTATTAACGCCATCGATGATCCATTTTCACCAATTGCAGGTACGTTACCTTTGCAGCGGAAATTCACTAAATATTGGCACTTGCTAAATTCATTTAAAATTTTTTTTCATCATACGTGCATATTTCAAATCTATTACTTCCGAATACTAACTCTATCAAAAAAATTGATAATTTTTAAAAATAATCTCCTGTAGGTATACCAATCGATAAATTTAATCAATCTCCAGACATAGCATTGATTTTGACACGCTACGGAGGCCATGTTGGATTTATTGAAAAGCTATGGCCAACGAAAACTACCTACGCTGACAAAGTGTGCATCGATTTTCTTAAAGCATTATTAGAGAATCACAGCAACATAAGTTAATCTATTTACAGTTATCAAATGTATGTGTATTTGACAATTATACGACAACCCTATCTTACTTATCTACTTGCGATGTATCAGAAACCAATAACATCCTAGCACGCTTTCAAATCGCTTAATCGGAAATGCTATCATTACTGATTTAAAACAGTTACGAAGACTTCTTTTTCTACAACATACAGTATGTGATACTCTAGGGATTACTTTAAAGTCCATTGCTGTAAACCTACAATGACATCAAAATTGCTTCCTAACATGGACCAGGGTCTACTCCACAAAAAATGAGATTTTATGAATTTGGATTTTGGATTGGGTAAAAATTGTGGAGTAGTCCCTAAATGGACATGTACTTCTGTTTTGTACACTGTATATGAAATTTAAATATCAATTTTCAGGAAACGAATAAGCCTCCAAATTATGACTATATTTTAGAAAAAACTATGAAATTATAAGTTAATCTGTTTTCAAGCCTGCGGACAACTGGGAAGAGATCATCTTACTTATTTAGCTACAGAATCCAACATTCTGTTTATAGCGAACCAAATTGGTTTCTTTAATATGAAATGGAAGTATAGGCATTAATAAATGAACTATTACCTTGAATTTTGTACTACATACGATTTTTAATATTTTAACACAGGAATATACGCATATCCGTTACATATGTCTCGATATCCCGTACATCGGTGTTATCATATACGGATATAAAGAACTTGACTCAAGGATTGATTCTTGCTTAATTTCAGAGCATTGATGACCTTTATATTGCTCGTTCATATTAATTTCATTATATTTGTGATATCAACCACCATAAATTCTAAACGATCTTATCTCTTTAACTTTATCATGAAGATCGATTTACGAGAAAGCATTCTACTTAATTTCATTCTTACTACCCCGTCGCTTTACTGTCATTTCTACGGATCAGGGTTAAGAAATTGTATGATTATCTACAAATTATACCTTGATACAGATAATATCATTCTATGACTTTCTAGTGTCTACGTACACCGTACGCTTTGTGTTGTCATAAACACGAATTCGTGAAAGTTGTAGTAAAGATAATGCATTTATAATAACTGTGCGAATAAAGCTGGCAAAAACCTTCCTTTCGGTATAGCAAAATAATCGCTGACAGTATGCAGTTCTCTAAGAATTTCAAAAGCTACCACCTATCTTTTCAATACATGATCATGATTAATATTTACGAAATAAAGTTAGCTGCTGATGTAAGATAGACAACAAATGCAATCCATTATGTAAAATTTCAAGATTACATATATCCAAATCTTATTTATAGAAAAAGCAAAAGCGAAACAATCTTCTAAACTCGTATTAGATTAAATGCTTTTAATAAATGTACGAGATTTCTAAAATACAACATTGACCACAAAGTAATAGCTAGTTACTATTCACTTAGTTTAATTTAGCTAAGTCAGAAAAAGCTTGTCCTTTAATTTTGGACAATCAGTGATGTCCAAAATTTTTTTATTCTAATAATTAATTTATTAATATGAATCTTAACCATTTACATAGGTGCATGCTCTGCATATGTTTCATTACAATAATATCAATAAAATGTATATGTATAAACGTTTTAATATATACAGACCAGTAGTATAGAAGACAGGTTATTGAACCTTTTCATAAAAGTATGCTCATTCCTGTTGTGAAAAATTATGTATTTTATGATGTATCTCTTGTGTGTTAGTGAAGTACTGTACCACCGATTATAAATAATAGCCAATTTTCGCAACATAATTATAATTAGTGTACGAACGTATGTTGAAAGTACTATGTTCGTGATTTGTGGTTATACCTCTAAAATAGATATGAGTAACTAGGTCGTTCTTATAATGATCAGAGTTCGAGGTGCTAGTAACTTTATAAAATTTTTTCGCAGCAAAGTAACGAATGTTAAATCAACTTTCTCTCAAGATGAAATAGCATACACGTAGAGCTATCATGGTTAACAGTAATTGAATACATTACCACCAGTAGATGGCCGGGAGGCTATGCCCAATGGAAGAGCATTTCTAGGAATCTCATTAACTTAGAGCGTTAATCGTATCGGACGATGATTTACCCTGTAGCTGCAACTCTAGGTCTTGACGAGCTTGCATCAAATTTGATCTAGCATCTTCAAAGTTTGGCTCTATAGCTAATGCACGTTGTAAATCTTGAATTGCTAGCTGATACGAGCCTAAAGATTATTAAAATGTCATTAGAACTATACTTAAAAAAAATCGATAAATGGTGTATTTGTGAATGCACGTTTTGTTTATCTAAGTAAGTTAGCATATTAATTACATTTATTAACATAGGTATTCTTACAAAGTTAATCAAATCTATTTTTATCGTGTGATTGCCATCACCGGAGATAACAGAATTAGATATTTGTGTATCGCGATTTACAATAACATATGCAACTTTTTAATTAGTTCATTTTTATTTCCAGAATGACACTATATTTACCTAATCTGTAATGAATTTGACCACGATTATAGTATGCTACAGCAAAATGTTGATTATATTTAAGTGCTTGGCTGTAGTCTTCCATTGCTAAATAAAAGTCAACGTTGAGGTAATGCAACTGCCCGCGATTGTTGTAAGCTATTGCCAATTTTTTATTATAACTATTGACGGTATCACCGAAAGCGTCACGTTGTGGTTCCCATTTATCAAGGAAAGCGGTGTAACTATCGAGGGCTGCTTGGCGTTGTCCATTAGTAAAGAGGAGATTGGCTTGATTATAATCTTCATCCATCAGATAAACTCCACTCTTATGCGATATACTCTATAACGTGCATAAAATTATAATTCCTTAATGTGTACTGGTAATTTTCTTTTGAACCAACAAGCTGCCCACCTCAACCGTTCAGTAAAGAGCAGCTTTGAAGCAAGTCTACTACAGCTAAATACACTCTTCTATGGCCATATTATGCTGTCAGAAAATCACTAGACTGAATACAAGCTATGATGAAAAAGGCAGGATTCGGCGTAGCTTGTGGCCAGTATTGTCGAGCAATAACCACTAATATCCCTATCAGCTTGATCAGGGACTATTAAAGATTGATTAATGATTATGTACTTGGAGCTAATGTTGAACTTTCAGCTCGCAGCTCGTTCATTTATTCAAACACAATATTACTACTAGAGTATTACTAGTGGCCTGACTCAGCACTTCAAGAAAGTAACACTACCTCGATCTACAGTGTACAGTCTGCATCTTACAGTACAATACAGTTTGTACTGTACTGTAACCCTGAATCACACTGTCGACTGTGGAGGACATTGAATCGCGCATGTCCATGCCCAATTGCCTATATCCAGAGTACCACTGTTTAAGGCGTGATTTGTACAGTATACTGGTTGAACTGAGCGTACATATACTAGTGACTGTTGGTTTCTATTCGAATTTCAAAGAAATAAAATAACGTAATACGGTAGTAAAAATTAATAGAAACATCAAGAGCCAATTGTTTAAGGTTGTAATAATCTGTTTATGCGAAATTGGAGTCAAACTGAATGTCAATGCCTTGAAAATTTAAAAGATCTTATATTAAATTTGTCAGGATCCAGTACAGTACACTGTATAGTGTAATCATGGTGCTACTGTACAGTATCGTATCGCACAGCTTTAGTATCTTAGCAACAGAGACACATCTAAACTGAGGATGCGTATCCATCTTGACGTTTTGACTTAAAATTTAAATTCCAATGCCATGATCAATAATAATAATTTCTTAGTTCTAAAAGATCGCAGCACATGATGCTTTGGCAGCTTTGCTTTCTAGTCAATAACAACTTATAACATTAAGCTGATAGTCAATCTCTACACTATACAGTAAACAAATTCATTACAAGCTACTATTCAATCGATTATACTCCTATCGCAATTCCTAAACAAGTCAAATACTGTAAAAATAAGAATTTACGGTATACAGTATCAATAATATTATTGATAACAACCTATTACAGATAGTAACATTATTCAAAAAGTAATATATAGCACCTGTAACATCAATTTCAATACACCTCTAATATACCCAACTTGTCAACGGTGTCAAAAGGTGAAGATACCTAGTTTATTTAATCAACTGACGTGTTGTACTGTTGATTACACTAGTCAAGCTTGTAGAATCGAAATACAACAAGCCTGAAAAGTAACAGAACATTTCTACATCGCAGCAATAATAATACAAGTGAAAAAGATGGCCTTTGCTAGAAACATATCTAGGAAGGAAAAGGAAAACAGCGAAAAGTATTTAAGTAAAAGCGCCTGGACACCCATGGCGAACGGATCGTCAAATCTTAAAGTTAGTCACTCTGGCAAATTGTTCGTAGACAATTCATAATATACGATTTTGTAACTTAAGCCCCCACTTCAATATACGTAATTTGTAACATTAGATACAGTATAAGTATTTTCAGTATTATATATAAGATTAATTAAACACAATATACTAAGAATCGTATTCCATCTTTGCACATATAACTATTTTTTATTCTTTATTTCGGCAGTTTTGATCATTTATGTCATCGTCACGATCATCAATTTAACGTTTGTCATGAATAACAGTAGGCGATTAAAATCATCTAAGGAATATCCATCTACCAATTTATACTTTCTTAACAATTTCTACACGTATATCAACTGTAGCAACTTCTCAAAGATACTGCAATAAATTGGACTTCTTGTATATAAATAAATTTCTACTTAAGTATTGCACCGTTGAGCTGCACCTTGTGGAACAAAGCAGAAAATTGACAGTTTTTATTCTGATGATTTACAATTTGTTCATATTGCTTAACAGCTTGGTTTAATATTACTGTACATAGGTATTTGAAGAAAGAAAAACTCTAATTAGCCACTGGGTAAGGGCTATTCGCAAAACTATATCTATACAATCTTAAATTAATGATGTAAATATTTTATATCTATGTTGCACCAATTCAAAATCATTATTATATCACCGTATGAACTAATTCGTAATTTTGTCTCCATCAGTTTGACAAATGGACAGATAACCAGCGTCGGCAGGTCCTAAATATTCTCATCACAAGATGTAAACCTCACCAACTAGAATATGTTCAATCTATCGTAAAAGACAGGATTCCTATCACCAATTGCGATTTCACAGTTTTGTTGCCAAGAAAAATTAGTATTAAAATTCTTTCTTATTTAGGCAAGTATTAATTCTTTCTCATTCGCTATCCTCATACTACGTCAAATGTAGCTATAAATTTAAGTAATCTTTTCTACTAAAAAATTAATATTCATATTTCAATTGTGCGTAATTTTATATCACATAATTAAGATCCAAGAAGTTTATGTCGAGTTGCTTCTACTTGCTGGAGATGGAAAGATATATCCGAATTAGATATAATCTGGAAGCAAAAGTGTTTAAGATTTAGATGGGATCTGCCTGAGGATAATAATAACATAAATCTTATAAGAAATCGATGGAAAGAACATTATATTAATAAAGTGCAGCAAATGAACTACGTTGCAGCAGCAAAGGTAGATGTTCGAGTTGACAGCTACGTTACATGAATAAAATCAATTAGTACTGATTTTTAAAGAGCTATTTCATCTCTCTTTACTGAAAGATAACATATATTTCATTTCTATATTAATTTCTTAGTCATCTACACCACAGCCAGTAAATACCTTACCTCAATCAGAACAATCGCCAGGAATCAAAAAGAAAAAATCTGTTAAATTGAATAAAAATGTAAAAGCGAATCAAATGGAACCGTTGCAAAGATCAAATAAAAAATTGATGGATGATGATAATAAAGATAACAAACTCCCGCCTTGGAAGGGACCCGATCGAAAGCCTACCGATGCTCATCGTAAAATTGCAATAGGCCAGAAAGCTCAGTGAGTGAACTATAAAGAGAACATAAGCCATATTCATTTCACAATCTAAAATATTTATATACACGTATACGTATACAGTAACTATCAATTACAGATATAATATTATCTTAAAGTATTTCAATATTTGGTTGTAATGAGTATTTTTATAAATTAATTAACAGAAGGAAATCTGTACCGTTAATGTTGCGTTCTGTAACAGCACTTAAATCATCACTAAAAGAGGGTAAAAATGAAAATGAACTTGTATCTAAGGTATATACCGTCATCAATCAATTCTATCTTTTTCTTGATGTCAATTTAACGTTAGTACATTATCGAATAAATATATACGTCATTATAAATTGTTATGAAGGTAAGCACTTCTAAAAGAATCACTTATCTGTTTTTGAAGCCAAAAGTTAAACCTACTAAAGAAAAGCTGGATAATTTCAAATTAGCAAGAAATCTCCCAAATCAATCAACTGTCAGTAGGGCAAGTACACCAGGTAAAGGCATTTTCTGAGTATTTTTATTCCATTAGGTATTTCTATCAAATTGAGACTACAAAATATAATAATTAAACATTTACTGTTTAGTTTAAACCGGTGCAATAACACTTTATAGTATATCGTATTACAGGTAAAAGAAGTTAAATGAGACGCCTATTGTAGACGTACCCTAGAACAAATATACGTCGACATGCAGTGAACCAGCACTCTACTTAGTTCATGATTTATGCCTTTACATTCAAGTTCTTTGTAAATATTCGGTTACTGCTGTCCATACATTTTATTTTGTTTTATACTATCGAGTATGTTACGTCTCATAGACTTGAATATGAAAGCATAAATCATGATTACCAAACTATACCCGTACTTGTGTATTAATTAATTTAAGAGCTAAGTACCTACTGGTTCAAACACTTATGTCAACCTTTCATTTGCTGACTCACCCGGAAAGGTGGTACAATACTACACTACTAATTACTGATCAAGGCATCTACATCTTGCCATCTACCTAGCAATTACAGCCCACTGTAATAGCATTCCTTTATTTATTATTATATCTATCGTAGGCCTAATTGCACCTGTAATATACTTTTGAAGTAATTCACTTATCAAATGCTATAAACTTTACATGCAAATACGAGTATACTCATTTACTAACAGTGTCAACTTCTATTATAACACCTTAGGTGATTCCTTCTTTAGCAAGCAAGCATGGGAAATTGCTGATTCAGATTCGGATTAACGAATCAATACAAATCATTGGATTAATTGTCGAAGACTGATACATGTATTTTTAATTCTGTATGCAAATTTATAAAGAATATTTTATGTGCATGATGACATAATTATCTACTTATCAAAAAATTTCAATGACAACCCATTTAATAGTAATTCACTGTCCTCTAACTTACTAATGAATGTGCTCATCAACAAATTTCTTGTATTGATGCACTGTACAACAGGTTTGCTAGCGCATCTGATGTGCTAGTCTTCAGTTTTACCATATCTCTATTACCTTATTTTACTAATTATATTTGTTTAACACGAATACTATAATAGTAATAATTGCTAATATATTTTAAGACACCAAACATGAAATAAGGGTAAATAAAAGGAAATTTATATAATAATTCTTAACTAATCAATTATACCTTGTATAATATATATCGGATAACAGATCATAAATTAATAAACATTAATTATAGATGTACCAACTCAAAAATATCGCCATGCTGTATTATTCTGTTTTGAATAATGTGCGCAACAATACACAATTGTATTTCCCGTGCAGCTAATTCTGATCTATCGATATTAAATCTATTCGATGAATACTTGTTTGGAACATCCAGCTACATTACGCATTTATACATTCCTATATAATATTATCAATCAAATTATTATGCTAACTATTTTCATCGCTTCTAAATGTACAAATAAATCGATTATTACAGTTTGATATTTGATAAAGTAAAATAATAGTATACAAGAACGTTTAATACGCTTCTTTAAGTAAGGCTTCATAATTAACGGCCAAAAAGAATAATTCTCTCCGAAAGAATCAATGTTAGAAATGCAATCAGGATTTTGGCACTATATCATAAAGGTCTGTAAATTCATATTAATTGGAACATCTAGCTTAATAATATATCATAGCGCTGGTCAAGTGATGGAATAATATCATGTCTAGTAATACATATTTTATCTGAAATTTGCTTAAATATAATATTCGAAGTAGTAATTCATAAAATAGGTGTTACATGTGGAAGTTTTAAGGTCGAAGTAGAATATATTGTGCATATATACTTATATTTACATATTACATACATATCACATTTATATTGGACATATGATGAGACAGCCATGCTTAAAACTTGATAACTTAAAAATATTATAACTGGCCCCTAATTAACTTCACTTTTACGTTCTATTTACTAAGGTAAAATTAGTGCTGTAGTTGTTATATTACAACACTGTTGATGAAACATTGCTCATATGCTACGAATATGAGCACATGCCAGGCATGCATGTCATTCAGTTGAGGCCTACGTAATGCTGCCACACGAGCAGGCAATTAATATACAGTACGATTAGCGATAGGTAGCTGAAAGTTTAAGTAAAATAAAAATACACATGTACAATTTACTTTACGAAGCGATTGTCGTTATTGTAAACGATGATGATCGCAAATAGATTACAAAATATTGCATACTTGACTAGGCTGTCCACAATTACAGCCTTTAGGAGATGATTCAGCACGTAACGAAGGTAGTGAAATTTTAGGTGCTTGTAATGGCGTAGTAATCAAAGGTCTTAGTCCAGTATTAGTATCATCCGCCCAAGGAACAGAAGGATTTATCGATGTTGATGGTGGATGTAACGAACAGCAGTTGTTTTGCAGAGTGGCTATACAATTTTCATGCTTATGTACAGCTGCATTATTACAATAGTAAATCTTATTATCTTCAATTAAAGATTGTGACCCTTCTTGTAGAAACAGACCATATGATCCGTTAGAAAATATCCGGTTATTACTAATATATGACGTTGCCGTCGCGCCTACTATAATAGTACTGTTAATATTACAGCAGAGATCGTTATTCTTCAATGCACAATGTCCATCAATTTTAACACAGCAGTCCTGATTGTCATAGATTCCATTGCCATCAAGAGTAGCTTTACCGTCACTACTGATTACTACTCCATATCCACCATTAGCTGAGATATCGTTTTCGATAATTTTTGCATCGTACGTATTTGATACAATCAAACCTCCTTCCGTATTGCCAAAAATGCTATTTCCTTTTAAGAATGCTACTTTATAACCATCGATGCAAATTCCAAATTTCTTGTTACGACAAAAGACGTTAAATATCAGCTTGGAGTTGTACGATATTAAACTTTGATCGGGTTCATTGTAATTATCAATTTCATCATAGATATGATAATTGTGATTTCCTGATGATAGCAATGCACCATGGAAAGTATTATCGCAAATTGTATTCCATTGTATTACTGAACTTGACGTTAAGCTGACGCTAATACCAACTCCATTGTTACCTATATGACAATAATATGACAATAATTAATTTAGCAAAAGAGAATAATAATGATGCTGTTAAGAATTTGATAGCATCATTTGTAAGTAATTTTTTGCCCGTTTCATCATCTATAACAAAAATTGTAAAGTAATCATACTATCACTTAAAATATCGCATACATCCTACCCGAAATTTTGTTGAATTCTATCTTTCCACCACTATTATCTCCAAGGATAATACCAACGGATGCGCCGTCTATAATTTCATTCCTAGCTATGTAAGGTTTTGCTCCATTGCACACATCGATACCTGCCCAATGACTTTCTTTAATCGTATTGCCAATAATAAAACCATTTCCTGAGTCACCAACAGTTATACCACCAGCGCCATTTTCAGTTATTAAATTATTGCTACAATTGATAATGTGATTTTCACATCAATGGTAGTCAAAAACAACTTCGAATATACTGCAGTATATATAGTTCGTAGCTGCTCTGAGTAATTATTAACTAGTATAACTCGTAATTACTTACTAAATACTTACCAGATAATAGTCTTGCCATTAATTAAAATATGAATACCAGATTCTCTATTTCTGACTATAAGATTAGATAATATTTTGCCCTGCCCGTACTCCATAATCACAATTCCAGACCTTAAGCCATCTTCAATTACATTGCGCTGGACCGTTGGATTTGCTTCACTTCTGATATCAATTGCTGCTTCGCCGACACCGATGAATATATTACGATCGATTAAACCTATGTGAGTGATGAGATTACGCATATTAAGTTTATATTCTAAATATACCCTAAATATAGCTTGCAGTCTTTATTACGGTCAGAAATAGGAAAACAATGCACACAAAATCGTATGAAAAGGGTATCCAGAATACTAATATCTGCTATTGAAAATATTTACCGGTAGATTTCTCTCGAATATAAACACCAGATAGATGGCAGTCGGTAATGAAATTATCAATCATATATAAACTAGATTCACCCACACAGCGTACTCCACGCGATATTGATGACATCATATTGTTTACAACGCTCACTGTAGCATGCGAACGCATTGATATAACCGCTTCACAGTTGATAAAACAACAATTTCTTATAATGACTGCTTTGGTTTCATTAAGGTTTTCTTCCACTAACTCTTTCGATTTAGGTTGAGGCGGTTTTGTATGCTTAGCAAGTAATTGATTCAACGATTTACTACTAGCATTAAGGACATCAGTTATACTGGTGTTATCATCAGGTTGATTAGTAGGAGATTCTAGATATTCATGCGATAAAATTTCGGCTAAATCACCTACATCGACATCCAAATAATTCATGTCGTACATTTGACGATCCATTCTTGATATGTTATCATCTCTACCGTAACGTGAATCGTTATCTTGATCGCTCATTAAATGAAAATTTTGATACAACGCATCGCTATCATTACAACTTTCATCAGTTCGTACAGATCTAACCGATGTACTTTCCATATTATTACATTCTATATCGGTGCATTCTACATTGCAAGAAGGAGCACTTTCTTCAAGATTGCTAGATTGTCGAGGGTTAGGATCTTCATTATTGCTACAATTAGATCCATGGCTGATGCTATTATGGATGCTATTCAAATCGTCGGTTGAAACAAGTCCATGTACTAAATTCGATATAGTTTTAGCTTTGTCAGCAATGACGTTATATTCATTTGATAAGCTGCTATTACTATTGGATATGTTGGCGTCGTTCTCATTATGTAAACTACTCGTGGATTCTTTCTTATCCCATGAATTCGGACACTTATTATCAACTACAACAAACTCATACCAATGTTTAGTAAAATGGATCGATCGAAATTTGCGATTATCGATTCGATCCCATCCCGCGACGAAAATAGACTCTGAAGTGTTCACAAATTTACAATGTTCAATCAGACCAATATCGGCATCATAGAGCCAAATATAGGAATAACCAATTAATTCACAATAGCGTATATGGCCGCTACCGGGGAAATGGATGGTAATAGCAAAACAATCAATTAAACATATATCCATCTGTAAATGACCAGACGTGACCTACAAGTAGTTAATCAAGTAAACATATATTGTTTAGCTTATTCATATTGCTATCATCTAATTAGCAGATAAAAAAGTAATAACTTAGAAAAAAAATTTCATCTAATACAAACAACAGCAAAATATGGATGAATTCCCTTTCTGTACGATCAATCGTTGCGGCATGAGCGACTACTGTATGATAATGAAGTATCGTGTTACAATGTTAGCGCACTTGGCATGTAAAGGGGCCGGTGAAAGATACATTTGCTTTCACTATAATATCATTACGACATGTGTAACTATTACAACTAATCCTTCGATATTATAGCATTGATAAATAGAATAGGGAATTTAAAAGTACGTCATAGATCTAATTTTTACTGGCATAATATACTATTTTATGTCTTTATATCCAATTTTTTAACTCAAATAAAATTAAATTTGTACCCAATGCGATAGGAGCACCCGTATTTATTTATTCATGACTTAAAAAGGATGTTAACTAGTTGTCATTCGCGAGTGATATTAGTATCAGTAAGCACAATTAATGATAGAAATGAAATATTTGCCGATTGCAATTGCGATATATTGTCTATGCCATAATCTACATTTTCCGGTACGACAAGGCAAAATACGCTACAATCTATCTTTATGCTTCCTTCAAATATTCCGTATTGAAGATGATATAATGTGTAGAAACTTTAATCATGTTTATAATTATTTAGAACGAAAAGATTATTTTACCTCGATTCGTCGGTTATAGCCATCATCACATTTGAATGTGACATTTTCACATCGCATATTGAAACCCTGCTGAATCAGTGGTATGTCAATTATAATATCCTTTCTATCGCCATGGCCAATTATTTCGAGAGGAGCAGTTCGTTTAATGGTAACAAGATTACCTTGATAGCGTCCAGGATAGACGATGATACGAATAAATTCATGACTAGGGATGCTGGTTAAGGCAACTACTAATTGGTCGTAATCTTGGCCACGACCAACGGTAACAGTATTAAAACGTGGTAATGCCAAGCCACGTTTACGATTGCGGAATAAGTTGGCAAGTAGAGAATTTTCATCACCTAATCTAGACCAAAAGTGTTGAACCAAGTAATTATGTTTAATCGCTTTCATCCATGACACAATGTCTTTATCACTATCATTAGGCCAATTCGGATGAATATGGTGACGATTATGAAGATATAATCGTTGCCAGTAAGTTCGATCATTGCCACAAATGAGTTGATTCCATTGATTACACACTTGACAACAGCGGCATAAATCGAGAACATCCAAGTACTGAAAAATTAAGTGCCATACCTCCACAGGTAATCGATGGCTATTATCCACGGTATTATTCATATTATTATTCTTATTATTATTATTGGCACGGATATTGGTGATAGCAGCACAACTTGCCATATTCTATTCTAAATGATGTCCAGATTACTTGCAGTTGGACACGGCCAAGGCGAGAATAATCGGCTGATGTTGAATTCTTGCTATTATCATGGTATAACAGATAAAGCAAGCAAGTATTAGAAAACTTTCTACGTATTTTATGAAGGTAAAGTGTATTGCACTATTCAGTTATGATCAGAACGATAACCCTAATATTTCACTTTTTTGGATCATATACTACATGAAACATTATTATCTACAGTCATTGGATGTGTAACTACTTGGCTATTATTGTATTTCTATGGTGTTTTGTAGTACACTACTGAACACTGTTAGCGTGGAGGACCAATTTTATTCACTAGTTAGTATTTTATCATTAATTAAGTCATGTTAAGATCGTTGTTTACGCATTTTGTTATTTGATTACAGTTGAATTGTTGTATTTTCTAGTGACTGTTCTCACTCTCTGCCACAGAATATGCGTAGGTGTAGTATATGCTGCAGTAGGGCTATACACTATCCCATTTGTATAGTTGGTAATGTGCTATTTTAGCGATCGCTCGTACAGAATATCTATCCTTCTCTTGAAGGATATTGTCCTTGTGCTATAACAATCCAATGTCAAATTTTCGATCAACTTAATTTACTCTACAAGATTATTGATGGAAGACAGTAAGTCAGCGCCATCAACAGAAAAAGATGCTACCACATCTTCATTTACATCAACACTAGGCTTGATCGGCTAATTTTCTACGCTTGGTAAATGTCAATTTGAACCTATATATTATACATGTAGACGGCAATAACTTCAAGGGAAAATTAACGATATACCACTCTATTTTTCGGTATTTAATGATATGCCATCTAACTTCAATAGAAAAAAATGAGAGAGGATTTTAGAACCTTACTTGACGTTGTTGATTAATCATCAACCATTTTGCCGGTAGCGATGGTGATACAGTAGAGTAACATACTAAGCAGAAACACACTAGCACAGTGGTACTATGCTGAAATACAGCGTTAAACGCTGGTTTAACTCAATATATATTCATCATGCACAGTTTTTCTATGCGGGGCCATTTCTACTGGACAGTACAGTGTATAGACGGTACACTCGGGTATATAGTACTGTATACTACAGTACTGTACTGTAAATCAAGGTAAGACTAGGTAAAACCTTCGACAGTAAAGCGACGGGAGCTTGCACTAATATATACATATATATATATATATATATTATACAGTATGAATGAGTGGGTAAGAGTGTTCCACATAGCTAAAAATGGAGAGTTACTGTAAGATTAGAGAAATGCGGTATGTACAGTATATGTCATACACTTTACTACTACACAGTACACGGTATAAAGTTACTGAACCTCTGACAGGTCTACGACAAATGGTAATACTATCTGTTAAATGAGCACATTATCGTAAACCGTCAGCAAAGCGACGGGAGTTTGCACTAGTAATAATAATAATAACAATAATAATAAGTTATTTTGTACAGTCATAGACTCATAGTGTACAGTATGTATGTTTTACCTTCGTTTTAGAATTTCGATGGAAAAATCGACTTCCTTTATTGCAATTCAAATGACTTCATATTATATGTACTACTGCGTAGAGACCTTGTAGGCTTGTATTAAAAGTTAAAAATTTCAGAGACTAGCTAAGATTTCAAAGTCTGCTCTTCCCTTTCGTACAGTATATGAGTAAGTCATGACAGGCAAGAATTTTACCGGTGATAAAACTCCGGCAAGTTGAAAATGGACTGATTTTTTATGCTCATGGCTTCTTAAGTTGATAGTTTATATAGAGTACTTTACTCAGTCAATAGTATACTGTACTGTACAGTAGAGTAAGAGAAATAAAATACAGCACATTAGCAAAATAACTGAAGAATTCCTTTCCTGAACTGATAATACTGTGTTCTAATAAAGAGGTCTAAAAGGGATGGGCTCTAACTCCCCGAAAACTCCGCTTTTTCTCAATTGTCCATTTAATACTAGTGGTTACAGTGTACAGTGTACAGTACTGTAGACTAGTAGACCATGACTCGGACCAGACCGTGAAGATCTCTACAGTACAAAACATCTCTGTACAATAACCTGTACCACACCGTACAGTACTGTACAGTACTGTAGGACCATAGAGTGCTAACTTACCTACAGACTCAGCATCGGTAAAGGTGTTGCCAAACTAGGACAGCTATTAGCCAAGGCGACAAAAACAAGCATTGATTCAGATCAGCTAACAGATTTCGATAGCTTGATTCTGTATAGTACAGTATACTGTGTACCTTGTTACACTACTGTACACTGTACAGTCTACAGATTAGAGGATTGCAATGGGGATCGATTGTCGAATCGAATAATTCATTCAATGAAGTTCAATCTTAGGTAACAGACAGGAGGATGGTCGAACATTGGCAGGTTAACGTTCGTTGACTACTGTAATGCCAAGCATACTAGTACAGACCTTCTTCTAGGTACACGGCATTTCTTTAAAAAAAATTGTTTATCCATTTTTCCCCAAAGTTTCACCAGCCACAATCATACCCCTATTATAAAGTTGTCCATGACTGTGCATTACGTTATTATCAGGAATTTCTAAAAAAAGAATTTTTACAACTCCGTGAGATTGTACTTTGCAATTACGGTACTATATGATGAGGATTGTGTTGCGGGACGATAATGAAGGATGTTAACAATTGTAGCCTATTATTATTATTGGAAGCACAGAAACAATACTTCTAGTCAATTTTGGCACTCCACCACACTTAAAAGTACGTTCACACCATGAACTTTTTTCTTTCGAAACTTTAGGTTGAAACCTTTTAACGTATACTATATTATAGTCATCGATGCAATATAAGTACAGTATATAAACTAAAGTTAAAAAGGATATTTTTGGAACGCCATTCAAGGCAAAGGCAGATTGGTAACGTGTTGTATCCTTGAAAGTACAAAGTGATAAGTTTGCTTCCAAAATCTTCAACGTCTTTGCAGTAGTCTTTGGCTACGCAAGTGGAGGTACACTCGCACCAGTATAATCAATACAATGCTACCATCTAGATGGATGATGCTACCGATAAAATTCAGGATGGGACTGTTGATATATTACAACCTACGTTTAACCGTCGAACGAAGATAATCATCTTAGGGCTGTTATCTATTCTCAGCTTTCTGGTGACAACAATGTATGCTGTCCTTGCCCCATTCTTTCCAACAGTGGTAAGTTAATCGTATCTCTTGTTTACAATCTCGTGGATGTCATTCTACAGCACTGTACTTTTCTACATGATTTACATACTTAGGAGAAGAATATAGAATTTGACAAATAAAATATAAAATAATAGATTGCATACACTTTAACATTTTATAAAGTCACTTCGTAACGTAGGTTTGTCATACGTACGAGTATACCCTTACTTAAATACGTAAAAAGGTACAGCACGTTGTGGGTAATTTTTTGCCATTCAATATTCAACATGGATAATAACTAAATCATGGATTACTGTTACGATATGGATAATGTAAAGATAAAATTTATATTGTCTGAAGGGAGTATTCATGAACAGATTTAATAGAGAAATGGTTAATGTTAATTGTACTAGTAAAACTGTTGATGGAAGTACCATTAAATTGTTAATTGTTAGAAAATATAGATGATGACAGAGATGGGTTAGACATTATGTTGTTAATAGGAATTTGGAGTGATATAATTTAAAATGGCTATTTTCGTATATTAGTGTCAGACAATATGACTACTCTAGCTGTTAATTATCAAACTAAAATAGCATGTAAAATGAATTAATAAGATTCTGTCTCATGTAAATCGATGCTAAACTTGTTATAGACTTTAAATTTACAATTTATATGTATTTTGATTATATCACTTTTGTGTAGGTTAAGCATATTAAAAGTATAAAAGAGCTAGATATCTAGAGCTTCATAATTAACTAGCTAGAGGAGGCTGATGAAGTTGTAGTAAAATTTCTTTTATGCTAATAAAAAGAATTTTTATCTAGTGTGGAGCGGGTCTTAAGTATTTAGCTGATAAGATAATTTCACTAAGAACTAGCAATATTTTCAATAGGGAAAGTTATCTATGTCACAACTGTGGTAATGACAATTACTAAATAGTAATCCATGATTAAACTGAGTTATGTGAGCAGTATTACTTGTATGTTATTATTACGGTAATCCCGTAAACCGTAGTTGATGTTGTATTATACAATATTTCTGAACTCAATCTGATTGTCTAAATATTGATAGCCGTTAAGTAAATCAATTAATTACTAATCGATGTTCTTTCGAATTGAATTGAAAGAAAATGACTATAATTAAATAATAGGAAGTCTATGTTTAAAAATCAAGTGATACAGATACAATAGAATGTAAGATCGACAATTGGATTAATTGCTTATTACAAAAAACTTGATTATTAACAATTTAAACTGTAGCAACGCAATATTGTTGAAGTGATAATTAAGCTAACGTTTGACATGTTATACTACATCACGTAGACTATTTTACTCCCCAATCGTGAATGAATTTATTTTTGACAGCAGCAATCGTAAATCCTGTGTTAATTAAAATTCCTTGGTATGCTATCTTCAGCAATGAGTTGTGTGCAAATTTCCTAATTTTGTGTGTTGCTGTAATATATATGATATAATATATACAGTATAATGTAATTAATTAGTTAATTGATAGCCCGTTAAAGACAATCAGATTATATTCCGAGTGAAAGAGGAAATTGGATAGTATTCATTTTATTCTTGTAATCGGTTTCAGGCTCACAACAGAAATGTCAATCAGTTTGAAGTTGGCTTAATCTTCGCTATATATCCGGCTACTAACTTTCTATTTTCTTTCGTATGTGGGTTGATGGTGAGTTAATTCTTTAGATGCTGACAATCTCTATTACAGTTCTTTCTAAATTTCTTCGAAATCTGTATTATATGTGTAAACTGTTCTTATCGAGAGTAGTTCAGCACTGTAGGAACAATTGTAACTGTATATTAATAGTACGGGGTATCGTTTCAGATACTGTGCTATATTGTTTAGTATCGTCGTATTCGATAAACTGTATAAAAATTGAGACTTGATATTTCATTAATTACAAAATTTTTAAATATTACTTATTTTTCTATTTCATACTCCACCAATTAAAAGATGCCTCATATTGGGGTTGTGTTTGTTTTAAGCGTTGGCATATTGATTGAATCATGCTGTAGCGTAATCTTTGGGTAAGTTTGTAGGATGCGGTGTTGTAGTTGTTAATCGTGTACTGTAATTCGCCTTCTGTCGAGTTGAATTCGTAGATTATATATTTATTATCAATATGTGTACTGGACTGCATTATTACTACTATTATAATACAATTTACTTTAAGAGATATTATAAATTCTATCGTCACACCCTTGCATAAGATAGTACGAGTATTTTGATGAAATAGAGGAATTTTAAAAATTTTCAGATTATTCTATATTCCAGTATAGTATAAAGCAAGTCTTTAGTATTGCCGTAATTAGCATTTCTAATAAATACATTATGATCGAGTTCTTTACAATTTACGAGTATCTGCTATTTAATTTACGTACCTAGCCTCAATCTAGTCAAAATTGTTTAGTCGTTCATTGATGTAAAATAGAAGTAAAAAAGTATGTGGTATTACTCGCTATAACTAGCTGAATTTATACATGTAGCAATATATCTCATAAGAGTATATCTTCTTTCCATCGTTCTCCTAGGTTTTTACCACACATTCTGAATAATGCGGCATTTGTTGGATTTTGTCTTATTACCCGAGGTATTCAAGGCACTGGTTTTGCATGCTTTCAAACCGCATCCCTAGCAATAACATCATCGATATTCAGTGGAAATATTGCCTCAGCAACGGTGAGATATGAATGAAATAGGAGCAGGTTTTTTCTAGTTTCGTTGAGGACACAACAATGTCCATGCACTGTTTTTTAGTCTAAATCAATTTGTAGTTCTTACAATAACTATGATAATAGAATAATTCTTGTCTTAGCAATAGGTATGATGAAAGAAGCTGACTGAACTACTTTACATACTTTTTTTATAAGATCTATTAATGGTAATCTTTTTAATTTTTTATCCAATAAATTTAGAGTGTGATAGAAGCCTTTACAGCTTTAGGCTTCATAGCTGGACCTACCGTTGGCGGATTGCTTTATCAGGTTTAAGAATTTAAATAATATTGGTAGTATTTGATTAAAATGTTACTTTTCGTTCTTTCGATCATCAATAACATATTTCAATTTTTTATTAGGCGGGTGGTTTTAAACTACCCTTTCTTGTTATAGGGTCCACAATGCTAGTAGTTGGATTTACAGCAATTTTCTTCTTACCTACAATTAAACGTAAGTTTTCATCGAAGTATAGATAGTGTATAAATATTAGATCTAGTATATCTTCTAGAGGAGCTTGCATACAGTATTTAATATTTGCAATGTAAATTTTATGTTTTAAGTATGACTTATTATTAGCATGAGAGCACTTATTTCTGTGTATTGAATAATTATAATCTATGCTTTAGATACTAGTACGTCTGCTCCTGGAGCTCTAATGAAGAAATTACTAATTTGCCCACGTGTGATTTTAATGTGTAAGAATATATATGATGTCTGCTGTTATAAAATCTTTAATCATATGCGAATTTCAGTAGCGCATTAGATATTAAATTTAAAAAATTTAAAGTTTGAATTTACAGAAATGCAAGGCGATTGTTGATTAATGCCTAGTCTTATTTATTTCCTTAAAAGCCTGCACTATGGTATTACTGAATATCCTATTTGGTGCATTAGACTTAGGTTTCGCATTGCACATCAAACCGGTATGAAACTATAACATCAATTGCCTTATATAAACCCGAAATACTTAATTCTTCATTTTGGCCTGTAATATACCATTGGAATAAATTTTTTGCGCTTGCTTTTGTCAATTATAGTTTCATTTTACGCCAGTGGTAGTGGGCTTGTTTTTCCTTCCACTAAGCATTAGTTATATGGTATTTTCACCTGTACTTGGATTCCTATCTGACCGCTTTGTTAGTAATGAATGAGTCTACGAGTATGATTGACGTAAAATATGATACGATTTTGCTATTGTCGGACTAGTTTATACTCATATTAGATTGTAATAAATTAATTGTATTAATACACCCCTAAAGAACAATCTTGTATGAGCGTATTTTATTTACTCATTGATTTAGACATTGAAGAAACACATTTTAGTGGCCTTGACTTAATTTATCTTTAAAAATGTATCATCTTTCCAGGGCTATCGACTGTTCGTTATTGGTGGTTGCTTTACTATAGGAGTAACGTCACAATTCATTGGACCCGCTCCATATCTGAAAATTCCGCTGTATATTTTCTAATTAATTTTTGTATTTTTGTTATTATTCGAAACTGTAGTTGGCTGTAATAATCTATCGAGGCATAAAAATACTATATCACTAATATGTAGTATTGTTTTATAATATTAGCTCTATCGCGCAAATTATTCCATCACTTGTTATAACTGGAATAGGGACTGCAGCGGTATTTACACCAACTTACGCTGATATTCTGGCTTCTGCTACGATGAATTCAGGGTGAATTATGGAATAATTGTATATTCCGTATGATTTGTAGTAATACCATTTCTAATTGTTTTATAGCAGTGATGATGATGAAGTGGCAGTGACTACCGGTGACGGCGATTTTACCACAGTTTCTGTGGTTTCTGGAGTATTTACTGCATTCAGTGCTCTAGGGTTTGTGCAATTTTAGTAATTTTACCAATTTACGCAACATCCAATAACATGAATATAACATAGCAAATTTAATTAAAGTCAAGTATTAGGTCCTGTAATTAGTGGCATCGCCTTTACTTCTGCAAGCTCATCCTTCGATTGGACCATATCAGTATGTAATTTATTTCAAGTAGCGTTTTTAATTTAAGTTAATGGAAGAAAAATTTTATAGCATGAAAAATAAGATTTTGAAAATTCCCAGAAATTCAATTTTCTGTAGCAAAATTTATTACTGATACAATATCAAGCTTACTGATTATGTCATGTTAAGTTGCAGCATTCATTACGCTTTCCTTTTTCATCAAAAAAACAACTATGCTGTTACTACTATTACCATTCTAAATAGCAAAACGTGATAACCATTTTCTGTACTTTGTAGGTACTGGGATTTCTTTTCGTAGCTCAGGTATAATCATAGCGCCAGAAAATACCTTACCGTAGCGTTATTCATTTAAATTTTACGAAAGCATAAATCTGAAATGTATAAAAAGGTGTAAGGGATTTTAAGTATTATATGTTTTTGCTATCTTCCTCCGAAAGGCTCTGCTGATCGTATTTTTGACTCTCTGGGAAAGAAAACAGCGTAATCACATCTTTCGGTAGGAGCGGAGTAATCATAGATTATTATCATTTTCTGTACTGATTTGTAATAATTATTGATTATTTAAAAATCCTTATTTTATCAGAAAAGTGTCCCCGGATGCTGAGAAAACTATCTCCTACTCTTCCGATACTAGCGAAATATCACCGCTATTAAGCTAATATAGCCTTTTCGAATTGGAAATATTGTAGCTCTCAGTATTTGTACATATATTGCTATATATATATATTTGGGATTATAGACAATGCCATCGGCACTATTTAAAAAAGAAAAGCAATTAATACACCATGGATTTGTTTTTGAACAGTTTCTATACTAATTTATAGAATAGAATAAAAGATAATAAAATAGCATGTTATATTAATTCATTAATTTACTGCAATTATCTGATGTATTTAGAATTGTATGTGATTAAAAATGAGAATCTTAGATATTCATTTTGTATTTTATTAATTCTACACTTGAAAAAATGAATTGAATACTGGTATATGACGCACAGTGCATGTCACATATGCAAGAAGACACGCCGTGAGTCTTTTAAAGTTTGCAGCGAATAATACCGCACTGGGAGAGAAATATCTTCATTTAGTATGGTTTTATTTAGCAAATCTAAGAACTTTTTATTTAATTGATACGTATTTTACCAACAAAGAACTTTATTCAGGGCATCCCCTCATGTCGGCTATAGTCTGAAGTGTTCAAGCAAAATTTTGTGATAATACCAGTAATAATTTCCAACATTTGTGATCGTTTACTTTTTGCCGTCCGTATTTCAAATTACGGTATTATACTATTCCATCGTTAGCATTCCTGGCAATCTCCCTTATGTCTATTGTACTGTACTGTATGGTTATTTTAAGGGGATCACTAGACCCATAGCTCGTGATGCTTCGTGTACTTGCTTACTGATAGTAAGGAGAATATTGCAATATACAGTATGCTACTGTACTACCAGTATAGGGTTTTGATCGATCTTATCGATACCTGATACCAACTTATTGTATGCAGGCTGTAGTAAAAATTCATAAAAAGGTTTTCAATCTCTACCGAATTTAGATACTGTTACATACAGTATATTAGGGAGTAATAGTAAGATTTAGATTAGAAAAGTTGATATTGAAGCTTGGGTATAAATGATCATGATCAATTACTTATATCTACAGTACATACAGTATATTATACGTATATGATATTAAACTCTTCCTTTGCTTTTACGCCATAGTTTC
The DNA here is from genome assembly GCF_000150275.1 of Trichoplax adhaerens. Lineage (NCBI taxonomy): Eukaryota > Metazoa > Placozoa > Uniplacotomia > Trichoplacea > Trichoplacidae > Trichoplax > Trichoplax adhaerens. The sequence continues at coordinate 1,556,579 of NW_002060951.1, read as the reverse complement.
GAATTTATCTTGTGTTCAAGATATACTAAATATACAACATGTATAACATATAAGCAATGATAACAATATATATCATATACAGTATAATGTTTTCTATATTGCCTGTTTGGCATATATGGCCTGTATCAATACCTGTGTAGTACATTCTATTATCACTTGACACTGAGCATATTGATGTTTACTGTACATTGTATAATATGGAATCTTATCAACATCTCACAATGGGTAGACAGTCATTTCCTGCCTCGATGTTCACCGTTTAGCCAGACAAACAAGAGGCGAAACCTTGAGAGAGAAGGGAGAGAATGCATTGGCAGAGTAGTTTCAACGAGTGTACGAAAAAAAAATAAATAAATGAGATCAATAAATTCAAAAGTGGGTTTGTCTGCTTTTCGCAGCACATTTGAATACGTAATGTACTGTATGGTAAGTCCAGTCGGAGCACCGATGTCTACTGTACAGTATCAGAGAGTGGGTGGTCCAAGCCTGTATTGCAGCAGATTTTACTATGTACTGTAGCAAATCCATAAGTTTATGTAGATATAATGATTCAAGTGTTATTTAAAATTTACTTTTAGTAACTAATATAGAATCTTTAGTTCATTAGCTACATGCTGGTATAAAATCTATACAGTTTTAATATTGATAATAGCATTTAAATAGAATTCTTATACTCTAAAGCGAATGTAAACACGCTGTACAGTACTGTACACTGTACAGTATACCATGGACTAGAAGACCTGGACTGATCAATTCCTCGGACCGACGGACTTTTACTAGCAAATGAGGCCGTCAATATCGAATAATGGTTACATACCGTACTTTTAGTATGGAGCTTCCGTGTTTGTTTTCTAAATCACCGGTAATCATTTCAATAACATTGATGATCTTATCTAGCTGATTCCACCATGAGCTTTCGTTAGAGACGATAAGATTTGATGCAATATTACTTACTTAATTTAGAAAAATATCAGTCACTTTAAAATCTATCATCTCCGTACTAAAGTACTATCATAACGAGATGTTTGGCACACTATTTTGACGTGATGAGGTCAGCAGTGTCTGTCTGTCTTGTCCAGGTCTTCTTCTAGTCGTCGATGGTACTGCGTGCAGTATGGAATAAGTCCTCACCAAGCCACTCAAAACCCCCCCCCCCCCCCCCCGTCACTATGCTTATGGTACTAACCCCGGTCAAGCCGTACACAATGGAGTTGCTGATTTGGACATGCTCATTGTGAGTTTGTGGCCGCAGCTGACTGCAGTCACTGTGTAGTCAAGCTCATTTACCTTCAAGACCAGGTCAACCAGCGTCGGTATGTACCCTACCCCGGCTGACCACAGTCACTGTGTAGTCAAGCTCATTTACCTTCAAGACCAAGTCAACCAGCGTCGGTATGTACCCTACCCCAGCTGACCACAGTCACTGTGTAGTCAAGCTCATTTACCTTCAAGACCAAGTCAACCAGCGTCGGTATGTACCCTACCCCAGCTGACCACAGTCACTGTGTAGTCAAGCTCATTTACCTTCAAGACCAGGTCAACCAGCGTCGGTATGTACCCTACCCCAGCTGACCACAGTCACTGTGTAGTCAAGCTCATTTACCTTCAAGACCAAGTCAACCAGCGTCGGTATAACCCCAGCTGACCACAGTCACTGTGTAGGCGAGTTCATTTATTAAAGGCCAACCAGCGTCGTTACCCACTTGTACCCTACCCCGACAGTAGTTGTCTGGCCATCGTCGCCTGCTTCAGCTTGACTTACGAGTGCACGTTGAAAATGCCGCCACCGCGTCTGCATAAGAAAAGCAGTAAAGCAAGCCCTCCAGTCTTAAGTCATGATTTTGTAATCGAAAATCATGCCGATATCCTATCGGTTGTCTGTATAATCATTGTTTGTGGACTGCTTTTCAAGGTATAGTCATAGCAACTTCATAATTTAAAGCTTGTTTTGACCAACCAGTCAAAGTCGACTCCATTCTAGTAATGTACAGTGATGAGTTGCCATGGAGAATTGTTATTAAAGGTTAACTTTCAGCTTTGATCAATCTTGCCTGGCTGTTGATCATATTTCTACCAAACTACAGCAGTAGTCACTACTCATGTTAGCGAGCTTCCGATTGATGCATGCAATCATGTTCATCATGACAGTCTTACACGATCAATAGGGTAGGAGAGGAAGTAGAAAGTACACTAATACAAATACCTCCGATCGATGCAAGCAAGCATTGCATACTTGTACAGTACAACAATATTTTGAATTAAATCAATACAAAAATTGAAAAGTAACATGAATTAAAGCTATCCAAGTCTACGCCAAAAAGGATTACACCGTATATCTTGACCATAATCTGTCTATTCTTCTGCCTATCATACAACAACTAGTCTAGATAGTATTGCAAAGCCATGGTCATGGAGTTAGAACATAGCTTTGTCACCTTGTACTGTACTCCATGCCAACTTCAACATGTAAAACGGACTCGAGATAGCATAAGACATCAATGTCAAATTTTGATAATGTTAACTTGGATTATTGATTGTAATAGTAGTAACGATTATTGCCAGCACCATCCAGACCTTGTTAGCACACTTGTATCGTGACTGTATCGACTATAATTTCTCTATAGCTAGCGGTTATTGCTCCAAGTTGTAACTGTTTCATTCGCTTCTTGTCATCACTTGCTATAGGTAACCAACCCTTTTTGTTCGTCTTTCGTCTCCTTGCAGTACAATATCACCCACTACAATAACGGTAAGCCATAAAATGGAATGCTAAAAAATTGGATTCATAACAACTTGTGCTGTAATTTAATACAACTGATAGATCAATTGACTACTTACAGTTCATTAAGTCTTGTTGTCATTACAGTTTACCAAGAGAAAAAGTAGTCATTTGGACTATTTTCTATTGTCATTATCCCATAGAAATGATGAAATCACCATTTTACTTGATAGTTTGTCCCTATTATACGAGGATTGCGATATTCATTGAAGGAATAGACTGTTTATTGCCTCTATCGAAAAGATTGATTCTCATCATGAGATACTACCTCCGGCGCTTTATACAACCATATTAGAATCTTAAACTCGCATTCGCTAACGCTATGAATCAAACTTGTTTACTCCACAGTACACCGATTGGTTCTATGGTAGTTTACCTTTCAAACAAATTGATTCGCGTTTTGAGCGAAATTGTCCCTTAGCATCGATCAGTCGTTCAATTAGCGTTTAATATACATAATTCTCGGACACACGTCCATCTTACTATTAATTGATCGGCTAACACACACTCACTTACTCGCTAGTCAATATTGCACACACTGCATTATTTTTGATGTCCTAACGACTTCCATTTTATTGAATTAAAATAGGACCTATGAGTATATTATGTCATACAAGGCAATGTCACAAACTCTTATTACTAATTGCAACGAATTGCCTTCATTCGATTCGGTCAAACTTTGAGTAGCTAAGTTTTATGGTATACAATCCACGTTTAGCCATACTACGCAAAACTAGAAGAATTAATGACTGTAACTGTACCGCATATAATTTAGTCAACAATAAAAGTGGACAGGGCCCGAGGGTATACCTTTTATACGCGTACAATCGTCAAAAAATTTTTCTCCCTTAATCCCTAAGCAACTCATCGTGACTAACGATAGAAAAAAACCAAGCCTTAATTTCCCTAGAACATGTTTTCCTAATACTTGATCGCATCCATTCATAAATGGATAGCATATAACCTAGTAACAACTTATTCTTTCTTTTATTACCCTCCGATTTTAATCGACAATGTCATAAAATTACCCATTTATGGTGTTACCATGAACACTGTAATTCATTTTTCTCCTTTCCTTCGCATTTCAATGGCAATGATGAATTAATGGTGTGAAGGCTTCAATTTTGAAGTAGAAGCGGATAGAATGATTATTTTTTGATATATTTAAAATAGTTCACGTTAATTATGTTGTAAATCTCATACAGCCATGAAGGACGTTTTTTATCCTAAATTGTGAGCACTTGGAATTAAAATAAAATTCTTCAAATCCATGTCACAATATCACGCATAATTTATATATAATGGGATTCCAGTACTAGCACAACTTTGCCTGCCTGTCATTGTACTGAAAGTAAATTAGTACCATGCTAAAACCCATCGTATGCCTCTTACCTTCAATTCTTTTTCTTATACAGTATTAAATAGATCCTATTGTGGTAAAGCTGATGTCAATTTCATTTGAAAGGTTTTATTTTCTGTAGTGATTATAAAAAATAAAACGGGCCATGCTGGAGCACAGTATCATTGTATAGCTTATAGTTTATTGTCTGATCTAATCGTATTACTCTACGGGATTAATACAGTAGTAATCTTGTAGCTCTCAGCGTCTTTAATGAACAGTTTGGATCCCGACTATCAGCACTCTGTTTACGACCAGACATTATCAATGAATAAAACGTGGCCTACAGTTATGAATTAAAATAGAGCAAAATCCTATGAAGAGAAAAATCTGCTCATCCATTGTTCATTTGAGCATCGCTGTTGACTGTGTTGACTTAATTAACTTGCATAGACTCGATGCGCTAGGTAACATTGCGGTGTTTTGCTGTTTTCTTTGTGTAGTATTTGCGCCGATTTATTGTACGATAGAGTCAAGGCAAACTGTACCATTCAATATTTGCTTGTAGAAAATCTGCAATCAACCTACGGTTTATGCTGTTCATCAGCGAGCTAAAACATGATTGAGCCAATCGAGACATGTAATATTGAGACAGAAACTTAAAAGCGATCGATTATATATATCGTTAAATTTGTAACTGATTGTGTAGTACTTCACGTACTACGCTATGATACAGTAGTAGCTGTTCCTAGTCGCTAGCTAGCTATATCAATATCGACTATGATATCAGAAACTTCTAATTAAAAAGAAAAGTCCTGGAGTATATCGAACACCATCTGCAACAAAGATCCTTTTAGGGTCTCTTAATACACAATACACGTTATCTTATGGTACTCTACAGTATATCATAGATCAATAATGTGCACTTATATTCACTTGTAAAGTAGTCTATATTGTAGTGATATGTAGTAAAAATAGATTTAACCTTATACAAATATATAACACTATCACATGGTAATAGTTGATATTTTATAGTAAATTACAGTATCATGATAAATTTACACCTTTGATACTGTACAATGTACGTTGTCCAAAGATTCGCCGTAGAACTACTAAAATGGACAAAGACGGACCCGTGTGGAGGTGTAAATTGATAGGGAGAAATACCGTTATGAACGATGATTTACCTTCTTGATTGAAAGCATCACAACTAATGTACTTTAGAAATGACGATTTTAATAAAAACGGTGCAATATTTGATGGCATTAATGTTAATGAAGCGGATTATATAATGTATATTTCCTTTTCAATTTATGCTATAAAAGTAACGACGTAAAATTATCAACACAACACAGTAGCTGTTACCTACTAATAGCAAAATGATAAATAAATACCTTCTCCTATTTAATGTATAAAGCTAAGCATCTTCTAACCTTGAAAAATTAACACTAAATGCTTTCCAGAAACTGGACGCGCTATCAGTACTGCCTTTACCTACGGGCTGAGGGATCTTCTTACGGTCTTCTTTTTCACTTTGATGGTGATCATTTTCCGTGCTGTAGAACAGGAATATGTCATTGATGTAAGTACAAAGCAATATTATCATAATGATTACATCAGAAATCAAAATAGTATATTTTGATATTTAAAGGATTGATAAATGAATCTGTATTAGTCGTGTTGCGTCGTAATATAAATAAATACAAAAATACAAAATTACCGCTTCTATTTGAAAGTATCTGTCGTAACTTAGAGCTGTAAAACACACAGACCTATACTTACCTAGTGCTATATTTATGGATGGTATTTAAGCACTAAAACTATCAATTTATTCCTATTATCAGAAATTTATCAAAAAAACGCGTTTGTCAAAGGTGAAACAACATAAATACGTTGAATCCTGCAACCTGTTTGTTTTCTACATTGTCAGCGTCGCTTATGGTGTCGATATACTGACAAAGGTAAGAGGATAGTTATTCTAATATCGGCGTTTTCGAAAAAATTTTATTAGTCTACCTCATGATATCGCTGACGGCTAAAAATTGTCAAAATTGCATTTGACCAGTTTTAATACTACTTTATGTAATTTTTAACGACAGTTAACATAATTGATTGAATATATATACATTGTAGGAGCGATGGGTTCTTAACGATTCAATCCACGGACTGTATAAAGACTACCCTCATACGGAAATGTCGTAAGTTGCATTGCTGAGGATTCTAAAAGATCGATTGAATACTACTGTACATATTTGCCAGTGTCAGGATAGCTACAAGTTTAGCCAATTAGAATAACTTTTTTGGGCGTGTACATGAATAATGTGCAACATCAAATGTTTAATCGTATGTCCTCCTTATCTATGCTTGTGCTTGTCAGTTTTGCCGTGAAAATGTTCTATCTGCTTCAGGTATTTCGTTATGTATTTATATACGCTTTATATCTTGTCACTAAATAATGTTCTTAACAACGTTAACAGTATTTTTATAACTTTTCTTCTGCTAATAATCGATATCTTGTAATAGTTTGCGTTTTGGCTGCATAATTTCTGCGAACTGTATCTATTAAAAGCCAAAAAAGTAAGCTGCATAACATCGATCATAACTTTAAATTAGGTCGTATTACGATATTGTATAATTTTTGTAATTATAATAGGAGGAAATAACTCCTCGGGTGATATTTTATTCACTTAATTTGATATTCACTGAAGCGGCATATATATTGAAGTAAGTCAAGATAATCACTCTCAACCTGTAGGATATCTTTGCATGTTGCCCATTATCATACGATTATCACTCTCACGATATTTAATGACTCTTCGACTAGCGTTAGTTTATTAATTATGTCAACTGCGTTATCGTAAAACTTCGTTAACCCTATTACGTTTCGCATATAAAAGAATAAACAATTGCCTATCTAAACTTACCTAGATACTAGTGCAGTCTCACATTATGTACAATATTTTTATCAAGCTACTAGACGACAAATCGTCCAGGTTATCGAGTATATATTGAGAAAGTAATTGAATATTAATCTTTAGCTTTAGCCGCCTTGGACTCGTTTGCATTTTGGGTCATTATGTAGTGCAAATCGTTTTCCATGCATCTCGTTTGCTAGTTTATTTTGGGAAAGTTAAACAAGGTTCCAGTGGGTAGGATACTATGTGGCTCGATAATGTGCCTGTTCTAATTGAATAGTAATACACTGTCTTTGCTTTAATCTTCTTATATATATGTACTTTATATACGTAAAATCAGCTTGACCGTTTGGAGTTACTTGTATCCATTCATACGATTTGACACGGTAGCACTCTGTGGCTGGATCTTTTTGTAGGTTTCTATTAAGTTATCACTTGAACAAGTTATGTTATCTCGAAGTTAATCTCGTAATATTATCACACAGATTTGCACTTCCAGGTGAAGAGTCTGCATTGACGTCGACTGGCCAGGGCAATTTTAATCAGCCTATTGTTAGGTATCCGTTAGATAGCCCTAAAGTATTTTTCAGTATGTAGCATAGCTTTTTATATTTAATACCTAATGCTTCGTATCTTATTTTATAAACTACGCTATAGATACGCGGCAATTGGATGTATATCGGCTTTGCAAATCTACATGCTAATGAAATTTTACGCAGTCATTAGCAAATACACACGAGATCAAAAGGAGGCAGAAGCTGCTTCAAGTCGATCGAAACAAATCCGGAAAAAATCCAAGAAAAATAAAGGTACTATATGACATCGATTTTTCTTAAATTGTATTTATATCTCTAGATTATAACATTTGGTCTGTTATAATGGACTATCTAGACTCTAAGAAGGATGCTGACAGTGGAAATGAGAAGGATGAAGAACCTGTTGCTACTGGACATAAGAAAAAAGATTAATATCGCTTATCTCAGCGACTCTTTCGCATCGTGGCCTGCTTGATCAAGCGAACTATAACATTATCGTAATAAAAATCAATAGTATGTGCTGTGAACGAAGCGTTGCACTTGTGACTTAAATTATCACTTGACTAAGTACTTAAATAAAGTACGATGGAGGTTATCTAGCTGCAGTTAACTTCGATGCTCTTCGGATTGGTTTACATGTACATTCGAGTGTTGATTACTGTGATACGGATACTACGCGTTAGGATGCGTTAATTTATAATACTTACTTAACTAACTGTAAATACTAACGTAAGATTTTCACTTAGCAAGCTAAAACAGTTCGTCCTTTTATCAATGAAAAATAATCAGATGCATGCAATTGTACAATGAAACTATATAACAGAAGTACCTTTTTTCGTCTTCATTTTGGCTACAATTACATTTCGTTTTCTCTTACAAAATATACTGTATTGCTTAGTGTGACCATGATGAGATAAAGAGTGTTTCTTGCAAAGTAAAGTCCTACAGGACTGTAGTAACCCAATAATAATTTACTTGATCATCGGTCTAACTGTAATTTAATATCGTGCTGTGTCTGATCGTCCAACTGTAGAAGTGTACGAGAATGCACTGTTGAAAGGTTCGATAAAAAACCTATCTGATTTATAACGACATCCTAGTTTATTGCGCTATTCTAAACAGATGTGACATAAGTAGCTACAGTATATTTAAATGTGTACAGTACCTAAGAACATTTATAGAAAGCGGATACAGAATTATATCTTGAGAAGTACGTACAGTATATTACATGATACAGTACATAAACATTAAAAATAATTAACCTTCTCGAACTATAGCACATTATTAATAACGACTTCATTTCGATAAGCCTCTTAAAAAGCTAAAGGAGAATAATATGTCACAATTTTAACTAGCAATACACTTGCTCGTGATAACTTGCCTACCAAAACAATAACGTAATTTATCCACAAGCCGTTTCTTATACTTAGGGTATTTCAAAAACGGGAATAAAAGTAATTCACGTAAAAGATGGAATACACAATATTAAGGCTACATATACAACGTTTTTAGATTTATATGACTTGTTTTTCACTAATAGTAAAGCAAGTACTGCTAACAAGATTCATTCTCAATGTAAAAATTATGTCCATATAACAGTCAGGTTCTCGAAAATCAGCCAAACAAAAATATTATCCGTACGAACAAAGTATAAGAGCTCATATCTTATAAATTATGATATATTCATAATAAGGAGATAATATCGAAATTGTCGATATTATTATGGATATAATTTGTATTGCAACAGAATATAACTTAAATTTTTCTGAAATAAATTCATTTAATCAGTTGGGTGCGCAAGATATTACGCAGTGGTCTAGATTAACCATCATTCCTACATAATTGAAATTTCGCATAGAATCATATTCGACCAGATCGTAGTTGACGAGTCCTATTTGAGTGAAGAGAAATAGTTAAATCACGGTCGATAACTTCCTGTACAAATAAAGGCTGAGATCAAAAAAATTGATTCGAACGGTTCAATAACAAAAGATAAAGTACCGCATCTTTGCCATTTTCATGGTTCGACGCATCATGGGAGTGACAGACGCTACAGCATCAAAAATAAAAATTAACCATCTAAGTTTAGAATCGTGATATCACAAATCATTTTTCACTTTCAATAACTATCTCGCCTAATTACTATTCATCTCTATTGTATATTTATTAAGCACATTTTAATGGATTTATTCATAAGAATTAAACTAAATGGGCTAAATATTACATTAAATAAAAATTTTTTACTATTAGCCAATAAGCAATTTCATAATTATGTTTTATAATTATGTTACTCAACCTACGTTCAGATTTCCCTTCCTTGAACGGAATTACATGTCGTCGCTTAGTTTCACCTCGATGAAGCTTTCTTGGTATAGAAATAACAGTCGGCTTATTTTTCTCCATACCTAAAGAATTAAAGTTTTATATTTAAAGTCTTCAAGCTTGTATATATGTACATTACATCATGATCATTTTGGGAGTGACCTAACATGCAGTGTAGCTTAACTTGATATCTAAATTTTAAATTTTTATACCCTGTCTTTTGTGTGCCATTGAAGCTGCTATATTGGCAGTAACTCTTTTAAATTTATCTTCCCGTTCTTCGGTTTTAGCCTATGTGAGAAATCAATTACTCTAAGAACTACGATTCTAAATAAAAATACTGTCTATTGCCTAAAGTTATTAATAAATGGACTTTGGAAACCCACCTTATATAAATTCTTCCAGATATCATGCCCTGAAATTTCACATCCCTTGAAATCTCTTTGACAATGTATTTTCCATAATTCGTCAGTTTCATCAATCAGATGCTACAGCGATGTTTCAAATAATAAATATAATCGTTGTAATAACTACAACTCAGTTACTATCTTTAAAAGTAAATAACTGAGACAATATAAGTAGATAATATAATCATTTTGTACCGGATTATATTGTTCAATGTGTGATAGCTGCTTAGCAGAACACCTATTAGAAGTAAAATTTACAAGTAAGAATACACTCTTTGATAGCACCTTAAATTATCTTTTAGTACATACCGTGACAATACAGGAGCAATTATATCATAGGATACTGCAGGACCAAGTTCATAAATATCTTTAATATAGAATGAGAAACGTTTAAAGCACTTTACAAACTACTAAAATTAGCTTATGATTACATTAAAAAATAGTAAGAAGATAAATATGCTCGTATATTTTCAGATCACATAGTAAATTACACATAATATTGAAATAACTATTACAGCTTGCTTTGAAAAATAATTGTATTATGACTACAAAGCAAACTAAAAAGTTTGGCATTAAATAGGCATATTCAAACATCTTTTAGTAACAAAAACTTAACAATCCTTAAAATTAATGATTGATAAACAGCGTATCTTCATTATCCCTTACAGTCAATATTTTCACATAATACATCCATACACAGATCAAACAATGATTGAACTTCTATAATGAGCGACAAAAATTTAGATGTTAATAAAGCAATTTTAAAATAAAATACTTATGATATTTACATACGTAATTTGTGAGATTTTCTCCCAGAGAATACGGGTGTCATTTCATACTTTTTAACAGTAGCAGGATTCATTCCACTATCAATAGGGGCTGCTAAGACAAATCCAAAAACATTCTTTAACTAACCATATGCGGATATAATAAATTTTTACGCCCGTAAAAATTCACAGTGTACCAGTAATAACTTAGATGGTAAAATTTGGAGCGTTACTCTCTTGCTATTTTATAATGCAACCATAAACACGTATATAATATACTATGATATCTTATTTATATAATTTGTAGCAATTCTCATCATTCGCAAGTTTTATACATCTATGAGTAATTTTATATTGCACCAATATACAGTTACAGCCAATGAACCTTTTTTGACTTTTTTGGCAGGAACTGGGGGACAAATATTTACAATTGGAGGCATATCAACTTTTACATGTCGAATCCCAGATGACCTTCGATCAGGATTACTACTTCGGTTATCGCGCTCAGAATGAGAACCTTGTACTTTACCAAATACATTTGCTGGCGTTCTTGATGTCTTTAACTGCTCACTTTTACTATTGGCTAAATATAAGACAAGGAAGCATCATTATCTATCCTACTTGTATTATATTAGTTAGTAATAATATAATCAGTACAAAAATGCAGGTCTACCAAACACCATGGTAATATACCCACATTCTTAAACGATTTAACTGCAATATCATTTTAATTATAGGATATACAAAACTACTCAATATGAAAACAATTCTACATCAAGCACAAGAGGTGCGATCAACGATTAACAACAACAGAAAGCTGATTAAACACCTACATGTCACATTTGCTGCAACTTGTGTGGAAGGTGTTGCGATCGATTCTGAAGCCATCTTCTTCCACTTATCTACAATTCTTGAAGCTACTTTACCAATTGGGTCGTCATGTTTTTTCAATTTATTTACAGCTTTACCAATTAGAGTAGTCTACATTAATAAAAATAATATTATTATCTCAGCATTAAGTTAATAGTAACAGTAAACGAAGTGATTATCCAACCGTAATGTAATGAACGTATTGATTGTAGTTTAATTATACTGTAAATGATCAGATTAAGTAGTCAAGCTATCATTTTGAGTCAGTAACGTTATCAATGCATAAAAAGCTACCGTGAAGTTATAGTGGTTTAGACCCTCTCATTGAATAAGAAATATACAACAGGCATTATGATTATATCACATTACTGCAGTATCTAAAATTTAAATCCAAAAATGTGTAACCTTTAATAACTGGTAGGTTATGGGGATCTCATCCAATTCTCGAAACAAACCAATGATCTAAACATTGAAATAAAATAAGCAATATAGCAAGCAGATACTACTACAGTACAATGACGTCAAGATTTATCCTATAACCTCCTATACTGTATCATTTTTGTATGACTTATATTTACAATTTTATATCTTAATTAGCTTTGATTGATACCAAGTGTATCTAAAATGTTTACTTACTCAGAGAGTAAGTCAATCGATTGTCGAAAAATGTCTACTTTTAGAGAATAACGGTAATCTCCATTTCAACTCTGAAAAATTATTATAATTATCATTCATGCAATCTACCAGCCAATAGGAATATGCTTATAAGCCAGGCTATTCTAATATACAGAGTTTTTCCAGAGGTTCCTTTCGAACAAGTATGATTGACTGGAAAGTGATTTGTTATTTTAAAGATTTATAAAGCTAAACGTTATACAGTATTTATTGTAGCTTACTATACACAATTCTACATTATAGAAAAACGATGCTAACGCTTATGAGCAAGAACCATTCGTTAAGTGGCGACCTATCATCTCCAAGCATGGGGGCCTTCACATGTCATCAAATTTAATTTAATTAATAGGGTATGCAGTTGCAAACACATCACAGTTTAGCTAGCATTTCTGAAATGAAGGCTATTGGTAGTGCAGTGCAGCATATCTTGATAATAATACGTAGTATATTGTTGATATTCTATATTTCCATACGGTATGCTGTAGTAGTGCTTTGCTAACTACCAATTTTCTTTTATAATGGTAATTACGAATATATCCAAGGGATAACTAAGGTTGATGATAGTCAAATACTCGTAAATAATACGAAACCCAGTCAAAGACGTCCAGTATCTTCACCAACTACTGTATTACATGATCAGACTCGAGATATCACTGAAGTTACGACCATTATCATAAATTCTAAATACAGTATAATAATAATCTTCACTAAGCACAGCAGAAGAAGTACGCATATCAGACACCGTCGAACAGTATACAGTATCGGCAGTATTTGAATTATTATAATGGGACTTTCCATTGCTTGAAAAGTGCAGAAAGGATCGAGAACCAGAATTGAAAGCCATTATTATGCGATTTTATAATTTGTTAGAAAGAGAAATAATCTCTATACATTGAAAATATTGTGAAAGTAAATCACATGTCATTAAAGTATTGGGCAAAGATTCGCAGACACTGTCAACAGCTATCCATCACAAAGTATCACATTTCCTTTCTAAAGTTCAAATCGAGAAGATAACATCATTATCTATTACCAACGCTTTTGCTACATGAATTTGTTGATAGATGACAACATATCACAGACAACTAGTCGCTATTCCTCGTATAATATTGCAATCTACGAAGCCACGTAGCGTATGTGTAAAGTGGAGTTGCCCAGGTAACTAGGAAAAAAGCCCAGATCGATGCTGCCTCCAAAAAAGAAGTACCCCTTGATGCAAAGTGTAGGTGCAGTGGTAGTAGTGTCGAACACTATCCAAAGACAGTACTGTACATCATCAATATACTACAATACTGTACAACTTTATCTAATTCAATCACTAAAATCGATACCTACAGAACCTATCCTATTAACAGTGTCAGTAAGATCAATGATTAGCCATCCTACGCCATAACTAACTTCTAGACAGTTATTTTTTGCTTATTATCGATGACCTGCAGTGTTTTCGTCTTCCAGTAATCAATGGATCTACAGTACACTAGCATAAACGACTGTAATGTATCCTCCACTGATTGACTTTGATGTAAAATCAATTGCGTACATTCAATTAGAAACAAACCTGCTTCTTGGTGATGTTCTTGGAAGTTAGTCTATCTTTAATTTGAAGAATTTTCTGGATTCTTTTCTCTCTGACTGAGGCCATATCGATATGATTAACTTGATCAACCTACAAGTGATCCATTTGTCAATACAGATCGTCGAGGTAAGGTACGGAAGGTACGGATAGCCGGAAACAACTAAAAAGAAAAGAGTGAGACAGCAAACAACGGCTCAGTACAATATACTGTAGTGTACAGTACTAAAAATAGAGAGCCTTCCTATCTAGCTGTATGGCATACGGTTTCCGCGAGAGCATAGAGTGGAATGACTGGAATAATGATGTGGCAGTCAATCCTCTTTCTACTGTACAGTAGCAGTCTATGTTACAATGTACAGTACTGTAACTGACGGGAGTAAAAAAAGGACTAGCGAAAGTGGAAGAGTGTAATGGCGTCACCTATCCACTGCCGCAGTGAACAACTTATTAAGCACCAGTAGACTGTAGTGTACAATATTATTATTTTAAAGCCGTAATAACAAGTAGACTAGAAAAAGGTTTCTTTCCTTTTTTCTAGTAGTCAGCACTAGAGACCCCTAGTGTGCAGTGGGGACTAGTGGAGGCTACGAAGCAATGTTTCCATTTTTCCTCCTTTCCGAGAAAAAAGACTAAAAAAATTTGCTGTCCCTGTATGCACTCACTCGTTTGGCATTAGGGATTGCAAGCAGTGGAAAATGGGTTACCCGGGTACCCCCGTTTCATACCATCAATATCAAAATTGCTCGGGTACCCGAGTATGGAAAACCCGAGTGCAATCCCTGGTGCCACGAGGGATTGCAACCCTTGGGAAATTGCTTACCAGGGTATCCCGTTTCATGCCATCAATATTTAAAATTGCTCGGGTGCCCGGGTATTCTACCCGAGTATGGAAAACCCGAGTGCAATCCCTGGTGCCACGAGGGATTGCAACCCGTGCGAAATTGCTTACAAGAAGTCGTTCTTTATTGATAAAAGTAAACCCTAACCAACCCTCACCTGCCCCCTAAATTCGATTCCTAACCCTAAAGACACCATAACATCTAATAATATGATTTACGATCTTGTAACTTGCTTATGCAGTATCGGTAAGAGTGCTATAATTCAGTACTTATTCAGTAGGAAAGAAATGATGCACTGGACTTGCTCCAGTGTGTCAAAGGCACACTAAAGCATAACGCATAACACATCCATTCATTGGATAGGCAAGATCTGTCCGCAAATTGAGGCTAGGACCATGGCAGCCATTTGCTTGATGTTAATGTTGACTTCATTCATTACAATTCTGCTCTCCATAAACTGTCTCTTAAATATGAAGATTTCTATTTCTTGTTAAATTCTCCTAATTACATCAATTACTTCTGTCCCAAACATGATCTATTCTGGGACTACACAGTACTACTGCCATTACTTGATAGTAGGGCCGATTGAAAGTACGGTAAAAAAGAAAAAGCAACTTAAATAATAAATTGGTGTGCTCTGATTCTTTCCTCCATACTCTCTCATGTGTAGGGCAGTGACTCAAAATCAATCATTGATAAAGGAAAGCCATAGCAGAGTTTCATAGCTTGTATGCTTTGGTCTAAGTTATGTACTATATATAAAGTATACAGTCAACGCTAATATTAGGTACAATTTCTTTATCATTATCGGTACTATAGTACTAATATAACGTTTCAGAGGAACCGACAGCAGGAAACCATTGATCATTTGAAAAATTTTTAATATACTGAATAGTTCGAAGACTCCTCAAATATTGAGCAATCCTGCTAAAAGTCATCTTATTCAAGATTTAATTAAATAAAAATTACTTATAATACTTAACAGTCCTAATAAATGGTCTAAATAGGTACGCCTACAGATAAAGTTTCACCCCAAAAGCCAAAAAGTTGTCACAGTGTCAAAACACCCCAAAAGTCACAGTTGAAAAAAAGGAAAGAAAAACTGGACGTTAAACGAACCTACAGAAATGTACAAGTAATGTCACCTCCACATGATCATTTACTAATACTGTATCATCAAGACTGTACTAATTATTTCTTACTACTCAGTATTTCAAGAGTTTTAAATACGCATATAGAATAGTTCCAGCTGATATTCGATTTATGTAACAGTATCAACACCAACTAGGGTCCAAATTTAGAAACTGCCCTTTAGCTACTCCTTCACTTACTTGAATTGTTTTAACTATTGATCCGAATAACTACTGTACAGGCAGGTAAGATACAATTTAGAAACAATTATCTTACTGTAAACTTTTAACACAGTTTGTTAAAACTACTTTGCCTGAACAGTTTCAACAAGTGAACGAAAAATATGCATTATAATTCCGCAGTTGTGTATTAATTAATGTAAATCTTTTAAATATTGTCTGGACGCTGAGTCCTTGTATATGCAGCATATAAATGCAATTACATTTTCTTCAATCTATGAGAGTAATAAAGTCCTCTATAATCACAATTAAAGCATCAATAGATACAATTTCTCACGTACAGTACTGAAGATAATTAAATTAATTAATCGGTAGATCTTGCTGTAGCTTTTGTCTACCCGCTTAAGCTAAAATTTTCTATAAATGCCCGATGCGGTCCGGTATAAATATTGGGCAACTTCATAACTACAGTATAAATAATAATTACTTATGTAACTATAATTGATTCATACAAGACTGAAATAATAAAAGGTTCAGTATAAGAGCCACTGACACTTCTAGACGGTCAAGTATTAACTATATATTAGTAGTTAACAAAGCTAACATTAGTAAACTACAGCATATCACCTGATACTAGTAGCACAACG
Organism: Trichoplax adhaerens; assembly: GCF_000150275.1. Lineage (NCBI taxonomy): Eukaryota > Metazoa > Placozoa > Uniplacotomia > Trichoplacea > Trichoplacidae > Trichoplax > Trichoplax adhaerens. The sequence goes on along the minus strand of NW_002060951.1, from coordinate 1,539,597 downwards.
ATGGTTTATGTTAATTAATTATTATTCAACTACATGTAATATACGAATATATATATTGCAATCAGCTCTATCTAAAAATAACTGACTCGCTAACTGATTGACTAAAAATTAATAATTTATACAGTAACAGATAGGAATTTAAATTAACCATGCAATGATAATCAAATTCGATGGATAAAGAACCTATGATACTGTCGTACTGAATTATATGACAAAGACAATAATTTCTTGTAATCACGGTGCAGAAGATGTTAGCTTATTTCGGCATAACTATGAAAAGAAAATAGGGCTTATGTGATTCGAACTTAATAAAATAGTTATAAACGTGTACGAGGAGCAACTGTAGAATGCGATATTTTGTTGATACAACTACGCTAAGCTGTTGCACAATACAAATATCCGCATGTAATTATTGCCAAACTAGTATCAATGCCCGAATGTTATTTAATAGCAGCTCAAGTTTGGTAAAGCTAAAAAATGAAATAAAATGTTGTTAGTAAATGCGATAGTAAGAGATAATAACATTGACGGCAAAATATGGATAATGCTATGCCAGCTAATAGCACTAGCAGCTTAAACTCAAACTAAGAGTATAATTGCACATATCATGCGGTATTAATTATTAGAAAGTTCGTACTTGTTTTAATTACGCTGTTTGCAATATTAGCTATATCCGTATTATATTAATGGCTGGCTTAAACTTCTTATTCTCATCCACTGGAATAAGTACTGCAATCATTACTATAAAATGCCAGAATAGCGTAATTTTTCCAAAAGAAATTCATCTTTCTCGCTGACTGAATAAATAGAATATTGAGCTTAATCATAGCAATTGCGGAGAGATGCCTTAAATCAATGTCTATTCATTCATTTATTGATGCCAATGTCTATTGATAAAATTTACACTTCATTTCACAAATTAATTAGATGAAGCAGTTGTCATCTAAGCATTCTTGATTTTTGCTACCTCCAATCTAAAAATAATCATCTTAGTTATAATGGATTTTATAATTAATAGAATGATCAACTACTAATGTAGTCATTCTTAGTTTTTATTTATTTTGGATAGTCTTCTTTCAGAGAATCTTTATCTCATTCCACGACTACACCTTCTAGAGAAATTAAAAGAAGAAATCCCAGAAACTTTTATTTTCTTCTTCTTCTCCTTTATCGCCGCTTAATTTTTCTTCTAATTCTTCTGCTTCTTCTTCTAGTTCTTTCTCTTCCGCTTCTCCATTATTTATTTCCTCTCTATCTTCTTCATTCTCATCTTCATCATCGTAATATTCATCATCTTCATCTTCATTATATTCGCCTTCACCTTCATAAGCATCATCATCTTCATGGCGATCCTCTTCATTATCATCATACCTATCTTTGTCTTCCTTATCGACTTGTTTGTCGTCATTGTCACCCTCGGATGAGCCGGTAAAGAATTCAAATAGGTCATTAAACATATTCCAACTTTCTGAACTTTCCTCGCTATCTTTATCAGTGTCTTCGAGCTCTCTTTCTTCTTCTTCTTCTTCTTCTTCGCCGTCGTCTCCCCATGGCCAATTCCAGGACCACTCCTCATCATCCTCATCTTCGTTCTCTTCGTCCGCACCCCCAATCTCCTCTTCATCTTTACTTTCATCTATACCTTCAAAATCTTCCCCTTCATCTTCATATTCTTTATCATCCCCATCAAAAAAGTCACCTTCATCATAATCCTCCATATTACCAGTCCTATTGTAGCGATCCTTCAACCAATCCTTAAATTTATCTATTCGGTTACCGTTTTTGTTACCAAATAGTATATCCTTTAGCCAATCTAATAAAGATCTCATCCCTCCATCGCTTTCTTCCTCTTCATCATACGAATTAGTGCCATTTGTTATTGGATTGTGCTTATTTTCATCATTATTAGCCGTCTTATTACTCTTTGGTTTCGATAAAAATCGAGACTCACAAATATTGCCAAAGGCAAGTAATAGTACAATTGCCAATGTTATCCACTTGGAATGCATTTTGTAGCTCTGACCAAGCAGCTTGAGCATAAAGCATTAACAAAAAGAAGATACGATTATTTCATTTCTTTATCCCAATATATCAAACTTTATATTAGCGAGCTAAGTTTTAGGCGATGCCTATTCTAAAATTTTAATCATTAATTCACACATTTAATAGGATTTATAATTACAATATGAATTTATAAAAATGTTATTTACAGTAATTTAACTCTTTTATGAATAGAGGAAAGTAAATATCGTTTTCCAAGACTTATCATTGAAATAGTCAGAAAAAAGCTCGCAAGATAGAAAAATATGATAAATTTAATCAATCCTAAAATTAATATTTTACCTGGGTAGGCTACAGCTGACATATTACAGTAAAACAATCAATATTAAACTTGGCATATAACTTTACGATAATAATTAGTGGATAGAGGAAAGAAAATTAAAGTGATAATCGAATAAGATTTTAGGCAATTGTTCTTCATCTCAGTTAATGTTATAGCCTTTCATATACATATTTAAATGCAATATCAATACCTTATAATTTAGGGTGTGAAGCAAAAATCGATTCAAGGTACAGTAGTTAATCAGAAAACTGAAAAATTCAACTTTGACAAGGTTAATATAAATTATTTCAAGAACGTATATCGCAGAATGAACTTTAACTCTTACTGACGTTGTGGTAATCGGTTGGATATTGAATTTGTTCATCAATAACAACTACAAGTCTCTGTTTGATTGGAGAATACAGCTAGCACGATAATCAAAGTGGTCTTCTATCTTAGCAATAACAACGATAGCCATTTACGTCTGCTGAAAGCCTTATACTCAGTCCAATCATAAAATTATTATCAACATAAATAAACAAGACATTACCACTCGCAGGTTCTACTACAAAGTATCTAAGATACCCAACTATATGTTATTAAAATACTAGATGACAAAAAATATTTAGGAAAATGGCTATTGTTTCAAATATTTGATTTTATAAGACTAAAATAACATCAAATATAATTTGCACATACAGTACGGTATGCAGTAAACAACAAAATTACTGTATGAAGTGTGGTATTGAATCCTGTGTGAATTGTACGATGAAGTCGTATGGAAATCGAAAATTTTATTGATAGTATACTGAAATTCTCTCCCTATGTGGTTACTATATTGAATAATAGTTCAAAGCAGTATGAACTATGACGTTTAATAATCTTCGTTCCTGGAAATCTTAATAAAAGAGATCACACTATCACTAATACGATATTAGTTAGAATTAATATTTGTAATTTATGAATACCATATTAGCTATCTGGCCATATTGCACTAGAATGGGCTCACACTCCTTGTAATAAATAACGAGATCAACAATCTTATATTCATTTCAATATACTGTACAATAATACTATGCATAGTTCAAAATTCTGATATGAGAGACATGCCATATGTCCAATAGTGTACCTCCAATTCATAATTTAAGTAGATGGAAATATTTCCGAAACATAAAAATACAAGCTAATGAAAATTTACAAAATTGCCTTTAAAGTTGAACACTTTAAGACATACTATAGCTTAATATCGCACATGGCGCAAAATTTTAACCTGAAGGACAAGCTATGTATTCAGATTCAGTATGAGTTCGATTTGGTAATCTAAGCAAGTAGAATATTTTCGAGGCACTAAAGGCACTTGATGACATTAGTCCGGTTTGTTATATTATCTGTTTATTTGATCTATTCACAATAGCTATAATTAATTTTAATGTCGATAATAGTCTTCGCTTTCACCATAATTAATTAATTAATGATACAAAAATTATCAATTATTGAGTTCCGTCCTTAAATTGAATCGCCGAACGAAAATTTTTTCTTTTATGTTTTCCTTCTCCAACAAACGCACTATACTTATAATAACTTGTAAGGCAAGTAAATAAATTGTTCCCTGCGTTTATTAATAATTTTAAAAACTTATGCAAGCTTTGCCTATATAACAATATATGCAATATACATACAACAGTAAAATATTTACATCTAAGCAGGCAAAATGTATACTAACTATTATTCATATTATCTTAATATCTATAGTTTGGACTCATTATTAAATATCCATAGTTTTATGAAGATAATCCTTGCACATCATAAAGTATTTCTTTCAATTCACCTTCTTAAATGATAAGATGGTAATAATTCATAATTATAGTATACTTCGAAATCGTAGCTTATATTACTGAATATCGTAAATAAGCTATGAACACTGCGATAATGTCAACAGGTTTAGACATGACATGGTGTAAATTGTGATCTTATGATACGAAAGAAAGAGCATTATATTCCTTAGAAATCTGATTATTAAGAAACTGCAGTCTAGTGCAGCCTTATATTATAAGAGATATCTTATAAGGCGAACTCATACGAATAGTTAATACTTGAGATCATAATATAAATATTCTACAAGTGATACATCCATGTGGGATGTACTCCTATAAATACTGATCATGATTATCGTTACAAACAAATTGTATAGCCAGACTTCAAGACAGGTTGGAGGAATTAGTAAAACTTTTTACTATATTTGATATTAAGACGGATATTCTACCATTGCTATCAAGCTCATTTTTCAGTATAATAAATAAATGAGTCTAATGGAAGCTCCATGTAATCTATAGTAATTTAAAACTTATATAAATTTCTGAGTACAATATCAACCTAGCATATTGTTATTTCATGTTTTTATCTTAAATGTAAAATAATAGTCTGTCCATTCTTAATTACATCACCGGTCAACTTTTAGTGTCTATAGCTATCAGTAACCAAGATACTACGCCAATTTTTGATTTTGAAGTTAATTGTGTTACAAATATCTAATACGTCTTTACATTCTTTCCATAATATTATTGCTCAAGCTATTCACAGATTAAATAGTATGATAAATCTAGCAAGACACTACACTGTCTATGAGAAAGGATGTTCGAATACGATGTTATATTAATTAATGTAAGTACGTCACAAAAATACAATCACAGTACAGTACACCGACGGATCCATCACGTAGGGCCAGTGGTCAGTGAAAAAACATGATTCAAAAGGCATCCCACTACTTCAAACCCAATAAGTTGCGCAATTCTTACGTATACATTTATTACGAGTTCAAAATCTGTTTACGCGTTATGTGAATTCCTATATAACTTGTTTTTTTAAAGTCTTATTCAGCCTTCTACAAATCAATAACAAAATTTATAGCACGCGTCATGCCATGAAAATTTAATTGATTCCGGATCATATTAAAAATTAATAAAGCTATCAACATTTTTGATATTAAAATATCGTATCTCAGTAATTAAGTATGTATTCTAAAAGTTACAAATGTGTCTAGTATCATGGCACTTTTAAAGAAGAGATAAAAGAATACTATAAATTTCTCTATCGTATATGATTAGCTCTCATATAGAATCAGTAAAGATTGAAATCTGATTGTTACTATAATTACATGTATGCTCTTTTTCGTTGTTATCACTACTGTATTTATACCAACTGTATACTGCAGGTACGCTACTGTCAGACCTACACTCTAACATCATTGTTTTGTTTGTCATTAGGGTAACTAAGTAAGTAAAATGCTCACTCATGTGAATATAGCGCTGTCATTTCTATCCAGAATATTAACATCACAACTAGAATTTCTCTTCATAACACAACATCAGTACTTACTTTAACTACATGATAGATCAAATCACCGCATTCTTATGCTACAGTGCAGTGTATGGAGAGCCTTTTCAATATTATATCGTTATCACAACAATTTTTCTATTCATGCAACATGATTTTTGATTATCTTTACAAGCAGTAAAAATGACAGTAAGACGCCAATAGTTTAACCATAAAAATTAATCACGAAATGTATCATGTCATTGCATTATTCTAGAATTTATTTAATTCCTACGATCAATTGCCATCCTTCTTCAAGTAAAAATGAAGTGTCTAAGACTTACAAAGTAATCGTTTATGAAAAATTGCGAATCATTGTTCAAAATACAATATGGGCAATCGTTGTTATATCATGCAGTAAGCAATAATCGTTAATATCGCAAACAGTAGTGTCTGAACCTTCAGTAGCTATTATACTATTTGGCTTTGCTCCTATTATAAAATCTAGGTCAAGTTCCTCTAACTATAAGAATGAAATACTGATGATGTTTAATGCAACTGAATTCAGCAACAAATCGCTTAGACTTTGACTAAAAATTTGCCGTGGCCTCCTCCTTTCAGCATTGTCATAAATGCTTCTGGCATCTTATCAAATCCGTTAAGTATATTCTCTCTCGTCTTCAGCTTACCCTTTTAAAGAGATTAGAAGATTAGCAAGGTTTAACACCTACTAACAAATTCTTAATCAGATTTAAGTAAACAGTAATAAGCAAACTGAGGAATATAACCTCTGTTTACTAGCGTATTACTTAGCCATTTTAACGTAATTTTAATTAAGCATTGAACCTACCAGGATATAATCACGCTGTGATATCAATCGGACTACTGCACTATAGAATATACTGACAATTAAGTAAATGCTAGTTACCTCCTTATACCAGCCAATCATTTCACCCAAGGCCTTTTTCAATTCCTCCGGTCGAGTCATCAGGGTTGTTACCAGAAAGCCTTCAATTTTTATAGACTTGGAAATCAATTGACCATGAAATAGGGGAGCTGGTACATTGTCAAGTAAGATGTTAAATAACAAAATTTAGACGTTAGCTAGTTAGCCACTTCTCATTAATTATACGCTACAAAAAGAAAAGATTTCATCATGCGATAGTTTAAATATACTACAGCTTCACCCTATCATTAGAAAAATAATTCATTTTATCTAGTTGCGACAAGATCAATTTCAACTAGTATCATAAGGTATGTGCAATGCTGCAATATAGCTACGACATAATATACAGTATATAGAATATAACTACTATGTAATAGTGCTAACAGTATCAATAAAATAATATTGCATTTATTAAAAACAATATATCACATCTAACAACATGTCAAATACCCTGAAGTGGTTGGGAATCATTATATCCAGCTATAGCCCCACATACTCCAATGCGTCCATAATAATTCATAAGCGATAAAGTAGGTGCAAATGCCTCACCGCCAACCTTGCATTAATGAGCATACAATTTCATAGATATAAATTTTATAAATTAGGGTTCGATTGAAGGCTGCTGGATCAGACCACCAGGATTTCTCTACCAAGAACTATTACATTCCTTAGACTTACATTTTCAAAGAACACGTCAATACCATTAGGACAATATTTTTTCAAGACATCTCCAATAGGACCAGCAGTCTTGTAATTGAAAGCCTCATCAAATCCTAGCTCTTTAAGCCATGCGACTTTTTCATCCGTTCCAGCAGATCCAACAACTCTCATACCTAAAATATTCAATGAATTACTTCAATTTTAACTGATTTACAAGTTTATAATTTCTATAGCTATTAATTAAAGAATCAGTAAGTTGGCTTGCTGCAAAAATCGATTAAATTGTGTATTTGAAGTATACCTTTAATTTTAGCGATTTGACCAACAACACTACCTACAGCCCCTGCAGCACTGTTAACGTAAACGGTTTCTCCTTTCTTAGCCTTGCATATATCAAGTAAACCATAGTATGCAGTCAATCTAATATAACGTTTTCAAATAAAAGAGATAAGATACACAGCAATTTAAAATTTTTCATAAAAACTACTACAGGTTTTATTTCAGCGATCACTAGTGAACAGTATATTTAGAAATGAATTTAAGTTCTTGGAAATACCCTTATTCACGTTCGATATCACTGCAGTTTACTGTAATATAATAAACGTAAAATGGGTCTTAGTTAACATATTCACTACAAATAAATATTACCCGGGCATGCCAAGTGCACCAATGTAGAGCGATGGAGAGATATCAGGATAGTAACTAGCGGGGCATTTCGCTAGTAGGGTAAGGTCGCTGACAACGGCGTGAGTTCGCCATCCACATCGTGCGAGGACAATTTCACCAGTTTTATAGGCATCACATTTACTTTCGACGACCCTATGATTGACGGAAAAAGAGAGAATTGAATAAATTACGTTATCATTGAATAATACTCGGTATGGAATAGAAATATCATGCTGCAACATTTCAAAGTTTGCACACTTAGTAACGAAATTGTAGCATTAAATACCGCGAATGGTGCAATGTCAATAAATTATAAATTCGTCAAGTTCTAAACAATATTTATCACTACTGTCTTAAAATTCCAAGCTTACTTAGCAACACCTTGACCAATCATTGTATTTCCAACCTTTAAGAACTGGGTATAAGCCCTAAGGAGAGATTAAGGTCAATTGCAAGCGTTAGCGCAATCTGCAAATCGATTTTTTCGTCCATACACCTTTACAGCCAATGCAAACGAATAACAACGTGCAGGTATTGTATTGGTATACCGATACCTCAATCAATACATCAAGGTTACGTAAAGCACTGTAATTTTTGATATTTTGAGAGGCTATTGCTATGCTTTTATTTACAATATCATTATTACACATTATTCTAAGATTTCACGAACCTCATGTACGGATCAACACTCAAAAAAAGGTTTTGGACGAGGACCTCTATTAATGTAGACAGAAAATGAAAATTGAGCAATTCAATTCAAATAGATAGTACAGAAATATCAGATGTCAAGGCAGCTACTTCAATAAAATTCATTAATTAAATTAATTATAGATCTACGAGTGAAATACAACACAATTGTGCGGATCAGGTTATAATTGAGTCATCTGGCAGCAATAGTAGATCCACGCAAAGTTGATTCAGTAACAGTCAATTCAATACACCAATTCGCGTGTCATGATTGCATCGTGTGTGTTTATTTAGTATACAGTACAAAAATAAATTTCTTGATTGTTTTGACATGGCTGCAGCCGTTAAAGAATTTCTGCTCTACGATACTGCATAGCTAGCTAATCTAAGGTTGAATCTCATTTGCAACTTGCACGGCATAAAAATTTTGCCTGATTAGTAGTAAATTTATCCAAAGTACTTTCAAATGGTCATGTGCAACGTAACGGATAATAAGAAATTCCTGTAATACTTCTAGACTGTAGACTGCTGGATACTGTACTAAATCAATTACTACAGTCGTATCACGAGAAAACTTCAGAATCACTAGGTGGCTACTTCCACATGCAAATTACCTCCATCCTTCACGGCTGGCAAATCTACTTCATCAATCCTAAAATTGGATGGCTGAGGAGCTCCTTTAAACTCCGATGCAATAACAACTTGTCTGGATTTCATCTTGTCTTGATATAGATTCTATTTGAACGAACGTAAACGAGCTGGATAGCGAATGCACTAGATTAAAATCCCCCCAAAAAATTGAATTGTCACCGTCAACATCCAATAGAAAGTGCGATTGTACTTCCTTATCTAAGCCGATTATCGTACTGTATGTCTGTATATATGTTATGTTATATACTGTATATCATGATTGTCCATCTATCATTGCCGTAAGATTTTAATCTGAGTACAAAATGTATTCTGATCCTAAGGAAGTAGCAGTTGTATTTGGTTTTTCAATCCTACACAGTTTTAAGTTGAGCATAACCTCTAGAAAGGTTGAAAAAAATTGGCTAACCTGATTGAATATCAGCTGACACTTTGACACTTGGTGGTCAAGAAGAAAGAAAAATTGAGAGGATGTGGCATTATATACTAATTAGTATCATAGGTGTGACGTCGACTTTGGCGCAACGTGATTGGATAGTCCAGTTTTTAATCTGTCAAAGTACACTGTTCCATACTGTACATTGTAGGTAAGGTATATGTATAGCGTAGACTGAAAGTATTGCCAGCACTAACCATCATCATCAGGTCATGGGTCATGGAAAAAGCATTGACGCATTCCAATGCAAAATGCACTGTGCAGTATCGCCTATCCACTGTAGCCTCACACAGTACTGCTGCGTCATCCTGTAAAATAGCAATCCACTAGACCTGGGGATTGGATAGTCCAGTTTTTCATCTGTCCAAGTACACTGTTCCATACTGTACACTGTAGGTAAGGTATATGTATAGCGTAGACTGAAAGTAGTGCCAGTACTAGCCATCATCATCAGGTCATCGGTCATCGAAAAAGCGTTGACGCATTCCAATGTAAAATGCAGTGTACAGTATTGCCTATCCACTGTAGCCTCATACAGTACTGCTGCGTCATCCTGCAAAATAGCAATCCACTAGACCTGGATCTCAGCAGGGACTGAGTGAACATTGAACAGCCAAGGTCTTTATCGACTTGTTCTTAATTAACTAAGGTCGGCATACTGTACAAAAATGTTTAGAAAATCATTGGAAAATATCCTGATATTACACTTAGAAATCTCAAATGACTTTCCACACACCCTGTTGTACAGTCGAGAAGGGTCGGCATTGTTTCTACCCTTGTTTGTTTTGATTGCGTAAGATGTTGTTGTAACTTGGTTATTTGGCAAAGGCTAAGAATATCACAACTGAAAAGCGGTACAAGTGTACAATGTACATGGAACTAGTGTATTCGTTATAACTTATCACTGATTTGTTGGAATCTAAATCAAGGTATGAACCGGTGATTGGTTGAAATGGAACTCCACGATCTCAAATTTGGAAAGCATATCATAATATTATTGTATTGCTATTAGTTGATCCTAGAGAACTGGTTTTAGTCGGCTGAACTGACTTATCTAGAATCAATCTATAACTCAGGAAGCTACATACTATAAAGCACCGTACTTCTTGGATATCTATCTTAGACAACGTTAGTGATTTATGCTTGTCTCTTACATCGCTAAGAGCATATCTATTTGGATAGAAGCTAATAAAGCAGTTTAAAGCAATTATCAGTGTGCTACTTCGTTTCAGAGTCTTCACCAGAGTACCTGAACGTGGAGCTAACACATAAACTAGAATAGAATTCCAACAAATGATAGTGATAGTGATGATATTGCTTGCTATTCGTATTACTTTCTTCCTAATGGTATCACAATCACTGATACAAGCTTAAGCTCAGCGATATTTGCATGATACTAAAATGATATGATACGTACAGTGAATGATTTATCAGGGGAATTTATTAGACTTCTGTACACTGTCCACTATAAGTACAGTGTCTAGTGCGTCCGCATTAAAACTTACAACTTAACCCTTGAAGGAGGACAGGAAATTTTCAATAACCAATTTCCATGGTATGAAAATTGACGTGTCTCGGTACTGTAAGCACTAATTCTACCTCTACAAAAGATATCACCGATGATGGTAGCGATATTGATATTTCTTCCTACTATTAGTATCAGTATCGCCTAATAATATCACGATCACTGATGCAAGCTTGAGCTCAGCGATATTAGGGTTAAGATAATGCTAAAATGATACGATACGTACTGTAGTAGATACATGATTTATCAGTGAACTCATCAGACTGTTGTACAGTACGTATGGCATTCGCAAAAAAAACTTCAATGGGGGACAGGAAATATTTGAATAACCAATTTCCATGGTATAAAAATTGACATCATTCGGAAGCTTAAGAATTGGTCCGTCAAAAACGTTGCAAATTCATTCAAGCTGAACTCGGATGCATGTTTAACTGTTTATGTTTCGTAATTTTAAATAAAATTATTATTAATAAAGCTTTATTTTCGTATCACTTGTCAATCAATGATATTATATCTGTATACAGTATATCGTCCAAAGCTAATGATATTCTTGAATATTACTATCAGTTTCAGTAGACAGTAAGCTTCACTTTTATATTTCTTATGAATTAGTGATGTACACAGTATATCGCCGAAAGCGATTGATATTCTTGAAAATATTACTATCAGTATCGGTAGACAGTGTTGATAATATCATTATCAATGACATAATGCAAATCATCAATGGTACCAGACCCTGGCTATAAGTTTACAACCTGGCTTTACCTTTTCCTCGTATTCTGAAGTAAAGAAGAAAGAGGCGCTAAACCAACTAGGCTATGCATCACTATGAACAAATCTCCTCTAACGCTTTTTATTTTTCTTTCTGTCTGTCTGTCCAATTTGAGAGATGAAAGCTGTTAAATCAATATTCTACAGTAGTGCTCGAGTGTGCTCGATATATTGTAAATTGCTGTGTAGACATTAATGTCCTAAACTCTATTGCATATGATAATTCTACAGAATAGAGATTATGTAGCTACTGTATAAGAGGCTTCACAGCTGTTCTATACCCGCGTAAGGTAGCGATCTACTAAAATCAAAGTGCAAAGTAAGAAGGAACTAAGTTTATAGCATGTGTTTTTCAAATGTTGATTGTACCGAATCAAATCACAAATGATTTAAACATCTTGATCTGTGTGTGGCTGACAGCAAGTAGGCTAATACAGCGAATATTGTATTATATAGTAGGATCCAAGAAAAACTTCAAACTTGTACCCATTTGCCTTAGCCAAATAAATAACTCTCGTAGCAAAGTGGAAGCTTCCACGTGTTTATCCAGCATGCCATACAACATAAGCACATATGTGCTCGTATGCAGTATACTCTCTAACTTTTGGAGATTATATTCGAAGGCAGTTAGGTGTGTTGCATCATTAACAAAACATCTCAGATTATAAGGAACAGTCATCCATTTTATTGAATTTTTTATCTGAACGTCACCCATTTCACGCATTAAATAACGTATGTACTAATTAAGATCTGAAGCAAACTGTAGGGTGTTTATCACAAATTGATCTATCCTAACTTCCGTCGTATTCATTACAATGAGTATGGGCCCCTAGAGTCCTTGAGGTCTATGAAATCACTTTAAAATGTTAGATTGTAATAATATTGATAAATACCGATATCTTAAATAATACAATTATCTAAGCTATGCTTACAGTATACTATGATACCATGACTAATAATAGCTTATGAATAGTTAAAAGCGAGTATCGCGAAATCAATTATCGAAAACCATCAATGCACTGACTCGGAATGAGAATCTAGAATGTTACATGCGATATATATGAGATATACTGTAAAGTTAATAACACAACGAGCATGTAGCCGTTGTCATAATTCAGTTACGGTAAAGATAAATCAACGCATATGAATCAATATGTATACTCACATAATAATTAAATATTAAGATATAATGTAAAAGATTAATCATAAATTTGCAAACAACCTGTTCTTAAGAATCGAAATCTCGTTCGTAATGTTATTACGAAAACTTTGTTACTTGAAAACTTTATTCTGCGTATTATTCCAGTCTAGGTAAATCTACCTGATCACTATTAACTACCACTTCTAGTATAGTAGGAAGGACGCTACCGAATTGATCATATTAAATTCCGGTTTACAAATTCTGTTCAGCAGGTTGCTTTATAGATACATTCTTCGATATTTCTGGTATAATTATTTTAGTGTTTACTACACTCGGACGAGGACGTTGAATTGCTGATGGTCTTGTAGGTCGTCCAGAAATGATCGAAAAATTTGCGTTTCTGATAAGTTGAATCTTAGATAATATTTGAATGAATATTAGTCAATAATCTAATTTTAATCAAGAGATACCCATTAACTATTAATATTAATATTATATAATACAATAGAAATTTTTATTTGAGATAACTGGAAAATAACCCATCGAGTTGCAGTTGAAGTTGGTTCATTTACATAATAGAAATATCTTTTATATATTTACCTTCGGTATAAAGAATAGACACATACTGGATGTCGTACAAATTAAGATAAATGCCGATATAATGATATATCCTCCATTTACAGTCGTTTGTGTTAGCTGGCTCACTAATACCCCAATAGTTGCAAACATAACCGCATTATAAATAGTTAATCCAATATGACGAGAATCATTCAATTCCGCTATCGAAACATTTCGAGTTTCCCATGCCAAAAATGTACCGAAAACAAGCAATAAGAATTTATACCCATAGACGACCCCCAACCAAACAGAAATATGTTGACAACTACAAACTAGTGTCCGCGGTTGTATAATGATATTCGATCCAGGACTTGACGACTATCGTGATAATAATCATAACAAACAAAAACCAAAAAGTATCACAATATACACTGACACAGCCATTATTACATGAATATATCGTAACTCGCTTTAATGCTCGTATATTACATCCAACTTCCTTCTACGTCACAATAAGGTAATTAATTATTAAAATTTATTGGATTAAATATCGAATCTACCCTACCAAATTTCTTTTACGCAATAATACATTAATTAATAGAGTACTAAGTTAAAATGATTACGGTGCCTCTTTCTAATATGCGTAGCTGCCATCGAAGACACTTAATTATTATCGATTATGTCTACTACTTCCTAGGTTATATATAACATATATACTTCATAGAATAATACCGAACTTTATGTAATATCAACTTACAGATGATGAAATTGATTGATATCGATTTATAAACGGATCGATTGATATCCATACAGCCAAAATGATAAAATCAATTATTAATAGGATACTAGTTATCCCAAAGAGCGAAGAATCTTTGATTACCTATAATTATCAATTCGTAATTTTTAATATCCAAAAAGTTTATTAAATCTACTAGATTTGAAAATTATTTTATCAACAATAATGAAATTAGCTAAGACTTTCTTGTTCAAGCGTAGACACAAAATTGATTAACATCGATATGATTGTTTTCTTCAATAATTTAATCGCTCCCTATTTAATTACAATTTAACCGTCATACTTGATATCACATATATATTTAATCATGCCATCATACAATCTGTAAACAATAACTTAGTATTTAGGAACTCAAGAATTTGCTCTCGCATATTTTCACTCTCTCTTTCATCTAATAGTGATATAAAAATTAAAATGATTTTTATTACCACTTTTGTATTTGTCTTGTTTGTAAAGATAACATGAACGCGCCAAGTTTTAGCAAACATTGCACCGAATGATAGTGTAAATCCTATACACAATAAGCCAACACGAACGGTACAAACTGTAGGGAGATATTCCTGTTTCGTTATACCATAGTCTACTCCAAACAAGACAACATCGGCGTAGCAAAATATAAAGCCAAGCAATATTAGATTGTTAATTCTAGGACTAGACATTTTAATAACCCTAAGGCAATACAAAGAAATAATATTTTGTTAATTTGTAATCGAATAATCAAATTTATGTGATTTCATTTAAAAATGGATGCAAATCAAATTACCGTAACTCTCGATGTCTAAAGTTGATAAGTAAAAATGCCATTGCAGTCACAATTCCAACTACAGATAAAATCGTTACTATTATAAATAGTCCACATGTAATATAATTCTCTTCAAATTTAGTTTCAAATCCGTCGACTGGAACGCGTCCTCCTGTATTATACAATATAAAGCAAAAGTCATACAGTAAATATATTGAATAGATATTTCACCATGCTTTTGTGTATAACAGTTTCATAAAATCATGCAGCAACATACTAATGTACAGATAACTATGGGTTACGGAAAAATTAGATTTTCTAGTAGTCTTTGGTATTATTTATAAATAAGAATCAAATAACCTGGCCACATAAGACGATCTGTCTCGTTGAAACTTAATTCTCTGCTGCTGCTGTTATAAAAACCAACTTTAACCAGACCGAATGCTGAAATATTGCCTATTTAAAGCATAATATCAAATGGCAAAAGATTTTTAAGACTTTACTAGAATAACAATGCATTGTTATACTACATGACATGACATATGTTGAGGACAATGTCGCTACAATTTCATCATAAAGTCAATAATTTTATAGTAGCATCCTAATGCGACAGAAGAAATACGAGAAATGTTGGCATTGAACACTTGGACTCTAATACTAATTTTACGCACCGGTTGTAATTATAAAAGAATAACAAGGTATCTTTAGCAATCTTTTCAAAAGAATAGTTATCAGAAACATGCATTGAATTTCATGTTTTATTTCGCTTGTAGATTATAATGTATTATAACAAGATAGCTAGATTAGTTCTTCTATTCAGCAAGCTTTTGACTATAAAATCATTTTCTCTATTGATTTCTTGCCAATATTACAGGTACGTAACAATTTATGGATGACATTGTTAGAAAAAATTATTAACTTGAAATTAATTAATTATTGCACATATCCAATAACAGTTACGGGCAAGATATTAGCACCAATTTAACACCATTTATTACCACCACCGAAAATTTTTAACTAAAGCGAATCTACCGTCACTTAATGCAACTATTTCGTACTGTAATTACGGTGACATGCCACAGTAAATTACCTCTGAATTGCATGATATTGCTGTCACCTACTCTTGCTCCGCTTAGAAAACTAAATGGACCCTTAAGAAACAAAATTTATCGGTTAAAACTTATTAATTATGAACTTTTTCAGTTTCAAAGTGATTGCAATTACATGTGATGCAATACTTTATGTTACTGCTT
Organism: Trichoplax adhaerens; assembly: GCF_000150275.1. NCBI lineage: Eukaryota > Metazoa > Placozoa > Uniplacotomia > Trichoplacea > Trichoplacidae > Trichoplax > Trichoplax adhaerens. The sequence goes on along the minus strand of NW_002060951.1, from coordinate 1,523,133 downwards.
ATACAAACGCAGAGCTTCTTATTTATTGAATCACTGTGTAGTATCGGTATCATACTAAATATATGCAGGTACGAAGCAACAATAACCGCTAATCTTTTTCATTTAAAACTCTTGATTACCCGAAATTGCTTCTTATTTACGTAAATTACAAAAACTCTGAAGACGTATTGTCTCAGTTTTTCGATGAAATTCTTGCAAGTGCTTTTAATTACCATTAAATAATTACCGTTAAACCCATAAATGATATATTTTCCATAGCGGCATTGAATAATTTTCGAGTTCTAGTATCATTGTAGTTAAAGTTAGCGAGGCTTGTATTATATTTCTGAAGCTGATGATCCGTTTGATTTAAAGCTAACGCAAGACACCATATAGAATCGTAAGCAGATGGAGTATGCGAAACACTTCTAGGAGTTCCATTGGTGAATTTTTCATATTCCTTAAAATATTTTCGATATGTCTGTAAAACAAAATACAAGGAAATTATTTTAATCTTCTCTGTTATCTTCAAGTGCGCTACAAAAGTACGTTACTCAGTTTTGAACACTTTCACAAAATCAAAACAGCTTTCTTCATGATTTATGTAAAGCACTACAGTAGACTATGTATGATAAAATTGAAATAACAATATGTAAATTTAATTGATACCAAGCAACATTCATGATGATATTATGACTTTATCTTAAATGTATACTATCAGTTTATAATATTTAAAACAATAATACTAATTCCATATTCTGCTGTAATTTAAAATCATAGTAGCTTATCGAAATGTAGCGATTAGTTTTTATGGTCAAGCTAACAATTAAAGCCTTATTCAGTTCAATAATTATCGAGGTAAACGATGATAACGCAAATGACATTCCCAGCTACTCAATTACAGTAACTTTGTCTACTTCAGAATATCGTTTTATCTATATTCCAAAAAACAGCAAACAAAGAAAACCAGATATCTACTGCATATTCTTAGTGAATATTTTAACGGTGCATCATATGGTCATAAGGACTTTAAAGCATGCTAAGGCTATTAATTAATCGCTAATTCTCCAAGGATGATCTAAATTAATTCCATTATTAGAGTCAATTATTGTACCGTATATGTGAAATTGTATTCGTAAGTGAAACTTACAAGCCCTGAAACCGTTAGTTTATTATTCAGTCCTGATTCTGAAATATAAGATTGACCGAAAGCTATATAGCCTTTACCGGCTTGCAGAATTTCATGCGTTGTACAGTTAATGCCATGTGCCGTTGCTTCCCACCAGTTGCGCTGGAGAAAATTAGATGCAAACCAAGCGTAATTTTCACCATACATGCCAAGTTTATAAGCCTAATGGAGTCATTGCATACAGCCAATAAGCTATTAAAAGATCAATTACTATTTTCTATTAAAAACTAAGAATAGACGATAAATCCATGCTAATGCTACCAAAACTAGTACAAGAAGTCCATAGATCACTATTTTACATAAGTTTGCAACTGGAAAGGAGTGCACACAATTTGATGTATGATTCATACAACTTGGCCTGATTAGTTTCATCGATTTAGCTACAGTAATACGACGTAGTCTGCAATAAGGAATTACGTGTTGCAATGAAGAATATCTTATAATTTTCTATTTTATTAGTTGTATTAATACTACAAGAAAAGTAAGCATTACTGAAGGGTTAGACAACTTTCTAATTAACTTAAATTTTCCTAATGAATAAATAATCTGCTAGTACGCAGGAGGTAAAATCTGCTTGACCATTCATTACCCATCTCTTTATCAGCGCATAAATGCCCGCAAATTTTAAGCTTGAGTAAAAGCTTATTCTTCATTTTTATCTGTCTTTGTATTAAAACAATCACGAAAGCCAGCTATCATTTAGAAATATTCAACGGAACAGCCTTTAGCTTAGTATGCAAATACAGTATATCCGCCAGCTGTAGTATTGATTAGTCCAGCATATACTATACATTATTAATTCTTGTCTTCCGAAAGTTAAGTTAATTTAATATATCAAAGACAAAGCAAAAGACCTGAAATTAAATCATAGATCTCTACTTCCTCATCCTTAATTGCTATTACATTAAAATATTTAGTCATTATATTACTACCGTATCCAAAGCTAGAATCAAGTGCCAACTGGAATACAGCACATCTATCTCCATAGATTTCAGCTTTTTCTTAATTGATGAAAATAATATTGCAAAATGTCATAAAAAATGAGAAAAATTTACTATTTTGGTTAAATTAAATCCTTTGTGAACGGATAAGATGATGTAGATACAACAGCATTATTTTAGCATATCGTATATTATAAACAATGCCGCTTATTGAAGTCAATAGTGTATTTTCTATCGTCACGAAAAAATGTGCATGTTTTTCATAAAGGAAAGTAAAGGTAGTATTAACCTTCAGAATATAAAGATCTGCCATGTATTAGCTAACAGACTGTCCATGATGTACTTTGATGACATCGGTTGCCACAACATTAATATAATGATATCGTTAATCAATAAATCTTCTAGTCATAAGTAAGTAATAGATGTAGCGGATCAATACGCGGAAAGTAGATGAACATCAGAGCTAAATGTATTCTTAAATAATCAAGAGAGAACTAATATCATCAGTAAGAGACTGAAGCAATACACATTTTGTTCCAGATATCTAGCAGCTGATTCTCATTCATTTTCATTCTATATCATCTCATATGATCAATTTAGAGGTAAAAAAATTTATTAATTATCGTCGACTAAATAATTTTTCCCTTTTCTTGTTTTGATGATATAGAAAAGATTTACAAAGTCCTAAGCTATTTACAATTTAACAATATCCAAGAATATGTAATGGAATCTCAACGAGTGAATCCAATAGACATTTGCATTAAAGACCCCAATTATACACTAATAATGCATTTTATAACAAATTTCAACCACAAAGTGAAGTTTCGTACATTTCTTCTCTTAATGACTTCATAGATCTAATATGCAGGAGCTTTATATTTTGAGAGAGGATGCGGCTATAATTTATAATGTATCAAATACTTTAGCACATATAAAAAAGATCAGTTAATTATCTACCGCAATACCTTGTACAGAAAATGAAGATGAATAGCGTTACAATCTATGCAGACTAAATTTTTTACTGATTATTAAGTCTACATTTAATGTACAGCAATCAATTCATGATTATATGCACAATATGTATTAATAAAAGAAAACTCATATGTACTGCATGAAAATGAATCTTTGCATATCTTAAACAATACCTAAATTGAGGGGATTTTGGATTAATCCACTCCATTTAATACATTTCTTAATGAAATTGTGATCAATAATTTAAAATTTAACTTAACTTTCTAATGTACGAACATTTAATCATGCAAGGTAAATCCTCAAGCTCATCTATGGAATACTCCATCTACAGAATATTTAACTAATTTATGTGCATGTGTTTGACGCAGGGGTAATCTTGCTCCCCATAAAGTAACGACAAAATCGTGCTTAATTAAGGTAAATATGATCATCATTTCTGACAAGCGCAAACATCTTACAGATCTATAATAATTAAAGATAACTGCAAGATTTTAGAATCTTGTTTAATTAGTTTCTGTTTAAAAGATTTCTTTAAAATGAATATTATATGGTATTCCATGAATTCATTGCAAACTCATTCAAACTTTAAAGTCTAACATAGCAACAAGATGTCAACGATAACCTTCCTCCCAAAAAGCGGTACGATACTACTAGCTAGTAGTATTAACGTAATACTGTTCAATAAAACAAAAGCAGAGCAAAGAAATCATGTGAATGCTATTTTAGCTTACATGGCAAAATATACTGGCTAAATTCTGAGGATAGCCAAAGGTAAATATAATTCTTGCTCCTTTTTCCTAAGTAAAATATAAATGATGACAAAGTTAGTTCTTGGTAGCTACAGAATCAGTAGCTTTTCCAACAGAAGTCAGAAATATCTGATTCTAGCATTATTACCACCGTAAATAAAATCAGAATATGCGATATCTGTCTTATCGCAAAGAAGTTTAAAGTAATCCAGTTATACGTAACATTGAAAATTCATAATAACCCCAACCAACTGTTATCCAGCTATTCATAAAGCGATTAAAAGAATAATGAAGTATTATTTAAGAAAATATTTATCGAAAATATCAAACGAGTACGCAGTTAAAGTGCTAAATAAACCCGGTGGTACGTAAGCAATTTTTGATTATCTTAAAGGCAAAATCTGTAAACTGAATAGTTCAACCTGTTACAGAAAGCAGCTTCAATGACCAAGAAAAGTCGCAGTAAAGTTTTAGCTGTACTTCAGATTAAAATTTGCTCTAATTTTTACCTTCAACATCTTAATTTGTAATTCTGGATCAGATACAAAGCTTTCCTTAGCGATAATATTAACACCTCCCATTTCTAATTCTGCTTGCAAATTCAGAGCTCCCTATGCAGATAAAATTATGATCTAATAATTAAGTTTCATGGATAGCAGTTATTAATTATTATAAAAAACTACGGTCATTCTATGATTTAAAATAAGAATTTCTATTAAGAGCTATTAATTAATTAAGTAATAAATTTTGTAGGATCAAAAAACTTCGATTATTTTACACGAAGCGAGATCCTCTGGTACTTACGTTATCAAATAAAACATCACTAAGATAGATGATGGCTACTCGTTGCCACCCAAAATACTTCGCCATATTTATACGAACCAAATTGTACGTAATATCGGTTATTATGCTGGTATAAAAGTAAGGATATTCTTTCCGATTGCTGAATTGTGTTGATGTAGCTCCAACAGACAGCTATAACAGTAAAGAAATACGTAAATATCGCCTAATTATGAAGTGTCCATTAGCAATACTGCAACCTATAACCGAAGAGTATGGATGGTATCGGTACTTGGCTACGGACTAAATTATAAATTTAGAACCTGAATTAAGTTCCAATAGCGAGCCATGGGGGCTACTATAGATGCTGAACTCGATGTAAAAGGTCCCAGTAAAGCAATAAGTTGTGGGCCATATAAGATTTGGTCGAAGATAACTTGGCCAGCAACAATTTTATCGAACTTTAAATTCAAAAATATAAGGATAAACTTCAGCTATAAGTCGAATTGCACTTTCAAGATATTTTTATACTAAAAGTTAGTAATAAGATGATGTAAATATATAAATTATTTAACCCTATCATCCTTTAGGTTTAGTCTCATTTCATAAGTTTCCAGGATATCATTTCTAGAATTAATGTCACGTATTGCCATTTTAGCAGAATTTTCCATTTCAATCATCTTTTGTCGGAGATAGCGATGGCTTAGAGGAAATGTACCACCAATATATAACGGAGTTTTTGCACAGGAAATGTGATGAGCGATGACATAGAAAAAAATGCAACTATATTTTAAAATCGAGGCTGGCCATCGATTTTTTGGAGTCATTTTTCCCCTTTTAATAATTTTCGGTAGAGATTGATATATTCCCTATCAATGACAGTTACTAATCAATTTATACCGCGCCCATCTATTAATAAATAGAATAAAATATAAAAGAGAAAAATAAAACGTCTTCTTCAAGAACCTAATCGTATCCTATAGAAAGATAATACATAGACAATACTGCAATGATTTAATGTAGCAATAAATTCGGTTGATAAGTTATCCAACAATTGATCATAGCCATTTGATTACAGGTGTAGTAATGCAAATAATGTTCTAAGGAAATAATCTTAATCTATAACATTACCTTAAATGAGAAATTTGGAAGACAATCGCTCATAAGCTTTTTGCCTAAATAATGTGGAACATTTCTAAATTTATAGCCTATTAACTTAGTCATAGCCGTTTACGTCAATCGATTTGAATAATACTCGTACTATTAATATCACTTTAGATCATAAATAAAAAGTCATTCATTAAATATCTCATTAAATCCTTAGACCGTCCGGCGTTATCAATTAATGAACAATCAACTTTATACATCAATTATTTGTTAGCTAGAGATAAACAATCACAATAATAATGATAAAAGCGATATGATAATCTGGAAGATCATGATATTGTTCCTATAATAATTTTACAAATAGTTGAGTTGAACTTAGCAAATATAGGCGAAACAAATAAAGATTTTTTATTTAAAATTTAGTTAAAATAATCAAAAAGCAGAGTATGGTATCGATATTCCTTAATTTTGATGCTTAACTGTTTACCTGATGTCGAGATAAGACATTTTCAAGATTTTAAAGGCAATCTGATTACTTGTAGAATATTATGCCCAGGGCGATATACTGTAATGTTATACTCGTATAATATAAGATTTACTTAATCTATTAACTGTACCATAATAATGCTTTTGTCCGTAAGCTTTGAAGAAAGAATCGGTAATAAAACTGAACGAAGCGTACATTATGTCTATCACGAGATTTTGTACGTGACTCCATTACAGCCTATAATTCCAACACTAATAAATGATTACATATCAATATAAGATGAAGAGAGGGAACTAGGCTATATCAAAAGATAAATATTGACCTGCGGTTTTCAAATTTTTAATTTATTTCAATAAATCGAAAATCTCTATTTGAAAATAAGATATAACTACAATAGAATGCTGAATGAAGTAATAATATCTCAATAGATACAAGAATATTATTTAGATATCACAGTGGAATATACAATAAGGCAAAGCAATATATAAACTGCAAACTAATAATACCTATCACACATGATATTTGCCGATACAGTTTTTCATGTCCTCAGAAATAATCTATGTGATGATCAAAAACGTCTTGATATTGTTAAATTAATATGTTTTGATAGTAATCAAATAAAGATTAAATACATTAAAGATGGAAATTGTTTAATTATCTCAAGTAGTTGATGGCTTTCTATTTCAATTTTCACCGGAAATATTTTGGATCTTTCTATCCTAGCTTACAGTGTATTTAACAACCACTAATAAATGATGTATAACTAAAGATATTAATTTAAGCTTTAAAGCGCTCAGAATCTTTATCGCATGCTATTGCAAAAGTACTAAAGCCATAATTCAACTTCTTCACTTCCATTTTACTTCTTAATCTGTGTAAGCTTGTAAAGCACCTTTACCATGGTTTACCGCTGATTTAAAATATAGAATTTAGTATCCTGTTTTCCATTAAATATTTATTATTCGCTTTACAGATATTAATTGTAGAATAGTATACCGGGTGTTATATTTAACTGATCTATATACAAAATACGGGTATTCCTGCGTCATATTTAGGCATGCAATCGTATATTAGTAAAATTGACTGTCAGCCGTAAATTTACGTCACATTTTAGTATCATTATTCTAACTTTAACCTACAATTCGTAAGGATAAATTTTGACACCGAGTATGCACTGTATGTGTCATCTACGTCGTATCATAGCAACTGAAATATTTATATTTGTTTATATATTCGTATCTACGATTTAGAAAAATTTTTTTACAATATTTTGACCATTTCCGGATCTAGCTGTTATTGCTTTTAAAGAACGAATGACAAGTAGTATTTCAATCAGTCTTAGACAGGTTGTATTATCTCCTGGCTTTTATGAACATTGCCGCCTTCATTGATGCTAGTATTATCTATTTAGAATTAAGTGGCCTAATACAGACCATAGGAGTTGAGAGAAAACCAGGTCAAGGGTCGCTTGGAGCAATAAAGTACATGCAAAATGCTGTTGAATTGGCACATGAATTGGACGTGATTTGAAGCCATGGATTAGAAAGTATAATTATGAGAACCTCAATTAAATGTAGTAATATTTTAGAGTTTCAGTAAAATTGCTTTCATATACATTCTTCCTTACTACGCATTCAACAGGCAAATAAGTTACGATAAGAAAAATATTTCACGTAAACGTTTCAACGCTGATTGCTACTTATTTTATCCAGAGCATACTATTAAACAAAGTTTTACGTGTCTTGGAATCTTATTTATCGGCTTATTTTAGGCTTTGCAAATTAAAATAACAATAGCATGCCATTAATGATTCCATTATATTTCTCTAAAAAAGATATTTTGCACTGTATTTAATTAATCAGTATAGATAGAACTTAATCGTTACCTAACAACAATTAAATTATCTTAAATAAATACACTGTTTGATTACAACATATAAATAACAATGTCTACCTAAATTTGTAGCCTGCTTAAACAGTAATAGATGAAGGTTTTATCATAGTAAGCTATACCGAACGCTTATATATCGGTCACATGTAAACAGAATATGCATAATTAAAAATGTCTTCGTTAACAAGTTATTGCCGGTAACAAAACATGATTAGTTAAATATCGAAATATTAAATGAACAAACGATACGTTTTGATTCTACTATAAATACGATCGGATATAGGTTAGGTCTCTTAGAATCGAATATGCAAATGTGAATCTGTGCTGAGCACAGCATCATTTCGACAAAAATCTCATTGCACGCAACAGTGTAATGGTTAGGCTAATTTACATATAAGCCATTAGTATGCCAAAGACCGATAAGATCAAATTGCGGTAAAGTTAATCATCATGTAATTAGCATAAATCCGGATTTTTCAAAAGTGAAGCCAGTACCAGTTTAACATACTCTACATGATACTGATTACGAGGGTAAATCCGCTTTTCTACTAGTGACAGCTTTACTCTTTAAGTACTCGGAACCTGATACATTACTCTGAATCAATGGATCATCCTCGAGCAATAAAGGGGGGAGGGTATCGTGGGAATTAGGTTATACTTTGAGCGCATCATTGTAGGCCTTTGGCAGAAATTAGAATCTTTACTTTCGATAAGGACAAAGAAAATTAATCCAAGAAAGACTTAGTTTATGTGGTATGCTCTGAAGAGTTTTAGTTTGTTCAGAGTTAAACTCTTACTATGGTATCAAGAAAACATCCTGATGTTCTGTAAATTAATAGCAAGGCCGAAAATACAGTCTATTTCTACTAAGGCCGATTTCTGCCTATTAGTTCGCAACATATCGATAATTGCAAATACGAGTAGATATAAGAGTATAAGAGTAGTATTGCTTGGTGCCTAATCCGACATGATGTAGATCATATAATTCCGTATCAAAATCTATACATCATATTCGTATATTTGTTTTATGAAGGTATCACGGTGTGAAAGACCACCTTTAAATATTTAAATATTTACTTAATGTATTTTAAAGTAGAGTATAAAGTTATACGAATTTTGATCTAAGAATATAGGACAGCCATGTTGTTTGTTAGTGCTGATTTCCATGCATATACTCTGTAACTGTTTGCGAATATACCGTAAGTAGAAGGTAGAAAAGCGAGTTACTTTTTGCAATATAGAGAGTTCGCTATTTTATTGCTTACGCTTAAGGAGGAAGTCTACATCATTTCTGCCGTGAATCCTAAGGAAAAGGTTAATAGTTATCACGGAGAATTAATCTCGATAGATAGTTCGAGAATCACAGTCATTTCCGTAGGATCGTTAGCCAAGTAAATAAGGATTTGTTAATAGTAACAAATAAGTAGTGAGGAAGATAAGTAGCCGCTTGCAGTATATCGTCATGAGAGCTAATTGCAACTTGTATAAACTCGGAACAGTGATAACAATCAATTACATTTGTAGCTTTACCACTATAATTCGAACAATTGAAATTGGAAAAATCCGCCCAAGCTTTTTATAATAGCTATTATCGAAATTAATCTAACTCTTCTCTATCCTTCAATCTGCTAAGAGTCGACGTTCTAAACCTATCTAATACTAATGGTAGTAACAACATAAAACTAGCGATCCATTTTTCTTTCATATCGCCCCGTGATATTTCGGAAGGTTTATTTCATAATCGCAATTAGGTTACCAGAGTTAAATTAGCAAAAAATTAGAGTTTATTGGAATTAGTGCAAAGAGGAAAGCCGTGTGAGGTTACAGCATGTACAACGACGTGAATAGTAAAATAGCTATAGTAATATCAAATAGGTAAAGCGTGTAAGTTTATCGTGTAACTAGCAGAACTAACTACGAGATAGATACAAGATGATAGCTTTTATAATGCAAGCACCGCAGCTGGAATTATTTTTAAAGCACAAATGAACAATAAGAATTTCGTACTTCTATATAATGGTAGTTCTACGATATAATCAAAGTAGAGTATACTGTATAGTAATCAAATTTCCACTGTGTGAATTGTTAAAGATAGGTTACACAAATAAGGAGTTATGCTGCAGTTTAGTGAAAATTAAATTTTACTAAGAATAGACTATACCGTATTTGGAAGTTAACACTATATTGCCAAAATTAAATGCTCTAAAGCTATCTAGTATACTGATGGTAATAATCACGTAATATTAGCAGCCTCTTTCCTTCAGATTTCTAAGACCAGATGCATTAATTATACCAATGGTAATATTTAACATAAAATTAGCGAAAGATAGAAACTACTGTACGCGTATATAAGAGTATCTTGCAAGTTTGAACCAGCTCCATCTATACATGATTCAATCATCCCTATTTTCATGCGTGCGATGTTTGCTATGAATGCAATTTGATTTCGCAAAGGAACAGTTAGTTGTGCAATCCAATGTAAAAAATAGTTTAGGGCTTAGGAGTACGGCCTTGTAACGTTGATAATTCCATTGTCAAACATAGCAATAAACGAACTGTAGGTGTCATAGACCATCGTCTGCTAAATTAAATCATAATCGACAGCTATATTGCAATATTTGCGATCTATTACATTAGTAAAATCTATTTAAAAATTCATACGCAGACAAATTAAATATGCATTCGATTTTAAGATTAACGCACACTATTCTTTGTGAAATCTACGAAAAATTCAATGATAAGGCAAACATGTTTAGCTGAGATTGAGTCAACTGTACAAGAGTTCTGCACCTTTGCATAAGTCTAAATGGCTCTGAAGTGGCATGTTTTTAATAGGACATATTTTAATTTAATGGAAGATCTTAACTCTTGACTCTTAACTCTTGAACATCTAATAGGTGACCACTCGATGAATAAGTTTTGCAAAACCTAGGACTTACCCTGCCAATCTTTATTACATTTAAGGGCTATTAACAGGGGAGAGGAATTAAATTGGCTAAATTCTATACAATTTTGCCGGCTCGAAGAAATTTGCTCTTAAAGCGGGTTACAGAAGTTACCGTTGGTTGTCAGCTATGTCAGATAAATTCTTGTGGCAAAACAAGCGCGCTTTTCCATACCTTTAATTTAATTTCCCATTGGTTGAAAAGATATAATTCAATATCATCAAACAATTAATGTTTTTCTTAAATTGCTAAATCTGAGATATATTAGAAATACAAATTTGCAAAAGATTCTCACTATCTGAATTCAATAGATTTACTTAAAACTTATCAACTGATGGCTATTAACTCCAGATTGGAGTAATTATCGATAAAATAATACTAAAATATTTTGAAGTATTACATTTTTATCTAAATATAATTGACATTCTCTGCTAAGTCAAGTATTTAAATATTGAGTATACTTGTACAACTATACTAAAATATAAAAAATAGGTAAGCCTTTCTTGTATTCATAATCTACTAGCTGAAAGATCTTAGAAAGTCTGCACTGACCGATAAAATTATTTTAAGCAATTTTTCAGAATATTGATATATGATCAGTTTTTAGCATTATCGCGTTAGTGAAATTATTTCCTGCGTGCTAAACGTAAAACTGAAGTTGAACACTAGTAAGAAGATGTATTACAGCTCTTAGCCCAATATATTCAAGTAAGCCTATCGCAGTCGTCTAGTACTTCAATTTTATAACCTATCCTACCTCAGAAACAGCATTAGTAGTGTTATAAAGTAAAATTTACTGCTAGTAAAATAATGACCAACACTAATAAAATTTAACCTAAGCACAATAATTGAGAAAAAATCAAAGCTGTTCGATAATAGATGACATTATAATGAAGTTATTATTTGTGAGCAACTTTGTCATATATTCTTCTCACGCACAATAAAAATAAGAATGTAGTTATTTAAGATAGGCCACATAAAAAGCGAGGAAATTGCTTTTGTCAAGCATTGCGGTGATAGTCAAATAGTGATTTAATTATGGCGCACGAAAGATGTTGAAAATTTTCTCCTCAGCATTTATTACTATTTATATTTGAATTGTATAGATAATACTGAATATTCGCAATAAACTAGATAACAGATAAAGAAAACTCTTATATTTGCAAAGGAACCATGTTATCATCTAATTTGCATTGGTACCTTTAGCTTAATAGATAGCTACCAGTATAGACGCATAACAAATATCATGAAGGAAGTACTTTTCCAATAGAAAATATAAACGAACTTTATAATATTTTTCAAAAGCTTATACCTGAAGTGCAAGTGATAATCATACTATTTGATAATCAAATTTTATTTTAACATCCTTATTTTTCTTAAGTAAACAAGTGACATTCTATTGCAGTCATTCTACTAGTCTATGCTATTCGTCTATTGTTCGGGTTTAAAAAATTAATTCAATGTCTTATCTATAGAACATTGTAAAAGAAAGTACTACTTTAAATGCTATCACTTGAATCTGATTATATCATCATTACTAACGTGGTCTACATTTAAGGCAACATGCTTAATATTAGTCCTACATTCTATGCTGTTGACCTGTAGCTAAGTCTAGTATTGAAGGACTATGAATATCTAAGAGAGACATTAATATTGCGACTGGATGTTACTGGAATGATATATGTTATGATTTTTATAAGAAAACATGTCATTAAAGTAAACAATAATCATTTAACCACACGGCAATAAGTAACTACATTATGTAATTAAATTCTTAAACACCCTAAAATTATACAACAACGGCCAAAATATTAGCTATAACCTTTCACAAATAGGTTAGTAAATAAGACAAATAAAGTGTGATAGAACTGTCGTATTGATAACAGTAGTAATCATTTTCAGTCAGCGAAATAACCTGCAGTAGAACTTGTTATAAGATATCTTTACAGGATTCCATATACCTTTGATGGTCAACAATTAGTCAGCTAAATGATATTACAGAAAATTCGAGCTACTTTAAGGAGAATGTTCAAAATATAATATGGTGATTCGAGGTTATCATGTTTAAATATCTTACAACAATTTTACTCATAAAATTCTTCTTGAACTAAATTTTTATCAAATGATTAAAGATAACCCTACTTTATAAAGTATCTAATAATTTTACAAAATTTGCGGTGTTTGGAAATACATGCTTTGACAATTACACTTTTCCAGAATACTAATCTGAGTTCTTTAAATTATAAAATGCTGTTTGATGCAAAGTAGTTCAGGCCTCCAAATTATAGCCCTTGATCTAATAATAAATCTATATAACGGTATTAAACAAATTTTAATGACATCAATCACGATTTATTAACTAAAAAATACCAAATTACACATCATTTCTCTTTTAAGTTGTTGAAGACGACTAATATACATCTTATGAAACCAGTTTTAATCTTGTATTCTGTATGTAAATGATATTGTTTCCATATATAGTTCATTAACTTAAATTATCCTCGAAAAACTCTAACAAAAGATACTTGTACAAAAATATCCGTTCGCAATGTCTAACTTTATAGCACCAATTTGCGGTTTAGGCTCAGAGAATAAATTCTTCTTAACAATAGCTCTAATGATGCCCGAAAGCTTTTGGGCCGTAAATTTTAAATTCCCTTTTAGATGAAAAGCTAATTCTTTATAATCTTTACACTATTCATTTCTTTCGAATCTAAGACGGTAATCTTTTGTAGTGATTAAGATAATGTGATCATTGTGATGAAATTATTTTAATAATGCCAAAACATCGATTGGTTTATTTGAGGTAAAACTGGAAACAAAACCATTCTACAATTTTTAATACCTAATATTACCACTCAATTGACTCATGATGCAGAAGTATCTAATCGTTTTTCACCTAAGATCTTTACAAATTTTATATTAATTAAGTTACGAGACTATTGACAAATTTATCAATAATAGTAGAAATTTCATCACATCTACTAAACTATATTAAAATAAATGGTGCTATATACTTATAATAAAACAGAAGTAATAATGCAATAACTTATATTATAATCTACGAAGGTATAAAAAAAGATATTTTGAATATAATTAATTTAATTCCCAAACTTTGAATTCCTAATAGCGAACTTTGAAAATCTCTAAAATGAAGACATGGAAGTACTTTATGCGACAATAATATAAATAAAATGTGTGTCCATACTTTGTTTCATTATAAAACTATTCAATTGTTATCTTGCTGAACAAAAACAAAAATATAAGCTATACGTTCGATGACAAGTTGATTTAAGCTATCAGTGCATATGATCGGTATTTCATAATCTTTAAAAGCATCAATAAGTGTTTATAATGCTTTATAATATCCTATATATTATATATTGTCACGCATTGCGCTGTTAACTCAATCAACAACTGCATCAATTATTCGATATCAGTCACAAGGATTAATGCACGGGAGCAGATTAATAATATTTTAACAGAATTTAATATACGTGAACTATCTTAAAATCTAATATGTTGCGGAATTTATCAATAGAAAGATCGGACTGGACTAATTTTTTATTGATATTTTCAATGCCTCAATAGGAGAAGTTATAATTAAGTGATCCATAGATCACAAACAATTGATTTTCACTAATTTACTAACACGAAATTAAAACTTTTTTCATAGGCAGAAATTTATTGTAAGTGAAACTGCTGTAATGCACCATTAAATGTGGTATTAGTAATAGGTCTCAACAAGTCATAAGTTAATAATCTGCTCATAATGATCACTTTTAAAAATAGATACATTTTGATCACATCTACTTTAAATGCAAAGAATAACGAGATAGGAGAATTGAATATAAAGTCTGGTAAGGAACGAATTCATAGCTCTAGACTATTGATTTATCCGTGTAACGGTACTTCATAATCTTTTAGAATCGCATCTTGGTCTTACAGGCAATAGGATCATATTTAAGCAGCTATTTACGACCTTGCATAGAATTAAATATTCAATTTAAAATATAATCGAAACATGGCCAAATTAGAGCTTATAAAAAATTTATCTCGTAACAAAATATACAATTATAAATTCTTTATTAAAGAATTTCATGTGATACTCTATAATTATTAACTAAGTAATAACTATTGATGCCACCAGCAACACCAGTTCTCATTATTATTATAAAACGGTAAAAATCATGCCTGCAATAATAACATTATCGAAATCGCAGATGTTAGACAAGTTCACTTCAGAAATTTAACTTGCCTGTTCACTATCAATCGATGGCGAGTTTCTTTTATCATGCCATCCGTATAAATATCTAACGTTTGCAATAATAATTAAGACCGTATCGCATACAAGATTATTTTTAGTTAAGCTTCCGAGAAAAATAAAAAGAAAATGTAAATAAATATAAAACGATGTCAATATAAGTTAAGCACTATAATACACACGCAGCAAATATTTATTTAGACTGGCTGCAACCTTAAGATACTATTGTTTTTCAACTTTATTGATCGTATACTTTAAAATTAGAATCTATAAAGCAATATATCTGTTACCAATAATGATACTAATAATAAAATTAATTACTTTGCTGTTCAATATTCTAATGTAATGATTAAAGATCAAGATATATTATAGCTGACTGATCTGATCTGATAATTGTTAGGTGGAATTACAATTTAAATTTCCGTCGAAATTCTCAACCCATGACCACCAATTATTTCCTGCTTGAATAATACTTATTCAAATATTTATAACAGAGCTAATTGCAAATTTCATAATCAAATTTCCTATCAATTTCTTTTCACTAAAGCCAGCATTGCCCGAATATCTAGCAGATTTGATATGGTTGATTAATCTTAGTTGCCATGTAAGTACTGATTCTATAACATCGTTCTCGGTATGGAATTAAGCGATAAGTAGTCCTTATCTAGTCTATGAAATACTTTCATTAGGAAGTAATGAAATCACTTATAACACGTAATAGATTTAAAGGTCTTATTCTAGTTTAATTTTTTAATTTCCTGATCTTTCAGTATGTCATGATGTAAACTAAAGCATAATGAACCTTTTTTATGAATATACAAGAATTCCTATTGGTTGTAGTCTAGATCCATCTTCTTTCAGTTTTGCATCTAGTAGATAATGCTACCATCAAAACATTATTATTTTTAGAATTCATTTCCGCTGTATAAAGTGCCATAACAAACTTGTAACTCCATTATAAGTTGCTATTATGAGTGAACATACTTGTTTCTCCTGAATTTAAATGTAACGGATGATGCCTATGGTAATACTATATACCACGTCATATCATTACAATATCTACCGGTATTTTACGCGCCTGGTCTTGTGTACAAATCAGCTATAATTATTTACTATATCACATGGCAACATAAGTAATATAATTTATCTCTATGATCGCAGAAATATCCGGCAATTAATTATAAATGCTACAAATCTAGTAGTATTACGAATACAAGATACCGTACTTGTTTTAGGATTAGAAGCTTAATAATATTTTTAGGCTTATTAATTCCACACTGAAAGGGGCATAATCATCATCAGAGTATTTCAACATTTCATTTTATTTAAGGTGTTGCTATCTATTGTATTAGTCCTTTATCAATTGAATTTTTCACTATTTGCATGGCTTACTACCCATCAGACCTATTTAGTTTATGTCAGAAGAACTGTAAAAACAAGCATATATGATCTAGGTGCAAATCTATAGGCGAATAGGTGAAAGATATATCATATTAATCATATCAGATACGATTATCTCTAGTTTACATTAATCGAAAGACATAAAACACGCCGTAAATATTGATCTGGGATTAGTGAGTAGAACAGAAAAGTGGAGGCTTTCCGTAAATGTATATTATATATTCATTTGATCATCATTATTAAATACTAAAATGAGATTATAATGCGAAATACAACACAATAATGATTAAGTTAGGCGATCCTATAATAATCTTAACGAATTGCTTACATTTTAAAATTTGCTAGAATAAACACTTTAATCTTAATGCTATAATATACTATAATATAGATATCGTTATTATTTATCTATCTACGATATAGTAGGTAAATTCTTAGAAGAATATTAAAATTTGCCGCTTAATATATCATATTTATAAAAGCGAAAATTGTTCAGCTTACTTTTGGAAATTATAATCTATCCGCTCTATTTATTTGACTAAACACTAAACTAATATTGTTTGGCAATATTTTAGGCTAAACTATCTACTTGAGAGCCATTTCCAGTCATCTGTCTTTTAGTGCTTCCGCCATTAACTTGGAACAAAGTTGATTGAGGTCTTCGAAGTGATTCTCTAGTGCGCATTGACAATATAGAATAGTTCGAGCTTCTGATAAGCTGAATCTAAGAAACACAACATAATAAATGAAAAGTTCACAAATCAGTATAATATAGTAATCGATTAATTATAAATAAACCTTACATTAACTCTTCCAATATTTTAATCTAAAATTTATTGCTTATAGCTACAGTACCAAGGCAATCTCGAAATCTCTATTTACGCTTAGTATAGTTATCCTTACCTTCGGTATAAAGAAAAGACACATACTAGATGTCGCACAAATTAGTATAAATGACGAATTAATAATATATCCTCCATCTATACCAGTTTGTGTCAATTGACCCACTAATACACCGATTGTTGCGAATATAACAGCGTTATAGATAGCTAATCCAATATGACGAGAATCGTTTAATTCTGCAATCGAAACACTTCGTGTCTCCCATGCCAAAAATGTACCAAATACAAGTAACAGAAATTTATATCCGTAGATAATTGCTAGCCAAATAGAACTATACTGACAACTGCAAATCATCGTTTGCGGTTGTATAATAATATTGGATCCAAGCTTAGATGGCTATTATTTAAATAAAGTACAAACATTCAACAAATTTATAATAAATAATTGATTATTACTTCTATTAAATACAATAAAATTTATGCGACCGTTTAAATTTAATATACTGTAAATAATAAGAATAACTTACATAGGATGTAAACTTTTCATATTGACCTGTAAACGGATCAATAGCTATCCATACTCCCAAAATAATCAAATCAACCACAAATAACAAGAATGTTAAACCAAAAAGAGAATGGTCTTTGATAACCTTTAATAATATATTAAATTACATCAAAGTACTTTAGTAAATTAACTTTAATCGAATCGTAAAGCTATTTCGTTGTTATACTAGCATTATAGAATACGAAATCTTGATCTAAACACTACTGTATAGTATGATGAAATGTTATTTAACAAGAGTATACGAATAAATTCGAGTTAAATTAAATAAAAAGAAGTTAATTACCACTTTTGTACTCGTCTTGTTTGTAAAAATAACATGGACTCGCCAAGTTTTAGCGAACATAGCGCCGAATGATAGTGTAAATCCTAAAGATAATAGACTAACACGAGCAGTACAAATCGCTGGTAGATAGATTTTATTAACTGTACCAGAGTCTACTCCAAACATAACAACAGCCACAAAGCATAATATAAAACCAATTAATATGAGATTATTTATTCTTGGACTTGACATTTTGATAACCCTAACATAAACGAATTAAAAACAGTTGAGATAAGTTATCGAGTATATTTATCCCTTTAATATAAATTTTATAGGCCAATTTGCAAGATTGGCCAAATGATATGATGTACTAGTACGACATTTACCGCAAATTGCGATGCAAATAATTGATGTACAAAAATGTAAGGGCAGCTATCATACCAATCACAGATAAAATTGACATAGCAACGAATACCCCTATGGTAATGTACTTTTCCAAGTAGCTAGTTATAAATCCATCGAACGGAACATGACCCCCTGCGGAATAAAGATTTTAATACTTACGATTAAAACTAAAGTATACACTTCATTATAGATGGTAACCATTGGAAAAAATTTAAGGAATATACCTGGCCAAATAAGTGGTTCACTTTCATTAAAAGTTATCACTTGACCTACACTCCTATACGATCCCACCACAACTAATCCAGTAGATGAAATATTGCCTATGATAGGATTATTTACGATTACGATAACTATTAAAATAACCATTTACTCACATTCTTTTACTTAGTGTAACATTACTAAGATCATGTTATAAAGATTCTCGCACAGCAGAAATTTATAATCGCTAACAATTATAGATTAAACGGCTCGCTAACATCAGAAATCATTTCTACAGCCAGTACATTAACATTACTATAAATCTACCCTAGGTATAAAAATCATTTATATTCTTATTCTCACCTCGGAACTGCTGTATATAGGCATTCCCAACCCTTGCTCCACTTGAAAAACTGAACGGACCCTTTTATGAGAGATAATTTATTTAAGATCCAAATCAGGAAATTTACTACTCGTACTTTGGTAATGTTTCATCATAATTAATTTTTGAATTAACATTAAAATTCAAATTTTCCTAAGTATGGATAGAATTACCAATTATGGTACACTATTACAACTATATCCTCAATTTAATTGATATCATCGTGCGTACGAATCCGTCTAGAAAAAGATCATAAAGTCTTATCTACACTTTTATACATACGGTTAATCCTAAAAAACTAGTCTTTTGAATAGCAATATTGAATATTTCTGCTATCTTGGCGTCGTATTTAAAATCAGCGAGGCTTGAATTGAGTTGCCGTAATTTATTATCTGTTTCATTTAGAGCTGATGCAAGACACCATAATGAATCGTAAGCCAAAGGATTCGGATAATCGTCACTACTACTTCGAGTTGTGTTGGTAAATTTATCATAATTATCTAAGAATTCTTGAAATGTCTATAAGAAGAATTATAGTAAAAGACAATTACAACCAATAATTACTTTATGCATTAGCTTACTAAACCCTATAATTTAATATGGTTTAGTCACTTTACGAAATTAGAGCAAAACATTTACGGATTTTAAAAGATAGAGCTCAATCATGGTTTGCTCATCATTCCTAATCAATAAGTATCATGTTATATGCAACTTACAAGTCCCGGAGCGGTCATTGTGTTAAAATCAGAAAGGAGTGGAGCATTCGTGTTACGAAAGGCTATGTAACCTTTGGCTACTTGAAGGATTTCGTAAGCTGAACAGTTAGTTAATGGTGCAAAGCGATTCCACCATAACCTCTGTGTAAAGATCGAGCCAAACCAAGCATAGTTTTCTCCATACATGCCAAGTTTGTAAGCCTAAATCATATTACGTTGCGTTAAGGAATTTTTAGCAGCACATAACGCAATATTCAATACTTAAACTAATAAATTTAATATTACAATGACGATAACGGAAGTATAAATTCCTTTTCAGTTGTCGAAAGATTGATTAGATTAATATACTATGTAGAAATGGTTCCAAGCCTAAGACTAATGCCGATACAACGTTGTAATGTAAATAGCACATCCCCTAAGACGCTTATTGAGACTCATTAGAAAAAAAAAATTGAAAAACTGAGAATCCCATCAAAAGTTATCGTTGGAACTGGAGAACACAGTGAATAAGATAATAAACCAAAGCAAATCTCTATTTTAGTCTCTTTGTTAACAAATAAAGGTTGACATATTTGATTTAATTTTGTACCACCATATATTTAATATGCACTTAATTAATATATATTACGAATAAAGTTATGGTTAATCAAATCATGTAATATCGGCTATGTGAAAAAATAAATCTTCAATAATTATAATGCATAAAACATGGGTTAACAGATTTGTAAACGAAGTTATTCGGTTTATGCTCTCTTAATTGTTCGAGTAGCTGAGATCCAATCATTTCTTAATAAATTTTGCAATGTAACTTGACAACATTATAGTATATATTCATAATTTAACCAACATAGGAGCAGACCGTACCGTACTGATGAGAATAATTACTTAGATCAATACACAAATGCAAATATCATTCATCAAATTATAGGATTTACGTAGACATCACATTTATAGCAATGGCAATCTAATATATAAAGACCGTTATTAAAAGCTCCATATCCACAAATATTCATATGAAGATGAAGAAATAATAGCTTTCTTAAAGATTAAATAGAATACTGATAATACGAGTACCAGATATGAACATTATTCTATTCTTTTTAAAATTTACTAGGGCATAAAATTTAAATCAATGGCGATCTACTATTTGAAGACCGTTATTAAAAGCTTCATGTCTATAAAAATTCGTGTGAAAATAGAGGAATAATAGCCTTCTATTAAGGGTAAATACTGTAGAATATTGATAATACGAGCGTCAACATCTGACGTTGGAATCAATGCTAATGTTTTGCTCGTTGAATCATTCAAGGCAATCTACTATACTTGAGGTAATCTGGAACAAATGATAAATGATATTTGACCTGAAGCTCTTTTGAACAGGAAGGACCACGAGATTTTATGTATCGATAACAATAAACATGGTTTCGTGTGTTTTTATTCAAAATAAAGTTACCTTAATTCCGCCTGAACACTATCCTATAGTTTGATTTATGTGACAATCGCGTAAAATAATGATTGTTAATTATTATAAATCGAAAGTGTAGTATTGTTTTAATTTTATGATAAAATTCTTTTCAGTAAGAAAATAACAACTGTAAATTTATCCATTCCAATTTAGCCCAGTTTAAGTGAGTAAGAATATGAAAAATAATAAGATGTGTAATACTTCCTTTGAGTAATCCCTTATACTGTACAATGTACATACAATGAAAAAGTACTATAGTTCCATAAAAACCGTAAAACAATTACATTGAAGGACTAAAGATTAAAGTACTGGTATTTTATATCTGATCAATGATGATAAGAAGTAAAAGGTATTTTTGGCATTTATAAGGCGTAACTTAAATTAAACAAGGATTGATTCAGATAAGAATAAAACAAAAAGAATTTAATTTTTAATCAGATATTTTAGCATAGCAAGGTATGACAATAGCTGCTAAAGAAATTTGGCTTTATTACTACCAGATTGCTCAGCTTATAAACTATGGTAACTAGATATTAAATTAAAAAATTAAACAATAAAATATCCTATAACTTACGTGGCAAAAAACTCTGGCCATTATGCGAGGATAACCAAACAGGAAAATAATTCGAGCACCTTTTTCCTAGGAAAATATCAAAAAATATCGTAATTGTATTCGATAAAATTGAATATTAATGCCGGCGCTATTTAAGCTATTCAAATTGGCACTGAATAAAGCAATTTATTATGCTACGTAAGAGTCGCTTATTTATGATTAGTGCTGTTATCAGCTGCGATGCCCTTTTTTATATCGTTTCCAAAAAGATTTATTTAAGAAGTGCTTCTGTACAATAGCAAGTACAAATAGTGTAATCGCCTTCGCGATCAGAGTATTGAAGCACCCGTAAATTACGTCTGTGATCTCACTTTCATTTTATTGGGCAATATCTCTTGCTTTGATATCGTTTGATATTCCATTTAGAAACATAACTTAGGTTGTAGCTACGTTCAATAATCAAAATTTTAAATTAAAATACAAAATTCTTTTTTGACATTCACTGTTACCTTTAACGTTTTAACTTGTAAATCAGGTTCAGTGACAAAAGTTTCCCTTGCAATAATATTGATACTAGCCTTCTCCAATTCTGTTTGCAAGTGCTGGGCTCCCTATAATATAAATACATCGATCATTAAACTTTATACTTTCAAATTATAGTAAAGAATAATTGTAATACTACACTAAAGTGTGGGTATAATTAATTAAATCGATAAATGTCACACATATGGATAGATGGATACTCATATTTTATGAAATATAGACCACGCTAAGATATGTCAGTACGCTTACTAACATTGTCAAATAATACATCGCTATGATACAAGATAGCTACTCTTTTCCATCCAAATCTTTTCACTAATCCTACACGAACAGAGTTATATGTAATATCCGTCAATAGGCTACTATAGAAGTAGGGAAATTCCTCTCGATTGCTGAATTGTGTTGATGTGGCCCCAGCTGACAGCTATAGCATCAGAAAATAAGAAAAATAACTAGAGATATCAAAGGAAATCAGTCTAAATTACAAGTAATAATAAACTATCATCAAAACCTGAATAAGATTCCAGTAACGAGCTATAGTAGCAACCACTGAAGACGAATGAGACGTATAAGGTCCCAGTAAAGCCATAAGTTGTGGACCGTGTAGAACTTCATTGACAAAGACTTTTCCAGCAATAATTTTGTTATACTACTAGGAGAAAATATGTAATGTCCACAACCGTTGCCGTATTTAAGAATTAATATTATAGAAAAAATTGAAACTTTAAGACACATGAGCACGATTAACCGTTAACGCAAAGTGCTTACCCCGTCATCTAATAACTTTAGCTTGAGTTCATACTGCTCGAGAACATCGCTTCTCGCATTAATATCACGTATTGCCATATCTGCTACATTTTTCATCATCTTCATCGAACTTTTAAGGTAGACGTAACTTGCTGGATATGTACCTCCTAAATGTAACGGCGTCTTGGTACCAGACGAGTAAACTGGAAGAATACATAACGCCAAATAACAGAAACACAGTGTTGAAGTTGAGTAAAGGTCTTTCTTAATCATATTCTTAACTTCTTGATGTCGTTAATATCACGTAAATGATCAAAATTACGACAGTTCGAAAAACGATTAATGAATTCGTATTACTGATGTTGCTTTTATTTATACCTTGGTAATAACAATGTGCAGTGTAATAAAATACAAAGTGTAAATTGATGCAAAGATTGAATCATACAAGTATTTACTATAAGTAGATAATACTGGAAAAAGATTGAATATGATTTCAATTTGTTGACAGTTTTGCATAATTGAGAACAGCTCAACTTCATCTGTAGCGATACCCACGGGTTAATTGTTTAATCTGTCAGTATGTATAAATAATATAAAATCGAAATGTCAATGTCTAGTTTTGACTATGAAAAGTCAATATTTCTTATAACTTAGTATATTTCTGTTAGTAAATTTTAAATTGATTACAAATGACGTCAGTAAAATTAATTACGCTTATTATTGTCTTTTAGATACTAAGGGAGCGAATTTATGATTCTGCTTTGTAAAATTTTGCTTCAGTTATTCGACGAAACTGATGATTTTTATTTCTATGCTTGGACTTCAATTACTATAACTTGATTTGTATGAAACAATGGAAATAAAAATAAAGTAATCAAGGTACGTACCATGTCACAATTGTCATATCAACTAAAGACTACCGTATATTTAAGATTCAATTTTGATTAAAATGGAAGTAGAAATCAATATTGAAAACCTTTATGATGACTTGATTATTCGTGAATGCTGCAATTTAACCTAGTAATTGAATTGATGCATAACCTCGGCGGAAAGCGAATTAAAAGGTTGAACAACATTTGTAATATACTGAGAATTGCAGCAAGACTAACTGCATAAGTTGTTTGTTTGGATGAAAGATATTAAATCTTAAATTTTAAAAGAGATTGAATCCTAAAAGATATCAATTCAGCACCTTTTATCTATAGCATAAAATAGCATTTTATGTAGATGTTTTCTTCTCATAGTAATTTGTAGAAATAAAATTATTGTACCGTAGCTTTAACGTGTAGACGTTATTCACCATTAGTAGTAAAATAACTACGGAAATGTTATTATGGCTACGAAATACAGTTACGTAATTAGCCACGATATTACTATGCTAATCTGCAAACCTTGATTTAAGGCCAGTTGAGTTTTCAACAGTGAATATAAGTAATCAATATTTAATATATTTAACTACCATAATATTAATTTATTCTCGTAACGAATTAATAACCTTATAAAGGATTACTTTTTTGAATAGCATCAATATGAGTAAGCAATCCTATATTGAGAAAAAGCGATTGCTTTAATCGTAAAGTTTCTTGTCGTAAAACATCTGGTACATAAAACAAGGGCAAAAATATTAAAGTTAAACAAATGATATACATGTGTCACAATGAAGAATTAACTGATGTTTCAGTCTTTGTATTAATATTCTCTACAGCTTTTTTAATGCATGGTATCTTATAACTTCGATATTATAGTTAATACCGTACCATTCATATATACTACTGCATGTATTTCAATCGAATGTGATCATTTATAGATATTACATAGACACTACATATTTTATTGGGTTTGGCAACACCTAAAATACACTTTAGATTAATTATAATTATCAAGCTAATATCTGACGTCCTACGGTCAGATATACTATGTATTCAGCCAACTCTGCGTATAAATATATCTAATAACAACATAGTATTCGGTATACACTTTGCTTATTACTTATTATAACAGATGCCATCGTCTCTAACTATAGCAAACAATGGCATGTATAGTTAGTATTATTAAATACTAAATTGAAGTAAAGCATGATATGCGCCATTACAATAATTTTTTAATTTTAAGTCTCATGATAATCCTACAAACTATATAAATCGACTTTGTTTACATATAATTAAAATGTTCTGGAATTAGCATATTTGTTTTAATACGCCACAAGTAGACAACATTCTTTTGCCTATACATAATAAAACAAGTAAAAGCTTTACGCGGATTTAAAGGATTCACAGCTTAAAGCACGATAGCTTTCAATTGAGGACTTAATTTTACTTTGACAACATAGGCTATAATTCCTTAACTGAACTCTAAACTAATATTGCTCGCTATTCTTAGGCTATACTTTCTGCATGAGAACCACTTCCAGTCATCTGTCTTTTAGTGCTTCCGCCATTAGCCTGTAGTATACTTGATTAAGGTCTTTGCATAGATGATCCTCTACTACGCATTGACAATATAGAATAGTTCGAGCTTCTGATAAGCTGAATCTAAGAAACACAACATAATAAATGAAAAGTTCACAAATCAGTATAATATAGTAATCGATTAATTATAAATAAACCTTACATTAACTCTTCCAATATTTTAATCTAAAATTTATTGCTTATAGCTACAGTACCAAGGCAATCTCGAAATCTCTATTAACGCTTAGTATAGTTATCCTTACCTTCGGTATAAAGAAAAGACACATACTAGATGTCGCACAAATTAGTATAAATGACGAATTAATAATATATCCTCCATCTATACCAGTTTGTGTCAATTGACCCACTAATACACCGATTGTTGCGAATATAACAGCGTTATAGATAGCTAATCCAATATGACGAGAATCGTTTAATTCTGCAATCGAAACACTTCGTGTCTCCCATGCCAAAAATGTACCAAATACAAGTAACAGAAATTTATATCCGTAGATAATTGCTAGCCAAATAGAACTATACTGACAACTGCAAATCACCGTTTGCGGTTGTATAATAATATTGGATCCAAGCTTAGATGGCTATTATTTAAATAAAGTACAAACATTCAACAAATTTATAATAAATAATTAATTATTACTTATATTAAATACAATAAAATTTATGCGACCATTTAAATTTAATATACTGTAAATAATAAGAATAACTTACATAGGATGTAAACTTTTCATATTGACCTGTAAACGGATCAATAGCTATCCATACTCCCAAAATAATCAAATCAACCACAAATAACAAGAATGTTAAACCAAAAAGAGAATGGTCTTTGATAACCTTTAATAATATATTAAATTACATCAAAGTACTTTAGTAAATTAACTTTAATCGAATCGTAAAGCTATTTCGTTGTTATACTAGCATTATAGAATACGAAATCTTGATCTAAACACTACTGTATAATATGATGAAATGTTATTTAACAAGAGTATACGAATAAATTCGAGTTAAATTAAATAAAAAGAAGTTAATTACCACTTTTGTACTCGTCTTGTTTGTAAAAATAACATGGACTCGCCAAGTTTTAGCGAACATAGCGCCGAATGATAGTGTAAATCCTATAGATAATAGACTAACACGAGCAGTACAAATCGCTGGTAGATAGATTTTATTAACTGTACCAGAGTCTACTCCAAACATAACAACAGCCACAAAGTATAATATAAAACCAATTAATATGAGATTATTTATTCTTGGACTCGACATTTTGATAACCCTAACATAAACGAATTAAAAACAGTTGCGATAAGCTATCAGCAATATCTATAACAATATTTAATAGAGCGCCGTATTTCTAGATATACGATAAAAAATTGACTTCATATAATTAATGTAATGATCCAGTAATTACCTTAATTTACGATGTATAAAATTAATTGCTAAGAACATTAGGGCGATTATCATGACAACTGCAGATACAATTGACATAGCTGTGAAGAGCCCAGAGCAAATATACTTCTTTATGAATCTAGTTTCGAATCCGTCAATCGGAATATGACCTTGATCTCCTATACAATAAAGATTTTAATCGATAAAAATAAAGCGAAATTATATCTATAATAGATAGCTATTGAAAAACTTTAGATATACAGCTTATAGATTTTATATCATAGCGTAAGATAAATAACCTGGCCAAATGAGTGGTTCAGTTTGATTGAAAGTTATTACTTGACCATTACTCTTATACGATCCAATTGCAACCAACACAGTAGACGAGATATTACCTATGGTAGAATAATTTATGATAATATAATTTATTAAAGCTAGAATTCGTCAATATGTCTTTACATAATGTAAGAGGAATAAACATATCTAGACAACAATAAAAATATCGTTATTATGAGTATTAATTGTTAGCAATAATTTAAGATAGAATTTGCAGTACCTTTACAATGTCCTAATCTAATCATAGGCTTATAGAAACTATTTATAAAAAATTTTATGTATGCTTCAAAATTGCATTACTTGCACTTCACTTACTTCTGCTCCATCTGTAAAGCTGAGTGAGCCCTTTATGAGAAAGATAGCTTAGTGTTAATATCGAAATTAATCAATTTACTACTCATACTTCAGTTTCGTTGGATTATTGTAAAGATTTATAAAATATTTAGTAAAATGATTTCATGGAGCTCAACTTTACTAGCCATAAATAAATCTACACGTCCTAGCGCCGTAGAGAATTATCTAAAGTACCGTACGAATTGTACACTAAGTTATTTTGTCAATATCTTCGAGTCTAATTACGCTATTTTATTATTAAAGAATGGATTCTTCAACGTGCTCCAATACGTACGTTTAATTCTAAAAATTAGTCTTTTGCATGGCAGCGTTGAAAATTTATATAGCTCCAGTATAATATTTAAAGTTAGTGAGGTTAGAATTGAGTGCCCTTAATTTATTGTCTGTTTTATTTAGAGCTGATGCAAGACACTATATTGCATTGAAAGCCAATGGATCTGGATAGCCAGAATTAGCGCTTCCAGTTGTGTCAGTAAGTTTGTCACAATTATCTAAAAATTCTTTAAATGTCTCTAGAGAAGATAACGGAAAGAGTTATCAATTATGAAGTATGCTAACTGCCGTATTTTTGAGATAAATGATTTATCCATTAATGTGCGATCGTGACGAATTTATCTCGTCTCTCTCGTAGTGATATCAGTTCATTACTTATATTCCTAATTTTATACAACGAAATTGCTGCGCCATTGATATTGTTTTTATAGTATCTATTAAAATGATAGCAATTTCTGTAATACGTAGAAATTGAATATATTAAGCATGATAATATGGTCTATTCCTAAGGAATTGCAATTTAGTAGTTACAGTTAAAGTATATTTACATCGCTATATCAAAATGATGCATTATGAGTTACATAATTAAGAGTCTCTTGAATTTGACAGTTTAAGTTACTTGTTATTTAATTTAATTAAATATTTTTATATCATTCAACTTGTACATATTTAACAAGAGTTTGATGAGTTTTGGAGTCGTATTTTAAGTGAATTAGTTTCTGTGAATAATTTCAGCGTTGAAAAGCGAGTACAGTTACATTTATAAGATAATGGAATGCACTAAGTAATGAAAATATTTCAAATTGCAATGACATGGTATGTACTTCCGAAAGAAAATGTTTATGCAAAGATACTGCTAACCAATGATCAAAATCTTTATTTCGTAATGAGACTCTCTATTTCGTTATTTCAATGTCATGTTATGAATGATAGAATTCATTATTGATTTGTTTATCCGTACTAGCAAGCTACATAGTAAATACTAAACAACTTACAAGTCGTTGGGCTATTATCGCACTAAAGGTAGTAAGTGGAGCAGTTTACGCTTGTTAGAAGGCTAAACAATCTTTAGCTACGTGACGGATTTCGGAAGCCATACAATTAGTTAACGAAGCGAAGAGATTCCACCATCCTCTCTGAACAAAGTTTGAACCAAGCATAATTTGCTCTGTACATACCAAGTAGGTAAGCCTAAACTATCACATATTATGTTACTTTTAATGGCTTATATCGTATTATGTACGTCTATATCCATTAAATAGATATTTCATCGAAGTATGGAAATACATATACCTATAGCTGGCTTTCTTACATAGAACGCAAACAGGCTGTTTTGAAAGAAACAAGCAGCACTGCTAGCATTGAAAATAACTTTATCGTTAGTAAGTCTCTAGATTGAATCACGTTATCTTACTCCATTTAAAGGTGCTTACTTCAACTGTAAATATATAGGAATGAACACGCTTGCCATTTACATTATATTATCGATCCAATTATTTTTAATTTTAGACCCCTATTAATTAATTAATTACATCACACTGAAAAGTGCTAAGTACGTAGTCGTATTCCATTGTTTTTGACCGAAATTTCTCATTTTAAATAAAGAAATCACAGCAATAAAATCATATTTCATAATATAGCTTATGCTTGTGCTTCTACTGTAGAATATTTGCTGCGATAGCTTACATCAAAAAGGCCTAGGCAATATCAATACATATGTAAAAGTACCACCGTTGAAGGCATAGAAAATTTTATTTTAAAAATTTTGTCGTTCAAGATAACATCTTATTTTGGGCTTTCC
Source organism: Trichoplax adhaerens (assembly GCF_000150275.1). Taxonomy (NCBI): domain Eukaryota; kingdom Metazoa; phylum Placozoa; class Uniplacotomia; order Trichoplacea; family Trichoplacidae; genus Trichoplax; species Trichoplax adhaerens. The sequence continues at coordinate 1,493,139 of NW_002060951.1, read as the reverse complement.
GAGGATGTTAGTATTACTATCAGTAGTATTGACTACAAATGCAGTAAAATCAATTTTTAAAGTCAATGTATCACGTTAGCCGGTAGGATAACAATGACAATATAGTATATCTCAAACTGATGATTAATTAACAAAAATATAATAGATGCGTATATTGAAAATAAAATCGAACCATGAGCTGCAAGTACTCACAGTGAACACAAAACTGGGTATAAGCTTAAATTGTTGCAGGTTTAAATGTCTAATCTCTGCATCACTATTTGTTATCAACATCGACTGCCATGCTGCAGGACAATTGGATATTCATGCGAGAACATATACAGTACGTACTGTCCTGTAAGCTAGAAGATAACTAACCATGATGCATTATAATGGCCGGTGTAGTAGAGTATTTCAATAATTGCGATACAGTACAGTATACTGTACGGCTTTACAGCTGTACTGTACATATACTGTATGTATATACAGTATACTGTATAGTACTGTACAGTACATATAGCATGTCTGTATATCAAGGGTATATCACAAGTGTCCTTTGTCGTCGTTGACTCGTAAGCAAGATGTACATTATACAGTATAGTAAAAGCAAAGATCGTCGGGGTCGAGCAAATATGTTTGTTCGGTTGAAATAAATAAATATTTCTCGCATCAAAATTAGATAGAACCGTGAATAACCAAATGAGCAGACTACGGTAATGTACTACATTATACACCATCATCAAAACGAAATGACATTTGACAATATCCATTATTTTTCTAACCGTAAGTTTTACAAAATTTCTACTTGTGCTTGGACATTGACTTGTTGACAAGTGGCAACACCCAGTTACGCCCCTGTAAATAAATACATTCTGCTGTACTGTACAGTACTGCACTGTAAATATACTGTAATTAATCGACACATTTTCATCTACTGTACAGAAATAGGCTGTAGGTTTTGCACTATAAAGCAGACTTACAGTAATGCAGACAAGCAGCGACTCAGTCCGGCCTTGAATTAGACCAAGCTTCTGCTTGTATTACAGTAGAATACTGTACAGTGCTGTACACTCACAGAATACTGTACAGTACAGTAGTATACAGTATACAGTACATCCAGTACAGTAATATGAAACGGTGACGAATCTGGAATTGAAGGAGTGAAAAAAAAATACATTAAAGTCTATCCCTTCGTTTTTTAGTATTTTTCACAAGTTTGCTGTCTGGTACGTAATACTGACATTCCGAAAGTGCTAAGATTTTAACTCTCACAGTACTTACGATTACGAATATTGCATGTGCAATGTGCGCTGCTGTACTCAATTGTACAATCTGTCTGTCCGTATAGCGGTACAGGTACAGTACAACATAAGGTATTTCAAAGGAAACGATTATGCTTTTGTGTTAAACCATGATTAAGCACTATTTGTGATTCAAACTGACAATCTGAACATGAAATTAGCATCTTCAGTTCAGTGCTTATGCTCTAACTTTTGGGTTAATGAAAATTCAATTTGATTACGTGATACTAGCTAAGTTAATGAAATGTGCACTTACGTGATACATTGATTGACGCTGTACTGTACTGTACAGTACAGTATGTATTCATATCCTAGCCTAACATACAGTACAGTACACTGTACGGCAACTACTGTACAATATGCTTATCGTGTGCTGTGTAAAGTTTTCATTCGTAGCCTTATTCTTGTTTTTTAACACTCGATGAACTACTTTGCATTAAATCTACCGTACCGTGGTGTAACTGCCAACGCAAAGCTATGTAACCTAAAAAATACGGGTGGTTAGGTGTACCTATTATTCCGCGTAAAAATGTCAATATGCTTATTATTATTATTATTATTATTATTGTTATCGTGAATACGGCGCAGAACTCCCACAGACGGTAGATCCCACCTACTGTAAAGCAGCCCGGCAAAATGCAGACTACAGAGTGCAGAGGACTGCTGTACATACAGTACAGTACTGTACAGTACGGTACTCTATCTGTATTTATGTTTCTTAGTATCGTATGATTCTGTTCTTGTTTGTCATTAAATACCCTGGGGCGGTTCGTATTTTTCTTTGTCTAAGCTAGCGAGTTGTTTGTCACTTCTTTACACGATACTGTAGGACTATTACACTACGTAGCGCTACTGAGCGCCGTGCCACAAAAAGCACAATAAAAATTAAAAATTATTTCACTCCAGAATCTCTTCTTTTATTACTCTTCTCCTCTTCACGCAGTCCCTGAATGTAAACTACTATACTGCATGTACGGTACGCTACACTACTGTACACTTAGCTAATAATTTGTAGGCTCGGTAGTCCACGATTGCCCGGCATACTACCGGCCGGCGCTGCAGTTGGTGTTTTAAATTTAAATTTAATGTACAGTACTGTTTGTAAGTTTTTGTGCCGATGATTTTCTTTTTACCTACGGTCTCCAATGGCCATGTAACATTTTTAACGATAATACAGTACAGTATACGGTGCGTTATAATGAATTCGACCCGTGTAACCTGTATAAGCTATACTATACACAGTCAGTGTACTCCAGTTCAACAATTCAAAATGGACAGCATCATCAACTGTTGCATAGCACTGATTCCGTCGAAATTCCGGTAAAGAATGATACAGATGTAATGGTGCTGTAGTAGCACAGTAAACGTATCAAATACAAGTACTGGACACAGTCTATGGATAGTACACGAAGTACAACGAGCGAAACATATACTAATATTGTAATAATAAAAAAAACTGATAAAAAAAAAAAAAACGTGGAGCAGATTTTTTACTCGAGTAACCACTGATTTCGTTATGGCTGCAGTACTGTACACTATACAGTACACAATGTACAGTACCATGACCTGTACTCAAAATCTAGACCCCCTTTTTCAATAGCCCGTGACCGTGACTTGAATACGCGTAAAGAAGAAAAAGTGCTCGCTAATGAATAGCGGAAGTGTCAGATGGTACAGACGCAGTGACATCGGAGATGACAGAAAAAACAAACAAATATTAATGAGATCGATTCAACGGGGGCCGTTCTGCTATGAATGCCGCCATAGATCGGATGACTATAACTTTTGTATTCAATCACTTTCAACAGTGAAATCGCTTATGAACATTTCAATCATCGACCGTAACTAGCCAATCAAATTAGGGAATCGGCTTACGTACGCCCCCCAATTTAGCAGCACGTGACACCACACCTCCATGATCATCTCAAAACAAACTCTACCTTCTACTGTATCCTTCTTCCAGAAAAACCGGTAGTTTTTGTAGTTGTTGATTAAGCAGGAACAAAAACCGTCGCGGCTACTTTTCTTTACTCTGTGGATTTTTTCTCTAGATATTGCAGTCTCTCAACTTCTTTCCATACCTTCTGTCAAGTATAGAATTATTCGAACTATTCTCACAGATAAAAATTGAGATTAAAATTACGATTGATAATGTCTCTAGCAAGTTTACAACATCGGACGTTGAATAGCAGCGTAAAATGTGTTCGTGTAGCGGCAAGAGCAGACGACGGCTACTTTTATCCAGGCGTGCTTGTTAATGGCGATGATGCTTTAAACTACGGTCAAGGAACTTATACAATGATATTCGATAACGGCCAGTATTCACGAGTAGATTACAACCGTATCGTCGGAAACAATTTTCAGCGCCTTGATAATGGCTACCCCTTGCGTTATGGTCAGATCGCATACGTTAGCTATTATGGATCTCAGGTAGCCGCAAACGTGATCGATCACAGCGTTCGTGAAGGAGAAGTCCGATTACAGTTATGCAAGCAGCCAGAAGTAACTATCATTCGCAATGTTGCTGAGGTTAATTTGGTCCCCGATACTCCAAATAAATATAGAAATCGTAATGGTTTGAAGCGTTCGTTATCCCGCGAAGTGATCTACAAAGCAGCGAAGAGGTAGGTTGTTAACACTACTTGCTGCACCTATAATTAATGCAGCAAGCACTGTACGTCGCTAGTCGCTACTGTATAGTCTGTATCAGTGATCGAACTTGAAAAGTGCACAACCTTTTAAAATTTTGCTATCATGACAGCGTTCAATTAAGACGACAGTAATTTCTCTTGTTGTTTGGCGTAAGTAGCAACTCGCAACAGTTCATTTCTAAATTGCGTCAATAGTTTTTTGCTAATAGACTGCAGTACGCAATATCATGTAGCCCCTTTTTTCTTTTATCTGCCAATATTCTTATAGGTCACACATTGAAATACTATACTTTTACTTTACCGGTCGACTATTTTAGCACATTTTCCATGATTTTTCAATAATTAATTCAGACTCTATCGGCAATTTTTCTTTTTTTGGGACAAAGTACAGTTTCGTACCTTTTGTGCAGATGTTGGTAAAGGATACTCAATACGTGTACTGAAACTGTGCTTACGTACTTTGGTTAGAGAGAAGCATGTGTGTAGTACGGTAGAAAGTTTTATTTGGTACAGCGCCCATTCCACTCCAGTACAGTATTGCATACAGTGCATAGTACTGTATGCGATATTAATGTACTGTATCATCGGTGACGCCCGCCCAGCTACAGTGCCGCAAAACAATACCATAAATGTATAGAAAATTTAGTTTACGGTTAGTGCACCGTAAGCCATTACTGTACCGTATGTTTCCATAGTTTCCATTGTGTAAGCACTAAGCAGTAAGCAGTATAAAAGCAATCTGCTGGAACTGATGACAAACTGCAGTACAGTACTGTATGTACAGTAATGTACAGTATTGCAGTTGTGGAATAGTACTGTAAAATAATAATAATACTGTATTATCATCTGCCACGTTCAGTACATGCTGATATGAACTACGTAATCAGTAAAAACTGACTCTGAAAAGGCGATCTGCAGTCAAGGTCAAATAAGCGTTGGGAAAAGCAGCATGCGTCATCTTGTTGCTTGCAACGTAATTAATTAATTTCAATGCAAATTGATGATTGCACAAGCTCAGGGATTCTGTATCATTTTAACCTACATTCCTAAAAGACATCAACTTTCGCCTTACTTTCCCTTTCGTACAATACCTGAGTAATGATGCCTTCGTCAACATTGACCGAAACACACGGTGCTGCCATACTGTGTCGTACTATTATAGAATGCACGTTGTCGCTTGCAGCTCATTACAAATTTACAGTACATGATTATAGAGTATGAATTAATTTCACTACGACCGGATCAACTTGATGGTGCAAGTTTCATGTGCTTTCAAAACAGCACTATGGTATGCACGCTTAGATGTGATATTCGCAGTACTGTATATACACTATGACACATAGGTGCTGGACAACATCATCATCTACAGTACATTACGTTATTGATGTACTACTGTAGTCGCTAGTAGCACTGGTTCCATATTGTTTGTATACCATATATATATATATATATATATATTTTAGATTACATACTCGTAAATCTGCCTTTGTCACCTAACAATAACATTAATCCTTAAGTATGTATGCTATCTTGATAACATTGATCTTCATTAATGAACGTTTGCAAGCTTGTTACACCTAAGCTAACACTAATGCAATTGTGTTTGAAGGCGAGCTAGTTTAGATGAAGATAATGTGATGGGTGAAGAAGAAGCCGCATTGGTATTGACAACACTATGTAACTCTCCATTAGGCAAAGGTGTTGAAGAAAGCGGTAATTGATATGCTAATTTAGGACATTGATGTTTCATTTCGGTTCGATGCGGAAGAACATAGTACAGTAGATTAGAAGACGTAGCTGATTTCCTCCGTATCTGTCATTGTTCAATTTGGAGCCATTTTTGTTTATTAGTATACTAATCGCTTCAATGATTCATACCATCATAGATTCTCCTCGACCCTTGTGTAATAGCGATATATCGTATCGGCAAATCTGCGATGAATCGCCTCGTACTGAGTGCTCTAAATTGCCACCAGTTCAAGAGCAGACTAAAGCTGAACAAGCAGACATTTCTGCGAATTGTGTAAGTTTTAGCCTTATGCGAGTAGCTTACATCCTAAATCTGGTATAATGATTGTGTAAGATGATATAGATATTTAATAAACTTAAGCGAATGATGTATCTATCCTACGCTCTATTTATAGAACTCATTTTATATTTACTATATTATCTCTTCAGTCACCTATCAAAACCGTCTACTGTTGCACATGGCCGAAATGTAGGAAAGTCTTGTCTACTTATCCAGGAATTATCCGCCATATCCGTACTATCCATTTTGGGTAAATTAATTATTTCTTGATTGCTGTCTAGTTTCGTATAAGGACATGTGATATTTAGCATTACATATTAGCATATAGAAGCCTATTTTTTTTATGCCAATTCTATAACATAGTTTTTATTATCGTTTTTTTTGCACAGTTATCTAGTTATAATATATATCACTACCATATTAAGAACCTCTCGAGACAAATATAAACTTATAACAGTATACTGCATATTAAGATTAATTGGTCTTATTCATTTCTTATAATATGTAATATATTTTTATGATATTCAGAGACAATACTGAGAAATTAGACAACGGAGAAGAAGAATTTTATTTTACAGAGGTTGAGGTCACAATGGATAAAGTAGTAGATGATGTTGCTAGCGTAAAACCTTCGTCACCAACTGAAAGTGTTTTTATTAAAGAACAAAATACGTATATAACAAAAAAGAGCAAAGGTGATGGTAAAAAGTGTAGAAAGGTCTACGGAATGGAAAATCGTCATCTTTGGTGCACTCAATGCCGCTGGAAGAAGGCATGCACTCGCTTTTTAGATTAGGAACTGATGACAATGGTTCATTTTACCTTATTATTGGTTACTGTATAGCGTATCTGGTGATCCTGAAGTAACTTCTATTAAACGTATATCGTATACCAGCCCGCATAGTTGCATTCAGTGTTCTGTAATGCATTTTATGCATATTATATTAATGCAGTAGTGTAACATAAATTCTGACTGACCACAAGTTGTCGTCACTTTTCAAAAATACGTACAAATTTACAATGTTTTATGGAGATAACGCTTTTAATTCTTAAGATAGCGCACTATTGCATATGTAAATCTTATGTATCATTAGATATCTATTTACTGTATATTTGTTCAACGCTGGTTTATAGTTTGGAGATCATGTTTTAGGTATCATAAGGTTGTAAAATTATAATGTAACGGATGATTATTATTTGATCTTTCCTTTTCAGATATCATTTCATAGTTCCTATGTAATTCGTTAATTAAGATGCATCTAATTATAATTCATTTTTTATAAGAACTCAGATTACTTATATTCTACTGAAGTAGAATATCATTTTTATGCTAGAGAATGAGATGCCATGTGCGTCATCATTCGTTTTGTACCCAAATTCAAGACTTTAGTAATGGGATATGTATGTAGATTATCGAAGTTGATATAAATTTCGTTGTACTGTATTTTGATAATAGTAATAATTAGTTAATTGCCGCTGTTACTGTTATGTGGCTATACTTTGCTTCCCTTATGGATAAATGATAAACGTATACCCACACTATTATATTGTATATTTGAAAGATGGTTCAATTATATAGCTGAAGCAAGCTTATGGACATTATACAGTACATGCTATTTAAATTTACTAGAAGTATGATAGACGTAGCGGTATGATGCTCTTTGCATTTAATACAAATATGTACGTAGCAAAGAAAAATACAATATTGTAGTCAAGGTAATTCTTTAAACTGTTGAAATTTTGTGCGCGAAGTCGTTTAACCGACTGTTGCAAGTAATGTATATTTTATGAATTTCACCGTTTTTATGGTGGTCTATGGATGGGTCTTGTAACGTCTAATATTGTAGATTACGTTGTTAATGAATATCATACCACTCGTAAATAAATTCATTATTGTGAATAAACATAACTTGCCGGCAGAATCTATAAATTTAATCTCTCTGTCTCTTAAATATCATGCACTAACTTTAACGAACACCGCGAGAATATTGAAGCTCACTGCTTAAACAATTCTACATTATAATGTCAGATGGCCACTTTCATATAATGCTATTGCGTAATATGTGTATACTATTATGCGTTAACACAAATTGCGGAAAGGGTCATGACATCATCATTTATATATTCATTTAAGTAGTAAAATTATTAAATAATATATTCGTGTATTATATATGGATAATTACGATTATGACCGCAAGATAGAGTTTGTTGAATCTCAGTACCCAAATGTAAGTAAGTCTCCAATACACCAATAAATAGACGGCATTCAACAGTCTACAGTAGTTTGTAGGTCAATTTCAATTAAACTTTAACGAATCAATTAGAAATTTAAATAAAGGGTTTGAACTTTTTTTGTATCCAAAGGATTTAAATATATATATTAAATTAAGAGATTTGATTTAATGTACCATAGTTCATTCTTATCGTTGCTTAAAAACAAAATTCAATATTATATAACAAAATACAAAGATACGAAATCTGTATATAATTGATGCAATGTCTACCTGAAGTAAAATTAAAACTCAGCATAGTGCTGTATTTTGGCCGTCTTCTTATCAAAGCGTTACGAACTATGGTTCAGTACTAACGATTAAAATTTGCACTTAAATCCTTTTAAAAAAGTACTCAAATTAAACATTCAATTGAAATCAGTAATAATCTTGGTTAAGCATTTTGACGTCTTCTTTCCATCGGCCTCATAAACTTTCATATACCATTGCGTAAAATCCGTAAACTCTGCAAAGCTTTTGGTCTATCTTAATCTATAAATTCTTTATCCATTTGTTTTCCCTTCAATCATGTAGTTAAAGAAGGCAAAAATCTTTCAGAAATTTTCGCAACTAACCATAATTGTTAGCATTTAGGTTAAAAATCATATTATATAATGCGTATAAGTTATGTGACTGAATAATCATTTTTATGATGCAGCCAAGATAACATCCGAAGTAAACTATAAAGAATCAGATCACTTATGGTAGCATAGTAGCTGGAAAGGAAAATTTACGATTCGATGGATTTACATTCAAGATATACCCAACTTCGCATTAAAGTATATACCGTAATATATGCTTAGAAAATAATGACTACAAATCAGTAATAAATTCACATGATTTGTCAAGAAATTGTTGATGAGAAAGGTCACTCTGTATCAAAAATTATTCATTACTACGAACACAAGACCTCAATATTTAATGATTTTGAATACTATGAGAAAAAAGAAAGGATGAAATTGGAACGGCTAGGATTTCTACTTGATGTAGATTTACACAGTACGACTTGTATGTGTGCTTTTCAAGTCATAATTAGTTATAAGTTTAGTCATTTCTTACTTTCGTGGATGTGAACATTACCGGTATAATATAATCAAAAGATGATCGTGATTTAATTACTATTATATAAATATATGTATATAATTATAATGTACCAGTATTGCTTAATAAACAGTAGGAGATACGTTCGTCAACAAGGCCAGGATCATAAAGAAAGATGTAATTCTGAATATTGTGATAAACTATTTCATAGACGGTGGCGAATTAGCCTAAAGGTAAAAAATATGCGTAATTCCGCAGTCAATTGCTACTTTATAACTAGTAATATGCCTGCAGCAACCAGTCTGCCGATATATTTCTTAATATTTTTTATTAATTAATATCAGTTGTTATAGTCGTAATCCACTAATATACCAGCGCCAACTTTATTCATAGTAGTATGAAGAGCAGTAGATTACATCTATGTTATCAATTTCTGAACGTTTTTAGAACGTAATAATTATAATTGAAGCGGTTATTTATACATACAATGAAATCCAATAGATTTAAAAGTTACTTCAGCAATTAATACACAGTGTAAATTGTAGGGTAATATATAGCTTAAAATCAATATCACAGCTACTAGAAATTATTTATTGGATTAAACTCTATCTTTTCAATCATTCTAATTCCGTTAGTAATAACTTTCCTATATACCAAAAGTATTGGTAAGTCAAATATTCGAGTAACAACTATGATAGAATAGCAACTATCACTATCCACAGACTTTCTTTTAGAAAATTGTACCGTACTATTTCGTTAAAAGCCAATCCATATAAGAATATAAACACCGTATTGATTTAAGGTTAAAATTACTACTTATGCCGTGGTAGACACCTGGAATTACTGCTATAAATACAATGCCATGATTAAGTTTATGCGGTCTATTATCACAGGAGTATTATGCTAATCTACATCAATCAATATTATGAATTGGTTTATGATTGAAATATTCTCTGATTTTTCTCTAGGGATAACATGTCGTAACTTTATTACTGAAATGAAATACAAATCAATCGAGGCTATTATGTGCTCGTAGGTCCATGCCAGTTGTTATTGAAGCTATACAGTGTTCAATTCTAGATTCTATTAATTCATCTGCAGTGCTTTAAGTACTATTTGTATTTATTTTGTAATCTGCGACTACCAGCATACCGCGATCTAGCGCTAATATTGTTATTTTTATAGGCAGGATAGTTTGCATAGGTAATCCATTTCGACTTCGTGCATGCCGTTGAGCAATAGCTATCAATACCAAAATTCACCAGTGTTGATGATACAGTAGCATAACATATTGGAGCTATTAATCAACTCGACGATCATAAATGATTACGATAGAGTAGAAAAATTGGATGATAATACATCAAAACAAATACGAGTGCATTGTGGTGCATTTGTTGGGGGTACTACCACCACCGATACTGCTGTATATTTTAACGTTAAATAAAGGTTACGGTAAATGTAGATAGTCATTTCGTATCAAACTGTAATCACCCTGTCAAATGGTATTGTAGATTTACTGATCTATAATTCTTGATTGTAAATTGATGAAGCGAACAATTAGGCGTCTCCTCTTTAAGATATAATTTCATCCTAATTATCAATAATAAAAAAAATACCCATTGCATAGCTACACAACGTTGAAAATATATTTATCAAAATATTAACAAATCGAAGAGTATTTCTCCATTTTAATATATAATCCGACATACAAACGCAATAGTAATTTGGTATTCTTCGAAAATTCTATGTGGAGAAATGGAACTCTATTTTCTCCATTCTGTTGAAGTACTATTTCATCAGTTATGACTATTTTGGATTTATAAATTCTATCTACATCTTCTTTAATCCGAAATCATTTAGTAATATGTTTACTTTCTAATTAAGTTAAGAAATAGCGATACAAAATTGAATTTAGAATTATTTACATTCACAGTCTTCATAGAGTTACAGCAATAAATTTTCATTAAATGATCATCTCTTGACCTTGACAAACCTAATTAGAATATTGATCGAAAGTGACAAAAGTAAACACCTGAGCAAAGTCCCTTGGAAATATGGTAGTATTGCTACTTAAACTAGAGATTAGTCATCTTGTTTAATGTTCACACCAAGGGTTTACTACTGCCATCGTTCAGATCAGTACAGGACTGTAACGGTAGCTTGAGAGTATTTCCTAGATTTAGAAATAGCAACAGGTCTAGTATGGACTACACAGTACGGTATGCTACTGCACTCTACGCTATTGCAATTTTATGATTGATTAATGACCTACAGCAAGCAGTCTTTAACTTTGACAAAATTAACAAGAAATCTTTTAAGATTATGTTAAGACGAAGGGTTGGGCTAAGATTCCGTAGAATAAAACAGCAAGAATGAGCCATGACTTTTACATCTGTATTCTATAACAGAGTAAACAGGCTCCAACTAAACCCTAAAAAATTATATGAACATAATAACACGGAAAACTAGCTGCCATTCTGCGGCACATTTAATTAGAAAGAATAAACAAAATTACTTCTGTCTGCAGTACACGCTTAGTATTCGTATAATTATGCCTTACGTACTTTATAAACAGTCAATGAACTTTGTCGACCCGCATAATAAATATATTCTGGTTATCAACTATTAAAGTACTTTGATATTGATCAAGATTTGAGGAAGCTAAATTTTCAAGTTGAATTTGAGTGACACGAGTATGATAATATCCGGTTTGTAGAGTTTATATTTCGACTATTCATCCGACAGTTTATACATAAATCTAATGTTTATTATCAAGGTGTGCATGGTGACACATTACAATCTTTCAATGACTTAGTACAAGTGAACATGTGATAAAAAAGTAAAAATCAGCATTGCGCCAATAGTCTCCATAATATATCGGTAACGACATCATAAAAGCGACAATATAACTGCGTAGTATTGAACTGATTAAAAATTTCATCATGACAGTAAGTTTTTCGTGTTTACATTTTACTTGATTATAACAAAAGGTCTGCCAAAATTTCAATCTATTCATATAATGAAATTGGTAAAGCGCACACACGTAGATCATTAACGTTATAAAACTAAAAATATTTTTCATTGTGCGCTTAAATTTACAATCAGTATACTGCTTCATTTTATTGATTCTATCCTGTGATTCAATCAGTATTTAAAATTATTGAGCAACGTAATGCAATTAATTAAGTAACAACTGTAATCAGATATATCCTTTCTTTGACAAGAAAATTTAAATTACATCTTAGCCATATAATAACAGTTTCATACACATATAGAAAATATACATGGAAAATTACACTTTAACTGCTATGGATGATTACATTAGAATTAACTAGTATTTACATCATCAAATATTTCGTATTGCTTCTTACATATTTCGCTCAAATGTATTACAGTTAAGAAAACTGTCATTAGCGTACACCGATATACGTATTAAGTACTAATTGCACTTGGACTTCCAGGCAAGAATATAATACTAGAAAAACATATCCTAGAGTTTTAATACTACAGGATGGCACTGTAGCAATAGTGCACAGAGGCCACTTAAAAAGACAGTATAGCAGCACTACGTACTGATTTTATAATTTAATAGCATTATTACTTTACATTCTACAGATAATCTCGAAATCCAATAAACTTTCTTAATGGACATAATTGTGCAACCTTATTCGCTAGTTTTAGCCAATGATACTTTTTTTATTTCTTAGCCATCTAATTTTAATCGAATAGATACCGACTACAGAGGCTTTACTTCATGCTTTTCTCATCTTTCAGTTCTAAAAGTTTCCTACCATTGACAAAAGCATGTATTGATAATTAGTAGAATATCAAATGTTTACTACGTCACACCATGTGCTCAATAAAATCGTCGAGACGATGTAACATATATCATCTTCAATTAATTAACTAGAAACGTTCTATGATCAGCTGAGAGCGTAATACAAAATTCTAAGCTGAGATATTATGAAAGCTTTTGAAATATATTTAAGTTCAAATAACATATTGTCGGCATATCTAGTACTGATGTATTGTATAGTATATTATATTGTACAACCTGACTATAATTTGTTACGCAAGCTAAGTAAAGGAGGTATTAATTAATTTGTAAAAATAAGTATTAACTGACTTACTTTTGAAGAACTTCTTTGCGCTGTTTTAAAGTCAAATTTGCATTACTGATATCGCGCAACGTAGTCACCTTCCTTTTCTCAATTTCATTAATTCCTAGCCACGGACAATACATTGATAACCATAATTTCTGCAATATATAAATATAGTTAGCCATGACTTGACCATTCATATACATTGTAGTGGCAAAGATAAATTTTCATACATACAATACAATGTGGAACAGTGGAAGGACGAATTATTTGCTTTCTCATTTCATATGACGGGTTAATATAATCATTAATAACGGTAGCTTGATTAATGTAAGACCTGCAAATAAAAAGTTTAGTTCCAATGAACAGTTTCGATTACAAATGAATCTAACAATAACAGTTTATGCAATACAGCAAAGATAATTTACATACCAAAGAGAGCACGTTCTTTTAGGCAATTGAGCCTGTAGTCTTTGAGCATGACTATCATACAGGAAAGTACCTATCAACGGATAAATCTGATGTTATTGGCTTACTGTTTAATATAGTACTATCCCTAAAGGATTTTACCAAATTCAGATGAGTATGCTTTATGTCCTAGTACTCTTAAAAACTCTTCGTTGAATTCAAAGAAGCAAGGATGTTGCTGCTGAAGCTGTATAATTAAAACTTACTGTTAGATTGAATACATTTTCTAACTTAAAAACTGTTACAGTTCTTACCTGCCAAACACAATCAAGGAATAAAAGAAATACAGGAGAGGTGGAAATGTCTTGAGTATTACAAAGCTTAGAGCAACGAGACGAAAACGGATGACCACCCAACAACCATTCTCTTTCAATTAAAGCTTGAAATCTATTCGAAAAAATTAATGTATGCGATTTCTTACTTTATGTTGCCGACTTAAGCTAATGAAGATCGGTTGACGACAAAGAAAACTAAAATAGCAACGTATTATCGAGAACAACCATAATATAATTAAAGCCTACCCCCGAATTGTTCTGCAGTCTTGATCTATCATAATTTGAGCGAGAGATGTTATTTGAAGAGTCGCGTCCATACCATCACTACCATGGACTAGAACCGTAGCACCTATAAAGAATCCCAACACAATTTAATCTTGTAGCTAATCCCATAAGCAAAATTTTCCATTATAATAGATAAAATAGTATTATAAGTCAAAAAACTGTTACGGTAATCAAGGATAGCATTCTCCGGAATAAAATGTGAACGAAATACCTTCATCAAATAAATAGCCAATCACGAAACAAGCAGTGTTCAAAATAGATCTAACATGATTGAGCCAATTGCTACTGCTTACTCGGCTAAGCCATGCGCTCGATGAACAATCGAAATCACTGGTGGCTGCAGAAAGGATACGAATAATAAGAAATGAAACAGTTTAATTTGAACCTTGCGACAAGGGCACGCAATATACTGTACTGTATTACAAGAAATACACCTATATATAATTGTTTGGTTAACAACTGCTATGCGAAGTAAGGTAACTCTAGTAGTTCATACGTTACTACTGACCTTCTACTAATTTTGTTAAACTATCCTTTAACGAATTGTAGTTTTCAATCCCACGGTGGATACGGTGCCATTGCGGATAGTAACACGATGGCTCAACACCACCACCTTTTTAGTGTATTAGAATAAACAATAAGAATTTCCTGCATAGTAGTGCTTATAAGCGTTAGTATCAACTTCAACCTTTATTTTTAATATTGGTAGCGTAATTAGTTAATCTGGTATCCACAATGTAACAATGCTTTGGACCAAATATTGCGGCATTTAACAACTTTTCATCTTCCTTACAACGCAATTCGTTCGGTCCAGATAATGGTTGACTACTCCTCATCAGTACAGCCTTTATTATTAAGAAAGTTTTTCCAAGATTAGAATAGCGAAAGAAAATTACGTTCAATACGAAAACAATGGCACAAACCTTTTTCGCATGGTAGATATACGATACTATAGGAAATCTTCCTAGATAACGAAACTTGGCTGATTTACAGATAATATTCTCGTTGACTGAAGAAGGAACAAGGCACCGTTCCGGGTAGGAACTACAGATCTAGAAATGTATTTAATGATAAGCTTTTAGGCAATTGGTACTAGACTGTCAAGTATTCAACTACCGTCATTAACGATAGAAAAAGGGAATAAAATGTTATAATATACTGAGATGAGATACACGGTAATCTGCACGAATGTCACTATGCTTCAACGTGGCTGTAGAAATGTCGATCAATGACAAAGTAAGTTGGCACGTACCTTAAATCCTTTATTAACTTCTAATACGCGAAAGTCGCGAGATCCAGCAGTTAATCTAGCATATTCTGTTTCTAAGTTAAACGATTTCCAGCCGTCTTCAGTTATAGCAAAGTTAGGGTTGTAATAGAAGGCGTGATGCTTATCGATTTCGTCTGCAGTAAACAATTCAAATACACGTATTTAATAATTGAAATACAGTTTGCATAATAAAGTATTGTAAAATAGTAAGTAGTCGATTAATTTATAGCATCTACGTTCTAATTCTACAATATGAACCCTGTAGAAAGTCTTTATGTAGACGTGTACAATTGTGAAAAAGAGGGAAATGTAAAAGATTATACCGAATATCAACAATGTCATAAAGGCGTGCAATCCAACAGAAATTAATTAGAACATCTTCAATTTACCTTCACTGATTTTTACCAACTTTTCAATGGATTCGAACGCATCAGAAGCTTTCGTTATATCTCCTATTGTTAGCTGGATATTGCGAAAGTTTTTGCATCTAATGTTAACTACCAGGGATGAATCAGTGATCTTTTTTTCAAGGGAGTCAATGCTGGATATGAAAATCTAAGACATAAAGAGGAAAATGATCTTATGTTACAGGGCGAATAAACGTCAGTATTCTGTATAGCATATACTGCACTGTATACTGTCTATGCACGTAGGCATAGTTTGGATATGCCGTAGAATATGAAATTAGATAACGCACAAGAGTTACGATCTTCTACTCTTGATATGGGCAGATCTACTGGATATTACTGTAATTGTACAATATCTGTGACATCTAGTATTACAGTATGTAAATCCTAGCCGAGACCATTATCATATTGGAAAATTAATCATTGACTACAGCATATTATACCAGGTCTAGTACAGTAAATAATCTCCAATATTATACAAAGTCTCTACAATGCATTCCCTATCATGTACAGTAGTATGCCAATTTCTACTATTGCAATTGCTATACGAGTGATTATTATTGTATTCCTAGCAGGCGAAAGATTCTCTCAACAATCTGATGATTAAGTCATGGATGAAGTCAACTTGAAAAGAGAGTACAGATGCATATACGTTGGGGTCGATGGCTTGCGAGTAACTTAAGTGTTCTTTATTTTTTTTCTAGTTATAGTAATTAAAGTTTGCAATTACGCTCGTAAATATATATATATATATATATATACAGTAGATACACTGCAGTACTGCACTGTTAACAACCCATATCCTATTTCTGGGTACACTTAGGGTATCTCTCTATGATCTATCATGATATTACTAAAAGGCGTGCATTGCATGCAACAGTTCTAACAGACCTACTACTGTATTCCACCACTAATAATGTAGCTAGGAAGCCATTGAAAAGGGAGTGATAAAATTCAGTACTTGACAGAGGTATTGCAATGTGAATTAGACAACACTCGCTGTATCATAGTGTGCAATTGCAATCAATACAATCTTGTTACTATAGATCTTTATAAAAGTAAGTATTATAGTATTTGAACTATAAAGTACACACCATTATCTACCTATTCCTATAGACATACCCATAATTCGTCTTTCTTGTTTTCTTTATCAAAAAATATCAACTGGTGCGATGTTAAGCATAAAGTTCCAGACACGGACTTTCTTTCGCCTACCATGGTAAACGTTACATTTTCCACCTGAGGTGTTTTAATAATATCCATAAACTCCATGATCATGTACTGTATGGAAAAGTGATTGGATGACTGAAATAAATCAAATAGCACAGAATGATTTAATCCGAGGTAGAGTATCGCTTCAATTCTATTTACGTATAGGATGGATAGATTTCCCACTTGACTGATCCACAACTATTGAATACTGCAATCAGAATCACATGAAGGGAAATAAATAAATAATTAATCCCTAAAGGTTGAACTACAGACTAACTCTTGATGTAGTTGAAATTGCGGACTTGGCTGGACCACCTGGACTAAACCCTTAGGCTTGTTCACTGAGTGGATACCGTAGTACTGTACTACGGTAGTAGAATGGGGCGCGATAAGCCCTGGCACTTTAATTCCAGCAGGACTGTATACGGTATCGTACGGTACGGTGCAGTACCGTATACAGTATGAGACGACCATGGTACAGTACTGTACACTGTACAGTACAGTACAACCTTCCTGGTACTGTACTATGCCATGGACTACTAGAAGACGGACTTGGACTGATTACAGTACTCTCGGACGGACAGGCGCTTTCGGCCTGCAGTACAGTATCTCGTCAAAATATTGAGCGAAACACTTCGTTATGAGAGTACTGTACACTGTAGTGTACAGTATTGAAGTATGCAGACGCTCCATTCTCAATTGACTGATTTTTAGTAAATTAAGTAAGTAATATTACATTGTATTCCATTGCTTAAGCTCTGCTTGGAAGCAGTCACTTTTAAGTCATGAATGTTATTCAAATTGAATACGAGTGATTTAGAAAACAGACACGGAAGATTCATACTAAGTAGTCATTTTTCGGTAGTACCTCATTTGGTAAAAAGTCCATCCATCCGAGGCAGCGATCCGTCCTGGTCTCCTTCTCGTCCGTGACTGTTCAATGATTGTAATGCAATGAGCATATGCTGAGTAGAGTACTGTACTGTCGATTGTGCTAGGTACAGCGCTAATACTAAGCAGTCAAAAAACGCACGCACATTTGTGCAGCTCATTTGGATGACCGCAGTTGAAATGACTGACAAAATAGACCGACATTTCCGGTCTACTGAACGATCATTTCCAGATCCCTGATTGCTGTATATTTATACATAAATGCATAATCTCCACGGTCATATAGTTACAGCATCATTTGAGGCGTTTGAGTAAAGAAATAGTCGCCTGTCGTCATAAAAATATCAATCGGAGTTTGGAGCGACATTTGACTCAAGTCTCAAGTACAAAGCTTTAACCAACCTGCTAGGATTGTATGGAGCACTGGTCACTACTGTCTTTGCCCTACCCTGTCCGGCTCGGCTAGTTTACGCCTTGGATCTTATTTAGTGTTTGCAGTAACATGACTGCATGTATATTAATTAACTCTCTTTTATTTTATAAATTGAATAGTCCTGACTAGTAGTATTTTACTCCACATGCACATAATAATATTATTATTACTGTAAAAAAGTGCTGAAATCTCGACATATGAGTATAGTCTGTATAGACCATAAAGGTATTGAACCGAACCGAACCTTTTTCAGGTAGACTCTACAGTATATGACTTATCGTTAGATCATGGGATGACGTCAACGGTGTAACTTAGCAACGCCGTGACGTCCGAAGAGAAGTGCACAATGCTTGACATGATCGTAAATAAGATGCAGCGCCTCAAGATAAAAGCAATAAACTATACCCACGACTGTATATTATATTATACAAGATAGTGTTAGAGATCGACACTTTTTTAATCGTCGTGTTAAAAAATAATAAATCCGGTTTCCTCTATTTCATCGGAAAAATTTTCTCAAATTTTCAAACTCCTTAACGCTATTTGAACCTCATTGGATAACCTTACTTTTTCCGCAAAATTTTCAAAATTTCTAATCGACGATATAAGACGAGGCCAGTAAACTCGCAATCGTGTTTATACCCTTACACTAAAGTATTATCGTGGTCTAGAGATGGCCGATAATTTAGATAATGTGAGCAAAGCTGAACAAGAAATCGAGCAGCAGACACAACAAACAAATCAGGATCAAGATACCCCTGCTGCCGAAACACAACAAGAAAATACGCCAACAAATGAAGAAAATAATGACGAAAGCAATGCCAACAGCAATGAAATCCAAGAGGATAATACACCTCAACCAACTCAAGATGAAGCAACTTTAGAGCCTGGTAATGGCGTCTCCGTATCGGATGAAACTCCGACAATATCTGAGAACAATGAACAAAATAGTCCTGGCGCAAGTGTTACAGGAGATTCCAATGAAGAGATAGTAAATCAAGTCAATGGAGAACATCCTAATGTGCAGCCAGAAGAAGCGAAAACTACCGAGAACAATGAACAAAATAGCCCTGGCGCAAGTATTACAGGAGATTCCAATGAAGAGATAGTAAATCAAGTCAATGAAGAACAGCCTAATGTGCAGCCAGAAGAAGCGAAAACTACTGAGAACAAGGAACAAAATAGCCCCGGCGCAAGTGTTACAGGGGATTCCAATGAAGAGATAGTAAATCAAGTAAATCAAGAACAGCCTAATGTGCGTCCTGAAGAAGCGGAAACTACCGAAAACATTCAAAAACAAGCTGAATCGATCGATAAAGTGGACGAGCCAAACACAAAGCCAGATCAAGAAAGCACGGCTACCGAATCGAATCAACAGGTTTATTGACCATATTTCAACAAATATTGTTCTTGATTGTACTTCCATTCTTCACTGGCTCAGATTAGCGATAGAATTAATCATATCTCATACCATCCTTAAACTTTTTAAAAATAACTCACCTATGCTGTATTTAATTAATATTCTGTATTAAATAATTCGTAGAGCAATGAAGAAAACAGCGATCCTAATACACCGAAAGATACCGCAATTAGTATGATTATGAATATAATAAAACAGTGTAGCATATCGTGTAAACATAGTGATAATTTGAATTATATATTTTTAGCTATTGAAGAAATTCCCTACATGTCTCCCGATCTTGGCGAAATCACACAGAAATATGGCAATATTCCTAGGGATGAGCTACCACAATATGGTAAATATTTGAAACGGGCTAGTTGATAATTCCTTCAACAAAACATTTGTGCCAGAAAATTCAAAATAATCTTTACTTTACATATCTACGTCGAAATCTTTTCGAATGATCTCTAATATGTTATGTAACTCTTGTACTTAGTTCCACCAGAAAATAATCCAGAAGTAATGAATTTGGATAAATTGATGGGAGCTATAGAAAGTGGCGAAACCGAGCTGGAAAGCACAGCTGAACCACCAACTCTATTCGCTCGCCCAGAACTGCAAGAAAATTACAAAAAAATTAGTGAATTAAAAACAAAATTAATTGATGAAGAGTTTGAACCATATGTGGATAATTTCGAGCGAGAGGTACAAGATGATGTACTAATGATTGGCAAAGTGTCCCTTGAAGAAATACAGGTGCTGAAAATTTTTCACTAAATATCTTAGGATAGTAATGTAGGATTCTGTAAGGGTGCCGCATTTACTTTTAACTATCTGTTGCAAATATAAGTTTTTAAATGAAATTAGTCTTTGTAACTTAATTTTATGGTATTTATTAACAGGAAGAAGAGATGAGACTTAAAGCTGAGCATATAGAGTATCAACAACAACAGGCTACAATGCAAAAGAAATTACAAGAAGAAATTCTATTAAAAGAAGAAGGCGCAAAGAAGAATGTCGTCAAATATATTAAGGAAAAGCAAAAATCTGTTCGAAAACGAGAGGTATAATACTTTATATCTTACAAATTGCTGTTAATTACTTGTTTAACTTCGTTACATTACAACATAGCTAACATAATCGAGGTTCTCTTAACTTAACAGGCAGCCAATTTGCAAATGAATCGTATACAACAAGATCATTTACATAAATCATTTAAGCGCGCTGAAAATCAACTTATGACTGCATTAGAAAGACGCAAGGGTGAAGTTAAGGTTATTAGATATGTAAATTTATTGTGAATATGTTTAAATGTAACACAGTCGTCTGTGTCTGCCATTTTTCGTTATGAAAAAATAGCTGTGTCTTACAGTTAATTTCAATCACCGCATTATTATAGATTAGAGGTGTAAGTCCTTCGTTATTTCTCATAAATTAATTTTTCTTCTTACTTGTACTATACTCCTAGACACTTTATGGAGATTTAATTATGGCTGATAATGCTTATGGAGGTAGTAAAGGACGCCGTTGGAAAGTCGATTGGGATAAAACTCCCCAACCAATCCAAGTTAAGGTTAAATGTGTACGAGCTATCAAAGACAAATTACCTGGTACAGACTTCATAATTTCATTTGTTACGAATTCTTTCGCTTCATTACTGACCATTTCTACATACTTAATCTACGGATAATCATTCATATCAATTATTTCTTCAATTATTAGTCGGGCGATATGTCGTTATGGTATCCATGTATGATCGATTAGGTGGCCATGTTCTTCGTTGGTCAAACCTAAAAGGCCAACAATGGGGTGGTGCAACGCTTCCAGTTTCTCATGATGGGAACTTCTTCAATGTCGATATGAAGGTTAGCATATTACTGTAAACGAAGTAAAAAATTAAAGCTAGAAATTGATGCATATAGTAACTTATATATTATATATAACTTCGATTACTAGTTCAATCAAAGCGTCTTCACGGTGTGTCCATCGAAGCCCGATGTACGCCCTGGTATGATATTGGTCTTTGAGCTATTCATTCTCCGTGGTGAAGTAACACCAGTTGATCGGGTTGTTGGATGGGGATGTTTCCCAATCTGTGATGCTAAATTTAACATTATCGAAGGAAGGTAATATCAACTACACCGTTACACAATATTAAAGTTATTGTAGTGATAAGCATGGAGCCCAAATATTTTTTCATCATTGTGGTTCTCCGAATAAACCGATAGTCAAATATTCATTAGTATTCTGCTTTAAAATCTAGAAAATTATCTAAAATTTTTGTCTAATCTTCGCAAGCTGCATTTAATAAGTTCAGTATACTTTTATATTACCATAGGTCCTTCTAGACTTTGCTAATGTACCTTATATTTTTATCTTAGGTATAAGTGCCCCCTTATCAGGGGTGACGTTGATCCAAGTATTGACAAACATACCAAAATTGAAGCCTTGTTAACTCACGACATCGATTATTGGCTGGGTAACATTTATTTTGAAGTTATCAAGCTACCAAGGTATCGTAATTGCACATTTAACGTATTGCGACTAATTGCTACAATTTTAATATTAAGTTACTAAAAACTATGACTCAATTAACTTATTAGTAACAGCAACTAATGCTCGTTCCGTTTCAAAATATATCCAAATCGTCTCTAAATTTATGCTCGTAGATACTTGGCGGGCCAAAAGGAATATGAAGTAGAGTTACAATTTAGTTCCAACATGATTGCTTTCCCTGACCGTACACGAGTTGTTGAAGAAACTAAAGACGGAGAAAAGCCTGTCTTTGGATCTCGTGTTAACCTACAAACAGATGGAGAGTCAAGACGAGATAGTTTGATAAGTGCTATCTCTACTGGATCTGATAGCAAAGATAATAAAAATGACCAAGCAGATGAAAAGGTTAATATTATTTGAAATCAAAAATTATAGCTATTACAATCAACGCTTGCGATATTGACATATACAGATATAAACACAACTAATCAATGACTTTCTTTATTTATGAAACATATTTTATCAAAGCGTGTCGGCAAAATAGGTAAGAGTGGCTTCCAAACAGATCCAACATCTGTTGTAATGTCAAGAAAATTATTGGAAGGCACAGCCAGTGAGAAAGATGATGACTCCGATGACGAAAGTGATATAGATGAAACCTTCATGCAGAATAAAGATGAAGATTTTCAGCCTATACCAGGAGAGCCAGGATTATACTACAAGGTTAGACTATCTCTACAACTTTATAAGAACATTTTTTGTGCCTGTTATTAATCCCTCGAGTTAACTTGTACCTTATGCAAATGTAACAGAGGCATCTCAATAATCCCATCGATGTCTACGCTCGAAAGTATTACACCATGTTGCCTAAAACACAAATTCTTAGGACTATGCAAAAGCGAAAGCTAACGTATCAAGAAGAACTGGAACAGCATACCATGGCTGTACAGTACGTGATTAATAAAATTCACAAATAAAATCTGAAAATACGATTAATGAGATTAAGTAAAAACTATACCATTACATTTGGCAGTTTATTAGTTAAGGTGATTAGGGAAATCACCGATTGTACCCTGTTATTCTCATATTTACTTTATTTCATGTATAGAACTCCATTTTCGAACAAAGCCAGACCAGATCAAGATTCTAATGAAAAAATGGATTATGTTGGTAGACAGTTCCTGGCAGAGTTGGGTTTATCACAATGGCGATCCAGAGAATTTTGGGTAATGTTCGTTATGTTCATATTGGTATTCTTTGCCAGAATGTATGCCCATTACATCGGGCAATATGTTTATATCATTACATGGCTAAGCATATTTCCGAGCAGGTATAAAGAAATATTGGATTTGCTGTAATTATTATAAATATTTACAATTTATATTTTACCTTATATCCTTATTAGTGAAAATTTTTTTGTACATTTTGCGTTTCAATTAATTTATTGCATATCTCTTACTTGCATGTTAATAATACTAGGTTCGAATTCAAGCCCTATACTGTTACCTTAACCTATCAAGATTCCTTGCTGCATACGCGTCAAGAGATGTTAGTTGTTTTATTTGGACCTGGGACCGACATCGTTATATTTATACTTTTGGTCATTTCAAGTTGGGCATCACAGCGTATATTTGGAAGCTTTCCAAGTTTAGGATCTAAATTTACTATTGCCTTTGGTATTGAAACTATACTTGATCCTCTCCTTATCCTAATTGTGGATTGTGCTACCGGCCGATTTTCAAGTAAAATCGAACAAATTGGCGGCAATTATGTCAATGGAACTTTAATTGGATCAAAATCAGTCGTAACACCTGTAGGCGATGCATTCAAGTTATATAATCATTTCCTCAACTTACAGCAGAGTGGTGCGGTCGGCATATTGCTGACTAGTTTCTTATATATTTTCACCATTTTCATTGGATGTGCTATTTTATACATGTACTTTTTACGACTCCATAATAACGGTAGAATGTTAGATGTCTATCAGCGTTTACATGGCGGTCCTGGAGATTTCTTCATTCCCCATGACCTTGAAATCTCCAATGAAGAATTAAATTTCATCTGTAGAAAAGCAGAGAAATGGAGAGGTGAAGAGGGTGAACGTAGAAAAGTTGCCGTTTACGATTACGTTTGGGAAGAAGAGCAGGTAAACATTTAACACAATCGTTTTTAGTATCACAAACCTATTTTTTACCATAATCGCACATAGTAGGTTACGTATAATATACAGTTTTCACCATACATTTCTTAGGTTTAGATTGATAATAATCAAGTTGAACTAAATAATGTCATAGTAAGTAATTATAAATCATTTCTAACTCTATTTGGAATAAATAGATGGAAGAGAATGAATGGGGAGAGGTAATAGAATCGACAGACAAGGGAAAGAGAGAAACTACAACTCATTTGTCCATTCATTCGTTACATTTGGATGGACTCCGAGAGTTATACAGGCATTTTCTTAGACTACCAGACGGTGCTATTGTAGAGGTAATGATTGCCTGTATATAATTATTGATGAAATCGTCGTATTTGAGAACTATTTCCATTGATAGCTTCAGTACGAGTAACTTATATAAATTGATTCAAATTACGAATCTGGATCAGTCTTCGGAGTTAACAAGGCTGCTAAATAAATACATTAATAATTTCATTGCAGCTCTAATATGTCTGTTAAATTTAATTTTACACTCGTTGCAAGTAATAATATTTAAGTGAACTAAAATTAGACCTTTTAATTAATAGATATTTATGATAATCTATATCGTATACAAATACATATTGTCGGTATAATAAAAATTAACTCTTAACTGTGTCTATACCATAGGTATTTGGCGATATGGGAATTGTTGGAATGGATGATAAAGTAAGACAAGCCATACAGCGTGGTGCTCAAGATGTTGAAAACTTACTTGGTTCACAGCCAAATATACGACAATCGCAAGCTTCACTCCGAAGCCGCAAGAGTAGACCACCATCTCGTGTATCTCTTAGAAGCCAAACGGGTGATAATACATCAATGAAAGATATCCCACCCGTTTAACACTCAAGCAATGACGAATGAGTAAACTTGCAGCTAAAAAGCTTTTTATAATATTGAATTACAACTTTAAATCTAATCTTTAAGCTAACAGTCGTACGGTCGGCAAACTGACACATTCCTTAATTTGTTCATTTGGATAGTGTAGTATTAGAGGGTACGACATACATATGTCTAACTCTAATACAGTTTGCCGACAACGATCGACCGGGAACTCCGAATGTTGCTACACTTTCGTAAATAATTATAATTGTAATATGATAGTATTTCCTAATCATTGAGCACATAAAATTAATTGCGCAAGACCATTTTCTTTTTTTACGTTTTGTTAAGTACAAAGGCACTGCTCCGCTGCTAATCAATTTAAAGTTAAATTTCTAATTTTAACTGAGTAAGATAAGGCTTTTTTAAATTTTTGATCGATTGACAATCATTGCCACATAATTTACATTATGCATGCCAAGAATTGTCTTAGAGTTGTTTGTTTTTAATTAGATGTCATAGTAAAACATTTTATCGTCACTATGATTAATTCGACATGCGGGAATGTTATTCTTGCTAAATATAAGCGACATAATAACGCAAGCTATGCGATTGTTGTACAAGTAGTACAAAAATTTTACAGTAAGAGTAATTGATAGCCTATTTAGCAGTTAAGGATGACAAAATTTTTATGATTCCAACGTTTTTGTTCCTTATATTTCATTGCTAGCATTAAAATATGCTACTTGATGAATTGTTGACTTACACAACTAAGCCGTATCATAGCGGTTGATTCTGTGCTGCGATGACCATTTACTAGAATACTAAACAAGTAACTCTACTTAGGGTATCAATTTCTTATTAGACTGCTACTGAATTTGCTTCAACGCCGACCTCAAATCGAGAGATCAAGTCTAATTAGATATATACATATATATTAAATGTTATAAAACGTCTGATTAAATTTGCTCTGCTACAGTAAACCTACTGCAGTGAAAGTAAATTTACAAGTGATCATAGTATATGCTTATATTCTTATTGCAGTTGCAATAAACTTCTCTATATCTACCATTTGCAAAATACTTTTCTACTTTGACGTTTAATAAACATTATAATTGCAATATCTCTGATAAAGTAAAATGATTCTATGAAAGTTTTGAACGAGTTATTAAACTAGTAATAACATCAACGCAAAGGAAGAAACTATGTGGTTAAACGTAAATCTTTACAACGACTTTTTATTATCAGTTCGAATCAAATACACAAAGTATGTGTACATCTTACACAATTTTAAGAACTAATCGAAAAGTCCAAAGCCCATATCATCATCAGATTCTTCTTCTTCTTCTTGCTTTTCTTCCTTAGCGGGTTTTGCTTCTTCAGCTTCACCAGCTGCTGCAACAGGTGCAGCAACAATAAATGCACTTGGATCGGCTAAAAATGCTTTGGCCTAAAAGTATATTGAAAAATATTCTCAATACAAAGCCTATCAAACAGCAATGTAATGTATACACTTATTTACATACTTTCTCAGCTTCAGGGAAGTTGATGTCGGTCTCGACAGCCACAGCAAGTACATTCTATAGAAAAAAATATGTATCAAATCCAAACGTTAATAACTTCAATCTTATAAAATCAAACTAACAAAATTTACCTTAAACCCATTTATGATCGAATGTGGCACTGAAACCGTAGTTGGATAACCAATTTGCAAACTTACAGCAGCAACATGTTGAACACCCTACATCAGCGATTTTGCAAATTGTATATCAATCATAATAGTGTAATCCAAATGCAATTCGAATAGGTGCTTTGGGCTGATTACAACAGTGATATACTGGATACTGTAATTATACTGTATGTATATACAATACCTACCTGAAGAAATTTCTTAACGATATCATCATCAGTAATATCCAGTACAGCTGGATCATATATGCTGCCTTCATCATAGACTATAAATTGTAATCAATTAGTGCAAAGTAGATTATATAAAGTATTACAAGTTTTATAAGACACTAGCTAGCAGAAGAACGTTCCAATACTTACTTTTCAAAATTTTTAGACCGTATGTAAAGGGAGAAACCTTCAACATATTCAGTAACGTAGCTTCAGAAGCTCCAACTTTCTCGTCCTTCTTGATCAAGTGAACTTTATTCTAGAATGAGAAAGGTTAAGCTGTTATAGATGTGACCAATATACTAACCACTGATGATCCAAATTTATCCTATTGTCTTTATTTTTTTTACCAAAATTTCGATGGTTCCTCTGGAAATCTTAGTCGGGATTGTTAAAGCCTGGAAGAAAGACGTTTTCTCCGGTCCGAGTCCAGTATTTTGAGGATCAAGGAATACATCGATAGGTGCCAATGCTCCTGCTTTAGCTGGTGCAGCAACCTGTAATTAAATAACGTGTATTAGTTGTACCAGCCTAGTAAATAACTCTAATCATGATTATAACACATGTAACGCAATTAATGTAGCAAGTACCTTGTTTGCAAGAATCTTGTCACGTATATCATTTAGATTCTCCTTGGTGAATACGAATCCAACATTACCACGAATGTGAGTCAGCAAGCTATGTGATATAGATTTAGTACAATGGTTAATTGTACAACACAAGTCAATTCTATCGTAGAAAGTCGCGTAATTACTTTTCAAGGTTGGGATTATTGTTCATATGTCCTCGAATAGCCTTGCGGATCATAGTATTCTTTCCCATGAGAACTTCTGTGAATATCAATTGAAAGGTATTATGAAAATTTTTCCAATACTGTTTCACAATATATGTGCGGCCTAGATATCATCATGAGAAATAAGATTAGTAATATTAAATTCAACTTACCGGCATGACCACGAAGGCTAATGCGAATCTGTTGCATTTGATTTGAGCCAACATTGTCAACGTTGACAATGAAGACTCTTGGGAACTCATCAAGTAAATTCTGCAAAAAGAATATTGCAATTTTTGAACAACTAATCGTACAAAGCCACGTCTTAAGCGCGCTAGCAAATACAGTCTTCCACTGCTATTAATAAATTGCTGCCAAAGTAGCGAACATTATTTTATGCCAAGATGTTGAAATACTTACGATGAGCCTAATGAAATAGTTACTCTTCCAAGTTGCTCTGTCTTCCCTGACCATTTTAGATTGGGCAAGGATGGAATTTTAAAGACTAAAAAATAATATACAAACACTTCGATTAGTGTTAGTAAACTAACGTTGAGGACTCTATCTTCACAGAATAACACTAATCATCTCCGTTGATTTCCAGAGCATTATCTCTACGCTAAGCTGAACTACAACGGCTAGAACATCAATTACTTATAAGTCTCTTGCATAAAATACGAACGCGCACATGATAGCCATGTTTTACAGGAACGCTAGTGCCCGTGCCATGACGACGTGCTATACTGTAGATGTTATATAGGGAAAATTGTAGTACTGTACTGGACTCAACCCAGTGATAGGGTTATTTCAATTTTAGCGTGCAAATGGACGGAAACGAGTGGAAAGTTTGTGGAATAAAAGTCTTACGGGACGTTAAAAGCAAGTAAAGAATTAACCTCTATATAACAAATAATCTAATACACCGTTTAAAACTATAAATTATCAAGATTATTATGACGAAGTGAAGAATTTTGAAGAATTATCACATTTTCATCAGCCATTCCTACCTTGAAGAAATTCCGCTAGAAAAGAAGTAAAGGAGGAAGAATCACATGGACCGCACCGTCCCATGATGCTTCATGGGCATCAAAAACCTCAATCCGTCCCGACATCCGTACTGTATCCCTGGTACTACAGGATACAGTATAGTACAGTACAGTGCAGACTGTACAGTACGGACTCAACCGTACAGTACTTTACAATACTGTACAATACTGTAGTAAACTACAAATTATTACAGTACCGAACCAAACCTTCGACAGGTACAGTATAACTGTATCCTGTACTGCCTGTAGTACCAGGGATACAGTACGGATGTCGGGACGGATTGAGGTTTTTGATGTGGTACACCATACAAAGTATTGTAGACCGTACTGTACAGTGTACAGTACAGTACTGTACTGTAATAATTTATAGTTTACAGTACTGTACAGTACAGTACTATTGTATTGTAAAGTGTACTGTACTGTACGGTAGAGTCCGTACTGTACGGTGTACCGTAGTACTGTACAGTACAGTACTGTAGACTGTAGTGTAGCTCCCATGCTGTTAGCGTACGGTAGATCCGAGTAATGGCGAGTATAGTATACGGTTGCAAACGCACTATACTGTACACTTGAATAACCAGTCCATTCGCCAGCCTCCACATACTGTATGAGCACTGGTAGAGTAGATATTCTACAGATCCATTGGACGACAGGTAGCAACCTAAAAGAATGAATTAATCAGAAATAGGCTAGAACTTATTCAGGGACTTGTAAAAGAAAACGAGGTCTGAATAGGTGTTGGAATAGTTTTATCCCTCTCTCTTTTCTTCCTAAGGTAGTGTCCCTGCTTCCTTGATGCTGTACTGTACTGTACTGTGTACAGTGGACGCGAGAGACCGTTACTGTACAGTACTGTATGGGCATTACATTACATGCTTGAAATGCGAATCGATCTGATTATTTCTTCTCGTTTTCTTCTAATCCTACTGCACTACAGTACTTGTTTCATCTACAAATCACTTCCGTCCGAGAAGCAGCGACTCTACTGCTGCTGTAAAACCAAGAAGCTAAAACAATTTTGTAAACTAGAACACCGTGGGCCACAACCATGTCAAAGGATCATTTGCCACGTGGCTGAAATTCAAGAATTTGATATCAATAAATTGATTATTTCTATCTTTGTCTGACTCTATAAAGTAACCAACGTGTAATAATTAACGGCGCTTATGGACGTGCAAATGTCCCTGAAATATATTCCGCAGTATAACAATGTACAGATGGTAAATAACAGCCGCCATACTCCGTATGTGCCAGAATAGCCCAGATCATACTAATTAGGCCTATTATAGCTACAGTAGATGTTTACAATTTAATAGCTAATATAATTACTCTTGCAGTCGTCACTAAAAATTGAAGTCCAAGATCATTGTGGCTTTGTATATTGTGCAATAATATCCAATTTGGATATATCTATACGTATAATTATGCTGTAATAAGCGTTTTACTAGTTCCTACGTAATACAGTAACGGTCATCAATTAGTAATATTACAGTAATATCCTGTTATCAAAGTAGTTGGTACAGTATTTATTTACGTTACTGTGCCTCTTTCATTTTATCATTAATTAATTATCGATCATTCCTGACGAAAGAGGAACTTTTTGAGTTATATTAGGCAATTAGGAATCCCTCATGATATCTTCATTAATTAAAAAAATAAAAACGCGTTGTGGACGATCAAATTTCGAATTAGCAGACAATATACAGAACAAGGTATTGCTATTTATAACTAGTACTTCAACCTCGACAAAGTAAAGCAATCAATGCCAATCATTTTATAAATCAGGCGCGCATTCATTTGCTAACTGCCTACCGACCAAGTCGGTCGCCCATGATTCATATGTGCAATTAACTTTAATGTTAAACGTTAATTAAAAATCTAAAGTCTGTCTACTTAGCGGCATAGTATCACAGGGTGCGATACAATTAAGAATGCGGAAAGGCACAGCAGTACGTCTGCAGCTATATATATCATTTTTTAACTGTAAAGATATATCAAACACCCCCGTAATTTGCATACGGTGCTGTAATTTGAGGCATTACAAAACAGCTTCCGTTACTGTAAGTATTTACAAGACTACAACAGTAATTACGAATTTGTTTCTATTTTAGTATCCAGGTATATAATAACTGGTAAAGTTTGACATTAAAGTATCAGACCATTAAACCATATTATAGATTACAGTGTTCACTTTGTGCAAATATACAGATGTACATTTGTACAGTATTGCAGTAAATTCTTGTAAAACAGCTTGGAACTTCCTTGCTTACTTTCTAGAGGCATTTAATTAAAAACAAGATTGGAATTTTTTTTTCTTTAACACGATACATTGCAAATGAAAGCTAGGTACTCTTAAGAAATTGCCGGTATGCAGTAATCAACTGTTTTAAATCAAGATTTATAGCAACTTGGCAACATTATACAGGCCGTAAACTAATCACTGTATATTGGATACCGAAAGAGACATTGTTTTACTTTCGTTAACTTCTGCATTACCCACAAATTGTAACCGAAGGTTCCTCCAAAAAAATCTAGATCTAAATTCAAGTACATGTAAGTATTTTGTCAACGATTACATTCTCAATCAAAATTCAACTGAAATTGTAATTTATTGGACTTGATCCTATCATTTCTATGCTGCTGCAGGGCTTGTTGGTTTACAGAGTAAACATTGTTATTATTCGACGAGTTTTCATTTCACATATACAGTACGATAGCGCTTGTACACAAGTGCCACATTGTTACCAAATTATGTCTCCGACGAAGTTGTATACTGTATAGTATAGTGAAACAGTATAAACTTAGTAATTAGTAATTATCTATAATTCAGCATTGATTGCAATTCCATTGCTTCTAGCGCATTAAAGACGTCACAGATTTGGTTATTAATTAGTGCATATCATTTTCACATAAATATCTCGCGGATAAGGTAGACGATTCTGTTAACATATTACAGGTGCCTATCAATCAATATAGTAGCATACGCGTAAGGTTAGATGGTGTAGGTAAGTTTATATTGTTTTTATTACTTGAAAAATTGACCATAACAAACTCAATTCTAGCGAATCGGTGACTTAACATACAGTACTTGAAACTGGATCCGAATTTTCCAATACTATAGTCTATGACCGTATACTATGAGCGTAGTGTTATATTCTCCTTGTCAATGTCCACAGAATTGCCTTAACAAATAAGAAAATCTGTCATACTTCAAATTTTTGAAATATCTTGACGTATGCTGTTGTTGTTATTACGGCACCACTTGTTGTTTTACGTAGTTAGTATTAGTAGTTGATATTACCACACTAGACGGGCTTGCATCTTACAAATTTTTATACTTTGTAGCGGTAAGTATCAATAACAGTAGATAATTAATTGTGCCTTCAGTCTTGCTTTCATGAACGATATATTTATATTTACACTAGCACAAAATCCCTTTCATATGCTTGTTTCATCGTTGATCAATGCTAAATTCCCAATATTGAATAAAATAGTTGGACAGAGTAGACAAAATAATGTACTTTATTCAACTGTACAACATACACACACAAAATGATTTAAATTTAATATTATAATAATTGATGCAACATCAACAAAGAAAATAATTTTCGTTTTGATCGACTCCTAAAATACATTATAGTACAGTAATGTTAAGTGGATGCTACCATGATTACTATGCTTGACTAGAAGGTATTATTGTACTGCATACGTTGAGTAGATACGTCTATGATTGAACCAGGAAGGAACTGCTGGCCTCCCTCCATGTATCGATTCTGTATCAGTTAAATGTTCTACTGCGAGTGTAGTATGTGAATAGTGTTGCCAAACTCTAATATGACATGTATATTGAACCCTCATTAAAATTATTACGGCCACAGCCATTTATTTTTTCCGGACAAAAAAGCTCTACTGAAGTACAGTACTGCAATAATGATATGCAATTAATTATTAATCCATTATTTTTTTCTCCTTTTCATTCAACCACTGCTGTGCTAATATTCGAGTGACGTGGGCGAATCATTTGCACAGTAAACTATAATGTCGGAGCGTTGTGAGATGAATACCTGCTGTACATAAGATATATTCAGTCAACTACTGATGTCCTAATAACATGCTAGAATAATGCAATACCGTATAACATGATATAAAAACGTAACATTTTCAACTGTACAATGTGTACACGGAAGTTAACTTTGTCTAATCTGGTCCAGACTAGAGTGTGCATCTTATAAACATGGAGGCGACAATCATACATATTCGTACGTGCTAACGCCAGAGTTGTTATTTGCACTCTACATACCGAGTATTTTAATTATTAACTGCAGCCAGGGGCTTATTCAACCGAAAAATCTTATAGAAAAGTCAGTTCATGAAATAGCAGTTGGCTCAACAGAAATAAACTTGATAGAATTCAAAGGAGATCAAGGATCATCCTCTGTTATATTTTACCCATTTTACCCATTTTATACGTGCCGTAAGAAAAGCTTGATTCGATAAAATCTTTCTGACTTTCCAGTTTACAAACGATGAAGAGAGTATGCGAGATTTATACCCATATACTGTGTACAGTTACAAACCAAAATCTACAATTACTTTTATAAGCTTAATAAGCTTAACCGACTATTTTACATCATACAATTGCTTTACTTCATGTTACAGTATTACTAAATCATCACACTTTCAAGGTACTGTGAAATCACTGTATTAAATCAAGCTATATCCTTCTATTTTCTTTTAGTAGTCCTTGCCTTAAGCACGTTTTATCGCTAGTTACAGTAGCCTATGGACTATGTTACGTAGAGCACATTTTGCGATATTATACACTAGTATAATAGACGTACTGTATATTAAAACTAAAATTATATTCAGTACTGTATTTTATAATTAAAAATCAATGCATGAATTTCATTCTTGAAAACATCTAGGCTATAATTTTGAGCCCGTTTATTGAAGCAGGGAAATTTTCTGGTAATAAAATTAAAGTCTTGAATCAATATCTTGAAACTGCTATATCCGGTTGCATGCTGATTGTGTAGCATCACTATCATGAATGTACGAGTATTAACGTAATATATATATAGTGAAAGTAATAACAGGTAAAATTCAAGATTTGAGGACTGCCTTTCGTGTTTAAAATTTATCATGAGCTGCAATTTCTGCCCGACTAAGTCAGATATAACTGGTGTGCTGAGTAGAACAACAAGTATGCTAAACTAGTAGATATATATATATAATACGTTTATATATAAATCCGCATCCGCTATTACTGCTGCGGTTTTCATGCTAAGATTATAATGATTGTCTACAGCATAGTATAATTTATGTGATATACTGTAAGTATGGATCTAATTACACTTATTGACTAGTTATAGCTGTAGATACTGCTACGTATACTAATTTCGTCCCTTGCTTTCACAATCCTATAATTAATATACAACGAAACAATTGAAGACAGCGTAGGTACAAGAGCTACGAAATTTCGATCTAAGAGAAAAATGAGTAGGAATAGAAGCATTCGGCTTTTACCAAACTTTACTTCCTTTTTCTATTAACTTTGACTATATACATAGTACATAATTTCCTGTCTTCTTTACTAGCTAAGGGTAGTACCAACCTTCTGTAGTTATTAGTATTAACTCAAGATTATGAAACACAACATCTGGTATGACATATATTTCATACTAGACTGCATATTTCTATATTACAATAGGGATTACTTGAAAAATGACTATGCTAATACTAAATGTTGTGACTTGTCAGCTGATATACAGGGATCTAGAGATTCTATAGACTAATTAATACTCTTTATTAGGATTTTATTAATGCAATATACCTTCATGACCTCTAGATATTACTATACGATAATTAAACGACGAAATACTTTTCGTTTGTTGCACTCAATCAAGACCTGCAATTGCATTAGCGTAAATGTTTAGGATGCTACTATTAATCTTTACAAGCTGTAAATTTCATGTGCTATCATTAATTAATAATTATGATGAAGTGAATTATTATATTAAAACACTCGCAGACAGTTTTAAAACCATCAATGGACACAATTACACTTGGCCGTTCATTAATATATTAGGTGCCTGCTTATCCAATAATTCAATGGCAAGGCACTTCATAGTGTATAGCCTTCTAATCTCAATTAACAATAGAATTATAATAATAATTGCTGGATTTATAGCTATATAAAAATTGATGGTATTATTTCACTAAAAAATTCTGCTCTGTATAAACTATTTGTAATCATTTATTAGCTAATTATATCATCAGTGGAATAGATATGTTATAACCGATCTGATTGGAACAGAATATTAATAATTTATTGCCCTTAAAGTGCAGTAACGAGTATTAGTAGGATGTACTGTGTAACATTGATTTGATAATAAAAAATTTTTCTTTATATAGGTAGATCACTCCAAATGAAAACTAAAATTTTTTGTACCATTATTCTTATATTGGTGAAGCAAGGAAAGTAAAAAAGTATATCAGCCAAAAACTAAATGAATGAACGTGATTTCGGTGAGTGCTCCAGCTGTCATTTAATTAGCTATAGTATCTTTGTTGAATACGAATGTACAGAGAATCCACATTCTACATATTTACTACGCTATAATATTGTTAACGAAATTTGAT
Organism: Trichoplax adhaerens; assembly: GCF_000150275.1. NCBI lineage: Eukaryota > Metazoa > Placozoa > Uniplacotomia > Trichoplacea > Trichoplacidae > Trichoplax > Trichoplax adhaerens. Next base: position 1,457,248 of record NW_002060951.1, on the reverse strand, counting down.
GGTATTCCATATAATCTAAATATACCTTCTGCTACCTATAACACATTCGATTATTTAGGGGGTGATTATAAATTAATTGTCCAGTTTGTTAATACTTCAATTGATTTATACATAAACATCTTCACTACATTCACGTAATAAAATATCTCCTACAGAGCATTAGTAGTATGAATAGGACAATAATTATTCGTAGGATACTCGACTGAAATGTTGAAAACTTTTAATAAATTGAATAAAGGAATATTGCAAAAATTCAGTTGCAGTATTGGCGTGATATTATCACAGAATTAATATCAGCTGAACAAAGTTATTAAACGGATAGAATAGAAATAGTTTAAGTCAAATCTAAAAATTTCTTAAATCTAATTGTTTCCTGCTTGAATAAATGAATAATATTACTGTAAGTAAAGTCATATTTGCTCGCAATGATATAAACAAATGTTGCTTTGACATTTATTCAGATATGTAATAATTAATTTGCAAAAGACGAAGAAGGGCGATTTTACATTATACACGATTGAAATAGTATAAACGATTTCGCGTTTACTTGCCTTTATGGTATCAAGAAGTTAGTAGATACGTCGTTAGACTACCCCTAATTACCTATAAGCATATAATAAGCTGTTCTTTTGATGATTTTATGAATTCATGTTAGAACATGGTGACAACCTAGAACAAAGTTATGTTTTGCCTTGTCCATATTTATCACTCTGAAAGATAATTATAGTATACCTTCTATTACAAGCTAAAATATTTACTACCTTTGCTATTTTCGTTATATCTTATAAATATAAATTTATATCAAATATATCAGAATAATATATTCACAAATGAAAGAGGACATCTGCTCTCTTTGATATTATCATACCTTTTATTTAAGAAAAGTCTAATTATGATTTGTATGCTCTCTAAATCTTACAGTGAATGAAACACGTACTAAAGGGCGTACAGTAGGATATAACCAATTTTACTCCTTTCGTTTTTGTAGACTTTTAAATTTACGCTGATTTATGATAATATAAAGAGTTGCACCAGTAATAATTTGTGCATTATATATCTGAGCGATCATTGAGATCGCTATAGCAAATGGGTATAAATAAATCGTCAAGGCCTGTTAATATTTTTATGTTGTAAATCTACAGAAAGAATCATATATACTACAGATGGATTTGATATAAAGGGAAAAATCAAAAAGCTGATTACTGTTAAAAGGACTTTGTAGAAAGAATTAATAGACCATTAGTTACTGGAATTATTTGTTCATCTATCATTTATAGTCTAATTTCTGTCATTCGTGCTACCGTACGCGTTATGCTGAAATTTCTTAAAGGACCCTAGTTAAGATCATAATGAATTTTATTATATTGTAATCTGTATACGTAATGAAGCCTTAACTCCACCTACGATTTGGTAGCAGCATCTTATTACGGAAGCGTTGATAAAAGGAATAAAGTCCATTTCCATGTATTGTCCTGTAATGTCCATCAATTTGAATAAATAAAATCCCCCCAATTCTTACGCTAGAGCGATAAGGAACTATCAACAAAATGGATAGTCTGGATACTTACCCTTCAACATTCATCAACTTCTACTGTACGTTGATAATTAATTAATCACTCTAAACGTTGGCATACTGGAATGACTAACCAATGATCTGATTTTTACTCTTTATCATCTCTTAATAAGAATATATGTACGTATAGGTCATAATTTAGACATTCATTCTAGCACCTCTAGTTTAAAATGTTACTAAGATAGTAAGCAAAGAAATAAAACGTTAAAAGCAAATTATTTCTTATTTTCCGAGCTTATAATGAATTATTGTAGTAGTACATATATGACACGTATATGTTACGGCCAATCCCGGGAGTCGGCCATGCCAGGGAACGCCCGGTCATTCCAGGGAACGCCCGGTCTTTCCCGGGAACGCCCGGCCATTCCCGGGAATGATTTATTAGTTTGCCCGGTCATTATGGTCATCGTGCCAAATAGTATAATCTATATATATAATCCGAGACAGAACTATAATTTATTGATCTTTCATTTCTTTATCAAGTGAGAAACGATCCGATGTTTTATTTTGCCACAATTGATGTGCACTTTCTTGTTTCTATACCTAATTTTTATTCTTTTATTATTCTTTAAACTCAGTATTTTAGTGCTATAAAGGAAAGATTCATTCATCCTGCATAAATTGTAACTGAAAAGTAACCAGAAACGGCTGACTAAATACAAGTAGAATACGTGGATGAGATAACATGCAATAAGTTATAATGCAAAACTGTTCAGGTATTGAAGCAAAGGTAGCAAATAACGTAGGAGATTGGCTAACTGCGTAATATTGTTCCAAAAAGGTATGTAAAAGTGGCTATTAGTGAAAATGATGATTATGACAAATAAAAAGACTTTTCTATTGTATTGAATGACTTGCTGTATTACGATGTTGAAAACTCACCTTAACAAAGATAAAGATAGAGCCAAGTTAACTTTAGGCTTATCCTATTAATACGAGTATAAATAAAACAACTCCGTTGGTCTACTCTAAGTCAGAAACTGCGCACTTCCTTACCATAAATACGGAGAACAAAGTTTTCTCGCGTTTATAATTGTCTTCGTTCAATGATAAAATGTTGCATTTCAATTTAATATTTACGTACCACAAACAATAAGCCTACTTTCGAAAACCTCCCTTCATATTAGCACCTAAAAAGGTAACTTTGTCATAATCGAAATAATTCTACCGGGCAGCATTAAAATATCAATATGCGAGTACGTTGGAATAGCCTGCTGTTTATTTATTTATTGTCATCACTTTATAGATTCAGCACTTTAACCTTCTAGAACGATAAGAAACAATCAGTATATTAAATTTTTATAACAGTAAAGAGAATTACATGGTTAAAGATTTTGCCTTATAAGTTATTCGTTGTTAGCTTAATAATATCACGCTTTTGTTATTAAATGGTTTCAGAGTACTGTATTTCAGTGATATATATTTATAGCACAAAATTGTTAACATCGATTAGAAACGTCCTTTATTTCCTTTATATAAATTACCTTGACTTTCAATCCTACGTGTATATTATTGTACAAAAATGGACGCCTAGTGGAACTTTTTCATCAATAATCGAACCATTGATATGTACGAGTTACAAAATAACACCTCCAACTAATATTGACTATACTAGAACTGTAATTAGAATTGAGTTATTGTGAATTCGGTAGGGTGAAAAATTCAAATTATCAAGTTAAAGGATCTATAATATCTCTATGTACGATATTTGTTGTATACGTGCATCGTAGTAATAGACTTTAATGGCCGAATAGAAATGGAAATCGAGGAAAGAAATAAGCACAAGTTGTCCAACAGTTTAGGAAATATTGGAAGTCTCGAGATTTCATTTTAATTAATTGATTGATGAGTTTGTAGCTCTTGACCGATAATAATTAGTTATTGCTGTTATAGTACAATATAACGTAACCATTATGGTGAGAGAAAAACTCAACCCATCCATCTTTTGCGTTGTCCTTCATTTTGAATTGTTTTGATATTTTTTAGTGTATTAATTTATGTTATCGCTTTCTATTGTATTCGAGCCGATCGCTGGATGTTTTCTATGTAAATTTCTCAATCTTCTATTTTAGTCCGTTATACCCTCAATAGCTAAATCATATTTTTATCATGGAATGCCTCTAACACTTTCTTGTATTGCTTGTAGGAAAAATAATTTTCCCATATTTATAATTATTTAGACTCTGATATAGGATCATGATTATTTTTTATTTATTTTTCATTTTCCATTTATATCTTTATTTTTTTATTTTTGCCAGGAGCGAATTGGTAACTATGTGCTGTAGACATTGTTGAATTTGATCATCACCATGTTGTAGGTATTGTTCATTCTTACTTAGAATTAATGACAAACTGTTCAAAAAAATAGCCGACAATTAAAGCCATTAATAATGGGCCGACAAAATTTGTGGAAGAAATTTTTTTCGATATTTCAGTAATTGTCACCTTATTGAAATCAACTTGTATTGTTGGATCAAATGGTATTAATTAATATCATAGTCGAGTAATCGATCATTGGTGTCTCAAGTTTATTTATAATTGTTATTAATATTATTATCATTTTTAATAATATTATTATTGTTATTATTATCATCATCGTCGATGATTATTGTTATTCATTGTCAAGCATTCATTTTTCCATTTGATATGGATTTCCTCTCTTGTCGTATTGAAATTGTATATAGTTAATCAGTATTCTCTCCACCCCTCCCTTTCCTATTTGATTCAAATTAGTTCAAGAGAGATAGTCTATCCTTGTACACATATGTATCACTCAATCACACATTATAAAGGCTAGATTGAAAATTGGATAGTAAATTAGAAATTGCAATTGAATAGAACATGAACAATCGACATGATTGCATTGCAGTCTTTTTATATCACTTTATTGATATTGTATGCCGCTGATGGCAATATATGGATTTTCATCCGGCGTTTTTTTCGTACTTCGCCCATCTTCACTTCTCCACTGACCATACTGTAGAATTATTTAAACGTGAAACAGTAATATTAAAACTTGCTATTAATTACTATTTTAACAATCTATTTTGCAGTATTCATGCATCCAATCAACTCTACCTTGAGTGAAATTACTTTTCTTAAAACAGTAAAGAAATATTGATTCAAGACTACGCTATCGTCTTTATTTGTAAAATAAAAGTTATTTCAAGACTTTACAATATCAATCGAAAAACGAATCATCGAAAATAAGGTAATCTAGATGTAAGACAAACTAGAACATTTCCGTGGATATTGACGATTTTATCATTTTGATACCAAAATCAAAATTGTCATCGATAATAAGCTGCTATTCTTAATTTCTTATTTGTAATTCATTTTTTTAGAGGTTATCATCATCTTGTCATCATCAACGAGTTTAAAAATCCCAGCAACCAAGTCGTCTAACTCTACCATTATTATAACACAATTAATTATCTTGTTTCTGCCATTAAGTACTCTATAACACTAGCTAGAGGATATCAAAAGGAAGAAAAACGAAATCTCTTTTCTACCTCTCAATTAAGTATGAAATTGCCAACTGAGCGATATCTTTCAAAATTGCTATAAACTAGCTTAAAAAAACCTTGAAGCATTAAAATATAGAAAACGTAATATAAACTGATCGTTCTACTAGTCAATTAGCGAATGATTCTATATGTCTATGCAATCCTCCCTGGGGAAAATTAACTTCGAAATTTGTCAAGCCAGACGTAAGTTTATGAATTATTACAGGTACATATGCTAATAAACTACACTCACATCTGTTTCAAAAAGGTATATTTAGATAACGATATTGTAAAAAGAAGTGAAAACACTGCCAAAGAGTTCTTATGATAAAGTACAGTCCTGTATTATATCAGCACGCTAGTTAATATGCGTACAGTAATATCTTTTCATTTAGCGCTAATGATAAAAAAAAGCATCCGGTATAAAATCGAACTATCATAAAAATAAGTTTATCTCTACATTTTACTTTAAAATTTTGAAACCTCACGAGTCAGTCATTAACTATTACAAATACTTCAAAGCCCTTTTTTTAATTACTTCTGTATTCTACTCTTTCGACATCCTGTTCAGAATTCATTCAGATATTCATTCTGATAATTATAATCGTTTGGGATACCCCAAATTATTAACAATAAAATATTCAACGAATGTTCTTCTCTATAATAATATCCAATTCTAATTTGTATTCTATTCAAATGAGATCAGGTTTAATCCTTTAACATAATCGAAGATTAAAAAGGATAGGTATAGAATCATATAAGTAAACTTATCTATTTATTATTGTGACTGTAACCGACTCAGATACATACCATCGTATTCTCTTCTGATATTTATGTTTTACATTTATTTTTAAAATTGATTACTCATTTTGGAATATGTTTTAGGCTTTTATTGGCAATATTTACTATTTCAGAAAAGAATCCAAAGGAAAATACTGTAAAAAGAGAAAGAAGTTAATCTGCATCTACTATTTTTTGAATATTTACGTCGATTCAATTAAAATTCTAACATCCAATTAAGTTAACAATAAGTGAAAGAAAACATCAAACAACTGCAACATCACATCGATTGGATACATTCATGTATCGATTCTGAAATTACTTGGCTTGAGTAAATTCTCTTATCAATTTCATCTATCTCAGTATCTTTGTTAGTCTACAGCATAATCCATTGAGATATTATCTTATAGATTGATTTTTTGTGCTAACTATCCAACTGCTAACTAAAATATCGTACCTGATACATTTTTAAGCCCGACACCATGACGATTTTATGGCCTAAGAGAGCAATAGATAGCAATAATCGACAAAAAAAAATGAATAGCCTTGTTGCATTTACCGGGATAAAAATTATTCTAATCTGGATAATTGTAAACTTCTCTGTTTGTCGTAGTGATGTACCGGTATATAATATAGGCTATCTCGGTCCATATAATTATACACCAAGAGCTGGATTATTTGGTGCCATTGATATTGCAGGCGCTGTAACTTTAGCCGTATCTGAAATTAATAACAGTTCAATATTATTGCCAAATGCTACATTAAAATTTCATTACTTCGATACTAAATGTAACCCGAAAAGTAGTTTAGATGCCACCGTGGTTTTAGTCCAGAAACACGACGTAATTGCCTTTATTGGACCTGCATGTTCACCTGGTTGTCAAAGTGCAGGTCTATTAGCATCAGAATGGAATTTACCAATGATATCTTACGTATCGACATCGCCAGCTATGTCTGATCATACTACTTACAATACATTCGTCCGTACAAATGGACCTCTATCACAACAAGCAGATGCATTTTTCGCTATCATGCAAAATTTTGCTTGGGGTCAGTTTTCACTAATATGCAATCGTGCCGAAAATCGTTTTATTTGGAGCACCTTATGTGAATTAATAACAGAAAAATCGCGTCTACAGAACAATCGCCATAACATTGCTTCAAATAAGGATTACGATCTCACCATGGCCACCGACGATCAGATGACGTCGTTATTACAGGAGTTGCAAACAAATTCACGAAGTAAGTCACTAGAAAAAATTTTATTCCTACTATTCTTGCTATCCAATTGCACTATGAATAAGTATAGAATAAATCTTACGTTTTATTAGACCCACTTACAAGGCCTAAACATCGTTAGCTCAGCAGTTTTTGAATTTTATAATCGTAAAATCTAATCTACGCATAGTTTATAAAACTTAAATCACAACCAAATACCCTCAAGATCTAAGTGTACATACATCTATGTAAACACCAACAGAATATCATCTTCTCCAACTCATGGATATGTTAATTGCTTTTAAATAGTTTCAATATCAGTTCTTTCAATGGTATCATAAAGTAAGCTGTAGTTATTATGTGATGTCTACGGAAATCGTGTAGGTTAAAAATTCGACCCGGGTTAAGATAGCTCGAAAAGAATGATAAGCGGATAAATAGATTTGTACTGAAATATCTGCATTGAAGTTATCAATTTTCATAACTCGATAGAGGCCTTAAGTGCGTAGACAGTATCCATAAAAATAGTCCTGTGCATTTAGTAAACTAGCCAAAAGTAGTCAAGCTTTACAGCTCACTGTGTAAGTACTGTATATAGAGATGATGCATAATCGTTCAGGATGAAAGAAAATTTGCTCTTATTCATTAATTATTTGACTTTAAAAGTCGCCAGATTACCCGTCAAATATCAAAATGTAGGCTAAATATTAATTCAGTCGACACTTTTTACCACTACATCTGGTGTTGCAGATAGTGTTACTATTTCAATTTTATTTTACATCCTACAGCTCCTAAGAATATAATATAATTGTCAAATTTTAAACATAGTTTTACAGTGATCAAGACCATCTCAAAGGAAGTACTTTAATAATTAAAATATTGGATCACTTCCTTGCGTTTTTATGGCGTGCTATTATAGATTAGAAATAGGACTATGTATTATGACAGCAGTGAATAGTAAATGATGAACAATACACCTCACGTATGTATATTAAACATTTATCGGCAAGATCTTGCTCGGTATACACAGAAAAGCGGAGACAACTAATCATTTATGATAAGAATAGAAAACAATTACAGCATACCCACAAGAATTAACTTAACTACTTTAATGAAAGAAGCTAAAATTTTGAATGAAGGGTAATAATTTGATGGGCTACAATATAATTTAGATTGTTACTTATGTGACGTCGTTCACCCCAAAAATATGGATAGTATTCAGACTTGGTCGGTCTACTTAGTAAAAATAATTTATCAAGTTTTACATAAGCTTGCTAATTGAAGCCAAATTGGACGAGGTCAGTGCAAGTTTCAAACGATATTTATCTAGGAAATTATTTAATTGTATTGGAAAAATTTAGTCAGATATAGATAGTTATATTGGCACGACGTTAATATCGAGAATTAATAAATTAATAAGTACTAAATCCACACGAAGCAATAATTAATTTAGTAAGGCTGATCTGTATAAATTATATCTTCAAGGTAGCATAAGAAGGCAAACTAAAGTAGAATATAGCAGACATTATTGATCTTCATCAACAATTATAATAGACTGAAATTTAATTTTCGCTTTTATGTACCGTATGAATTGATCGGTCATTGATATTGATCAGTGAAACCTTTTCATATGACTGAAGGAAAAGATCTTGAAGAATTTCATTCTTATAAAATTAAAAGAATTGATTAGAAGCTTTCATGACTGATAAATTTAATTTATCGCGCGCTCTTATTAATTTGCGAGTGCGTGTTTAATATTTCGAAATTATTGAAGCTTAATTATTAGATACAATATATATTATTTATGTAGGCCAGAATACTATAGATCAGTTATAATAGAAAAGGTGATGCCTATAAGTAAACTGATATTTATCATTTACGAATCCTGAAAGGGATTTACTAATATCGTATGGCTAGCAATAGTTTACAAAGGTTGATACGGCCTTGAACGATATTAGCTACAGCTATTACTCAAAATACAATGTAGTTCACGAACAAGAATCGAAAGTATATTTAAATTAATTATATAACTGCATTTAATCAAATATGTATATCACACAGACATAACCCCTTAATATATGCGGTATTTACGATACAGTATTAATTACTGTAATTCTGCAATATACCTTTCGTACCAAGATTTTATTTTATCCTATAATAATGTAATTTTATACACGAATGAATGAACAAAGATCTTTACATTAACTGCATAGACTATTGGAAAACTGAATTAGTTGAATGTTAATCCTAAGCTTCCGGTTCTTAGAATAAATAAGCAGGCTATGTTTTGGTTATTAATGAGTTTATCTTATCTAATTAATCGAAATTAATGATGAAACTCTTTTATTAATCTGTAAGAACCGTTAGTAATATGAAGGAATCGAATTTGGAAAAGCAACTAAATGTAGAAGACTTAATCTTCTACGGTTAGAAAACTCCATCAGTCCTAAATAGGGTTAATATACTCCTGTCCGTTATCTAATGCATTATGATTTGCAATTAATTTCATTGACTAAGGAGAATTTGGAAACACGCGTAGAAAGTAAAGTTTCGTGAAGCTCCTCTCATCATAAGAGCGATTTCTAATAATTCCATCTCATATGCTAACTAAATAAATACGAAGCATGGCAAAATCATTTTTACTAACGATTTGGTTAAAAAAAAATCCATAATTTGATCCTTTACCGTATAATGTCGTACTAGACTATCGTGATCTAATTGGATTTTTTCCGGTTAAAGCTTGTTACATTTATGTTATTAAATGAATAATGACTGTAATAATATTTAAACTAATTTACTAAAATGAGCTTAATTTGGTCATTATACATGCTCATCTACTGTAACACTACCACTGCTTAAAATCAACACTTACGATAAAAAAATCTTAATAGAAAGATGAATGACTTTCAGAGAAAGATTTAGGTAAAGAAGTGGCGACAGCTAGTATATAAAATAATATCTTTTCATATTGAAAAAGATGTATTTAATTATCTTCCCTATTATTTCATCAATTTTCTTTTGACTTATTTGATATAGCAACAAATTCGTCAACATATTTGATACTAGACTAATTAATGTATTTAGTTAACAAGTATACAGAATTAAATAATGATATTGCAAGTAGCCATATGCAGATTGAAATTGGATATTTCAGACTATGTATATTTACAATCGGATTATAACAATGGATGAAGGCGGAGTTTTGTATGCAGTAATTAATTATCAAAATTCATCTAAAAGTTGTTGATTACACGTTTGTATCATAAAAACCTTGGTAAAGCTATGTAAAATCAACAACCATCTTAAATGTTACCAAGGTGCATAAACAGATTTTTCAGTCATAAGTGCAATACTCTTAATCAGTTTCTTGAAAATATTTAAATTGTGTACGGCAACAATTATAATCTTAACATTTATAAACGTTTACTCCTATATAAGCATCATAAAAGTCGCGATTTTGCTAAATTTTGTTCCTAGCCTCGCAATTAGTATCGGGTAGAATTATGAAAAAAGTTTTATAAATCATTTTTTTATGATTAACGGAATGGACGACATTTTGACGTCGAAAAATCTCTAAAATCCCATCTTGATGTGTCAATAAAAATAGCAAATGCATTTGGCTTTAGCTATAAGTAATTTAAAATGTACGTATTAGCCTTTTCTGATTAAATATGGTCGTTTTATAAATCGCGAAGATTCCAAGTATGCTAAACATTTTCTCGTTCATAAAATCAATTATATCACTATATATCACGTTTATACATACATAATTAATGAAGTATTTTATTAAGTGACGCCGATATTGCATTATTTATAGCATATGTTATATTTATTTTTATTCAATACTTTCATCGATTAAATTTTCTTGTTTATTTTTTAACTGCTTAGCTGGTATTATTTAAAGGGATAAATGTTATACTAATTCATAAGGGCTATTTTCATACTATGGAGTTAGCAAACAACACTATGTGAAGCTAACGACATAAGCTACCGTAAGATATTCTATTGGCTTTGAGTGCCATATCATCACACGCCATAGCTAATCCATCACATAATCGAAAAATTTATTGATATTTATTAAAAGAAATAAAGCTAAAACCGAATTGCCCACTGGTATTCTCGTATAAATTATAATTAGGCACTTTTAGTAATATGGCAGTTAATACGTTAATCTATACCAGGCCTTCAAGCCGATTATGTAAAGCCAATAATTATGAAAATTAGTAGACTGTATTATTTTAACACTTTAATTGTCGGATTCGCGTAGATTTTTCTCAGAAAGGTTAAAGAATCAAATTTTTATATTTCGTAACTAAATGATAAGACATTTTGGCAAGATTAATTGAGGTAGTGTATCATATCCAAATCCGAGTGATGATTGGTAGTCGAACTTTGATCGACAAACGAATTGTATTATTAGATTTTTATTGCAATTTTAATGCTAAATATGATCATTAAATTTTTTATTAGCAAATATAAGTACTATGTATCGTTCTCGCGATGAATAGTTGTATCACAATTATCGTATATTATTGCAATTTAAGCCTGCAAAATGTTATTTGTTTACACAATTATAGTTATAGTAGTTATTGCTGATACAAAGTACTTGCGAAGATTGATGCTAGTGGCAGCAAAGCTGGATATGACCCAAGGCAAATATGCTTTCATAACCTTTGAAGCAAATCCAGGATTAAGTTTTCAACGCACGGCTTGGAAAAATCCAAATGATCCAGGAAATGATGATACTGCTTTTCTAGCTTATCATAATGTCTTCTTTATCAGCGTTAAAGCCAAACACAGTAGCAACTTCCCCGACTTCGATGATAAAGTGCGTCAAAGTATGCGGCTGCCACCATTTAACATTGATTTAAGACAGGTAAGCCAAGTCCAAGATTACAGATCTGGTTAATATCATTTTTAATCTAGTATGTTATGATCTTTACGCTATCTTAACATAATGATAATAGTAGCGAAATGTTATTGTGATATATACCAATCACGAAATTCCAAATTTTAGAAAAATAAGGGCTTTATTGAATCTTATACAAAGATTAACTACACACAACTCTACTCTAGCCGAATACTACTACTAAAGACTTCTAGAACGAACTAACAGAATAATCTAAAGTTGCATACTTTTATACTTTTTGTAGCATTCGCAGCTACAATCCGCATGGCAAACTTTTACCTTATTTTACACATAGTTAAATTATTCTTAGTAAGACTATTCTACTGCGGATCATCATTAATCCAATATGGATACGACTACAGTACTTACGTAGACATTATTCACACCAGCCAAAGTACAATGAATTAACCATATCCTAATATATGATTTAGTTTCTATTTTTACCTATAACCTTATTAGTAACTCAACACCTTACTGTATATAGTCATCTGTACTCTAGCATAGAGTCTATACCACTACATTCTATAGTTATGGCTACCAAATATCTCTTAGGATAAATATCTACCGTACATTATAATAAACATGGCTAACAGTCTACAATCACAATACTAAGTTACAGTACAGTTATGTAATCATCATAGTCTGATATTTTCATAATTCAGCGCAATAATCATAAGAAAATTAAGTTTGATACTGTAGTGAAAATTAAACATCGAATAACGCTAAAAGACGAGTATTTTTTATTATTTTATTGGATCCTGACTATCTAGGATCCTATAGAAAAATTTATATATCGTGTTAGTAGTGTGCTTAACAACAAGGTTACTGTTCATACAGTTCTTCATGAAATAATTTTTATTACTACTATCATATAGAACATAATTATGAAAGACTACTTCAGCAGAATAGTTTTTTACCTCGACTCTTATAATTACAATACCATACCCATTAATAAATGGAGAAAAATAGAAAGATATTGTAGTTAAATGTAATTGGTAATTACCTCCTTTGCACTATTTCAGTTTAAATAAATCACTACTATCATTCCCTTTTATAAATAGCTGCTAGCACACTTTTATTACATCGGATTATTGTGATCAAAATTTATGATATGTGTGAAATAGCTAGCACACTTTTTTCCGTACCTATTTTATATTATATTATTTGCTGGTCTTTATGTATTACATAATGTGTGAATTCGCACTGTATATGAAGGACTAAAAGTTAACGATGGAAGACTAATCATATATTATGAACTCTTGTCATGATCACGCCGAATATTTTATTAATATATAGTTATACAATTGTTTACTTACTAGTCAGATGTAAAGACTATAAAATATTGCATTTCATCAAAGTCTAGCTAGCTTTTAGCAGTATTTATTTCATTATTTTATGCTATGATATCAAGTCGTAGTTATTGATTTTTTTATACTATTTAATGATTACTACTGTTTATGAAACTAACTATAATGACATCTTATACGGTATTATTAGAAACCAGTTGGACTTTACGCTTCTTTCCTGTACGATGCAGTCAGTTTGTATGCACATGGATTAAATAAAACTTTAAGCCAAGGTGGTAATCCGAAAAATGGTACACTAATCACTAAAAATATGATTAGCACTTCCTTCGAAGGTACCATCATCTAAACCAATATATCATAGTATTACAAATTTGTACTCGTATGTACTTGCCAGTGCATGGCCATCAAAATTGTCGTATAGTATTGTGCTACATTCACATAACTACTCCTTGATTTTGTTGCTATATAATATACCAATACAATGTATTTTTGTCATAGGTGCCTCTGGTAGAGTAACTTTAAATAAAGATGGCGATCGAATATTAATATACGACTTTAGTTACTTAAATCCTACATCGAAACAATACGAAGTAGCTATCGTATACGATGGTCGAAATATAAGTCATACCAATTATTCTATCCCATGGCCTGGTGGCAAAATACCACTTGATGGACCAGAGTGTGGATTTGATGGATCGAAGTGTTTATATACAAATGTCATATTAGGTTTGTAATATAAAATAGAACTTATGTTTTTGTAAGTATTATGCTACCGCCTTTCAAGTACAGCAAATCTTTTGTAACTATATGAGGATACTATCTTGACGTTAGTTAAGTGATGAAATTTTTTGGATGTCGAACAATATGCTTAAAATAATAGCTTTCTCTTATTATATCTTACTAGTCACCATAACTAGTGTGGTATGCTGTGTCACAATAACAATTGTAGTGGTTGGCATCTATCTTTATAGGTAAGATTTAGTTGCAACTAAGTATAAATTGAAATGATTATCATTAAGTATATAAATTTAATATTTATGTTTTACCATCCAGTAGCATTCATGTGTTCGTTCATTTTGAAAGTTTTTAGTATCTTTAGCCTAGATTAGTTTGCTTTTATAGATTTCAATTCTAAGTTGCACAATTCTATTAAAAATCGCTATTCGCAATAGAAAACTTAGATTTGAAGCTCGCATCACTAATATGTCTTGGAAGATTGATATGAAAGATGTTTTGATTATACAACAGGTTAGTTATTTATGGATAAAACCATAACAGTTTAAATTAAGAAATTCCGGTAATCATTCTTGTGATATTCAAATAGATCATAACTTAATTGATATTTAACTGAAATTGATAAAATTATAAGGTCAATTTTTATTTCAGAACGATATGCAAAATAATTCACAATTCAGCATTTTAGAACCTATCGATCTTGCACATTTAGTAAGTATAATTGAAATAGGTCATCTTACCTAAAGTATAAATGGTTTTAGCTACATATCTTGGTTGTTACTACCAAGTAGAGTGATTAGATCGCGTTGACGATGCTTAGCGGCAGTGGGAGTGATATCTAATTCAATATTTTTATTATACATATTTTACATTTGTATACAATGACACAGAATACCTTCATTCGATGTTTCCTTATCAATTAATATTTTAGCTACGTATGTATTGCTAATAATTACGGACTCCCTATATGTGTTATGGTTAACCTGCGAATGGCATTATGAAGAATCAGTATCTTCTGCCTTAATAGCTAAATAATAATATACATGTGTAAAAGTGTATAGTGTTTATATTAATTGATTACGAAAACTTTAGAAAGCGGAAAATGGATTTAAGAATGGATCGACCTTTTCCGTGGATATACAGACCAATGATTCTGTTTCTATGCGTAAGACTATCCAAAATCACTATTTTACCGATGTGGCATTATTCAAGGTAAAATGACCTAAAACTTTACGAACATAAATTTAGCCTTTAGCATCATTTTTAGTTTAGCCTATTTTAGCTTGATTCTAAACTTATTACCGACTTAAGTGCTTATAACAATGATTGTTTTATAAGTATCTTCTGTACTTTAATTAATTAGGGAAGTCGTTTCGCTATCAAAAAATTCGCTTTCGCAAAGAAATTTGAATTCAGTAGACTTGTACTACTAGAATTTCATCAGGTATGTTAATATCTTGATTTGTCTAACACAGTAAATGGTAATTTAAAATTTCATAATCGTTTATTTTAGTAAATTGAAAAAGATATAAGACAATTAATTCACCGTTAAATAATCAAATCACGTTATGTTAGCTTTGGAGCTTGGATTATTTTTATTAGTAATTTAATTTTTATAAGGCAATGTGTTGATACAGTACTAATTAGATGTCAGTAGCCTCTGTCAGCTGTTAAAAACCTTTATCAATATACATATCTGTAGAATAAGTATTTTTCTTTACTTCAAGCGAATACTTTATTTTGAAATTGTAATCTCTTCGTTGATCCATTGAAGCCTTTTACATATCACCCATGTAGTCTAATCTTTTTCTAGTACAGACAAATATATGTATTAGTTTCACTGTAGATATCGTAAGCTCTTATCATCCTAATGTTACCATGCCATATATAATAATTTATGATATTAAGAACTATGCAGGTCATATTTAACACTACGTTTACTGTTTAATTACCATTTTAGTTAAGTAATATTCATAACGATAACCTAAATCCTTTCATTGGTGCTGCCATACAAGATAACGATATTTACATTTTAACAAATTATTGTCCTCGTGGAAGCTTACAGGTAACAAAAAGCCTTTATTTAATCTTTGACTATTGCTATCAATTAAGTTTCAATTAAAATTATCAAACCGGCAATATTGTTCAGAAATTAATCCATTACTTACTGTAAAAGGATGTTCTAAAGAGCGAAAATAATGAATTGGACATAGTCTTTAAGTTATCTTTTGCCTATGATATCATCAAGGTAAATTATATTTTTATTATCTTTTATGAAAAAAATTGCTACTTTTGAAGGCAATTTATAGGCGTATAAAAGGATATAAATTTCATTTTAATCCCTGAGTGAGATTTATTAATATATTCATTTAATAACCACTCCAGGGTATGATCCATATTCATTCAAGTGACATCAAATACCATGGTAATCTAAAATCTTCTAATTGCCTTGTGGATGGACGTTGGACAGTTAAACTAACCGACTTTGGCATGCCTTCATTACGACGTGCTGTGAAAATACCGTTCAATCAGACTGACCCAAGTATAGAACTCAATTACGCTAGTAAGAATTATTTCAACTAGAATCAGTAGAACTATCAATTGGTCAACATATTAGAATAGCTTATACTTTAATCTCTATTTCTGCTTATGCCTACGTTGTTACTTATAGACTTATAGTTAAAAGTACTCACAAATGTTCAAGTCGTCATTATACTATATCTGACTTATTGTTATACATGGACTCGAATAGATTGTATTACGCTAATTTATAACTTTTAGAATTGTTACTATCAGGTCTCAAAAATTTGCGTTTATATTAGATGCATTCTGGACAGCACCAGAACTTTTACGATTGTCAGGAGATAGAATAGCTGGGACTCAAATGGGAGATGTATACAGTTTTGGTATTGTATGGTCTGAAATTATGACACGCAAGCTTCCTTATATCGATTTCTCTTTAGATGCAAAAAGTAATACGATGTATTCATCATTTTTTGGCATACATCTTAAAAATGATATCATTGATTGCAAGATAGTTCAGTACATTTTATTCTAATATTAATGTTTCACAGCATGCATTGCTAAAGTTAAAAGGAATTTTTATAAGAATTTACGGTACCATATTTACTCTTATTGATTTTAGCGACGAATTCTACTGTACTGATTCTTAAAATTATAACTTAAGACCAAGTGAATTAATCAATAAACAAGATAATTCATTCTCAATCTCTGATTGAATTCAGGCATTGTAGAAATGGTAAAACTGGGCTACGTAAACCCTCCGTTAAGACCAGACATCAACGATATTGATTGTCCGGATGAAATTAAAACAATTATCTGTACCTGTTGGGATGAGATCCCCCAAATGCGACCTACATTCTCGGTAATCAAGAAAAAATTGAAATCGTCGTCCTATGGAAAGTAAGTTCAACAGATTACTTCGTTCTGCTACTGCGCATAATGTTATATTTGTCTTAAAATACTCAGCTATCCTTCTTGATAAGAACGTTACTTATTAAGTTATAATTTATAACTATACCATTCTGCACTTAGGGATACTGATATATTAGATAATGTTGTCGCACTACTCGAAAAGTATGCTAACCATCTTGAAGATTTGGTTGAAGAAAGAACCAATGAGTTAATTGAAGAGAAGAAAAAAACCGACGATCTATTGTATCGAATGCTTCCTAAGTATGATTTAATTGTAATATACTGTCGAAGATAACTTACTGTAGATATTTTATAATAGATTTCTTTTCTACGTGCTATAATATATATCCTTATTTGCAAAAGACAAGTAGCAGAGCAACTAAAAAAAGGTGAAACAGTTACAGCTGAATTATACCAGGAAGTTACCATATATTTTAGCGATATTGTTGGATTTACCAAGCTTTCTGCGAAAAGTACACCTATGCAGGTAATTTTCTTGCCATAATCAATAATTTGTTGTAGTATAGTCTTATTAGATCCAGAATTAGCATAGATTAACGAACAATATCTGAATGATTGCGTAAACCTATTAGAGAGAGGATACTTAACGTTACCAAAACGTCATTGCAGGTTGTAAATTTGTTGAATGATCTATACTCCCTCTTTGATAGTATTATTGTTGGCTACGATGTGTATAAGGTATGTTTAGTATAGTTACTGTATTAATTATGATCAACGTTGATCTCTGACGATATTCGGTATCATTTTTTGCTTCTTCTAGGTTGAAACAATTGGCGATGCGTATATGGTAGCGTCGGGCTTACCAGTCAAAAATGGTAAACTACACGCCAAAGAAATTGCTGATATGGCAGTTTTAATACTAGATTCAGTAAGTCGCTTTAGTATCAGGCACATGCCGAATGAAAGCCTTAGACTTCGAATTGGAATTCACAGCGGTAAGAATATCGTGTTAGACTTATGAAAAATTTTTATATCATTTCTTTGACATTGAAAAATATAAGCTAACCAGCAATAAAATTATAATTTCTATTCGATGATATTTTATGCATCTATGAAGTCATTTTCTATTGAACTAACTTTATTAGTGTGGTTGCATATAAGAAAGTTATGTCTAATAGTCGTATTTAAAACCTTATTACTACATATTGTATAGGTCCAGTTGTAGCTGGTGTAGTAGGCTTAACCATGCCTCGTTATTGCTTGTTCGGAGATACAGTCAATACCGCCAGCAGAATGGAATCACATGGAGAAGGTAATATTGTCAATAATTTAATGAACATGTGATAATAAAGTGGCAACCAGGAATTATTATTCTCTTGTGTAATAATCAGTGACATTTTGTATTATTTTCGTGTGTACATATATTTAAAGCATCGCGTATTCATATCAGCGAAGCTACAAAAAAATTTATAGACGCGAGTTCTGACTACCGAATAGAAGAAAGAGGAGAAATCGTCATTAAGGTAAGTTTAAGATAATATAATGATTATAATTTTTGATCATTGGTGATAAATGAAGGTTAAGGTAATCAATTGTACCAGTGAAATAATACCATATTTGGTACGTGAATGATTTCAAGTAGGTGAGATTCTGACTAATTATGGGCTTATTAATTTATTTCTCCTTAAAACTCAATTTAGGGTAAAGGTAAGCTAAGGACTTATTGGTTGACTTCTAATTCACATAAATGTAAAGTTCGCACAAGGTTCGTACCAAGAGAAGATAGCATATTAGTTGAAGAAAGTGTCACAACCGAGGTTTAAAGAACGAATGTTTATAAAATAAGGATTAATCATTATTTGAAAGATCACAGATTTAAAATCTAGTATATCTTTCACGTAATTAGAATTAATAATGCGCCGCAGGTATTATGTAAAGACAGGATTTTCATTGATTGAAAAGATATTTACACGTATAAGTATATAAGCAATTGCTGATATTATCAATCTAACTAGCAATAAAGCCTTGTATCTGATACCTCGGGAAGACGATGTAACTTATTTACCAGTTGGATAGCTGTTGTATATTGATCAATGCTGTCAAATACAACTGCACCTCATTTTGCGTGTAAAGAGCACCA
This sequence comes from Trichoplax adhaerens, assembly GCF_000150275.1. Lineage (NCBI taxonomy): Eukaryota > Metazoa > Placozoa > Uniplacotomia > Trichoplacea > Trichoplacidae > Trichoplax > Trichoplax adhaerens. Next base: position 1,437,684 of record NW_002060951.1, on the reverse strand, counting down.
TTATATTCCTGTGATATAATCTAGTATTCGGCGTGGACTTAACTTAGCTAAATCTGCTTGTTAGACATGTTGAGTATTTTTTAAAAGTTAGGCCATAGCCAGAGCTTGCTTACAGTGTCAATATTTTTAAACGACACCATGTCTTGCTTCTAAAATATGAGAAGAAGCATTGGTAGCGTATTTGTAAAATTTGAAGAATCCTTTTATTCTTTATTATAAGCATTGTATATATCTACATGCATTTCAATCTCGATAATTTTTGAAGGTATTCTTATACAGTATAATTTAGAAGAAATATTTTAGATCTAATTAATACATAAATATTCACAAAAGTAGTTTAAGAGTTGTTTCCGTTACTGTATATTGTGATATTTCTGAATTTAAATTATAAATTATAGATAGCTGTTTAAATTGTTCTTCTCATGATGTAGTAGAACTTCACAGAAAACTATACATTTCGAATATTTAATGATAAAAATGCGCTTTTACGTCCTATAAGCATGTATAATCGACAAGTTAAAAACAGTAGCTGTCTAATTCGTTATTTATCATTATTAATGAATATAATTATGTTACTTTACTTTATATCTCTTATTAATCTGAGTAGCATGTCATCTGGACTGATTTTACTATATATTACCGGCAGTTCTTATTTAGAATATCTACAACCAACGTGTACAGATTAGGTAATAGATCATAATAAATCGCATTTTTGCGTTTTTCTTGTACAATGGCATGAGATTGTTAGTTGATCTTAGAATTTAAACTATATATTAATAAGTATGCTCGCCTACGCTAGGAAAATGTAGAAAAATACCTTAAATTATGAGTATATTACATTGAATCCAGAATTTTTTTTAATTAGTTGCAAATGGCTAACACTTAAACTACTTTAAAGCTAGAATTCAGGGCGCTATGGATAGATTCTAATTCAAATAATAAGCTGGTGAGCGGTCCTATTAGTCATGTGAATATTTTCAATTAATTAACTGATCCATTAAATTAGTCGCTAAATAAAATCGATCATGTTCATATTCTATACATGTATATCTTGACGTCAGTCATCTTTAACACATCCGTGTATGCGTAGCTTATATTGCTATAAGCAACAGTAGAGTCTATCATACCCAATCTATACGTATAACGATAAATGTTTATTTGATTTGGTAAGCGTAGTCTGATGTAGCATTAATTAGCCTGTATTTGCATAATATGCTGCCATGACATAAACTGGTGATCTATTATATTGTCAAAATTACAAATTGCAACATGAACCTTAAAGAGTTTTATTTGTCCTGATTGTACAGTATCAATATGACAACCAATATTGTTAGTAACGTTCTGATCTTTCAATTCCTACATCATTTCATAACTCAAAGTCATATAGCTTTGTCAATACAGCTGTGAATAAAATTGCATAAATTTACCCTACCAATCATGCCGTTTGAAAGTGGATTTAAAAGATAAAAGAAATCCGTTAAAAAATTTATTATAAAAATTATTTGGGAATAGAAGTGAACTTAAGTTATTAAAAATGATGAGTAACCTAGCAGCCATGTCAAAAAATTGCTAAACTAAAAATAAATTGATACAGGTTTTTCGTATTGTAATACAATTCAGAAATGGTTTGATCTTTTATTATACTAATTCTTGACAATTAATTATAAAGAGACATGGTATTATTGATACGGTCGTATTAACAGAATATAGCAGGGTATATCATACGGCATGTCATAAAAAAGCAATCTTATCATCGTTTTATTCTAGTAGTAAATACATTTCTTGTAGCTATATTACAAGTTAGAGGTGACAAGACTATATAAAAAATAACACTGTATGACTGCACAATGGTTGACGTCAACATCATGCATTTATAGGTCATAGTTAAAAATTTTCAGATATAGAATGGCTACAGCTTAGTTAAATACATTCGTCAATATATTGGTTAATATATGCAATATATGAAAAGATTCGACATCAGTGGGTTACTGTTATTCCAATAGTTTGATACTGCCACCAAGGACCTACCAAGTCCATCTAAGCGCTCCTTTTTATTTTTGATTGGTGTCGATATAATCGCCAGCAAAAACTTTCATGGGAACGATGTCTACATAAAGAAAAATATCTTAAAATATTCGTTTCTAAGACAGTAGGAAAAATATTTCATCTCTCGTTTGGGTTACACGATAGAAACTTTTACATCAGATAAACAATATATCAGAATAGTCAGCTATAAGTAAAAATTATTTTATTCCTTACCAGAAAGAAATCGTAAGGCAGGATCTTTTTCAACTGCATTGGCTGTAAAAAGAATGATAAATTATTAAAATACAATGAATAGATCAGCCAGGCTGATTCTATTTATTGCAAAACCATAACCAATAATTATTGGTTAAGGTTTTGCATCCAACTATCATAATTTATAACTGAACAATCTACACTACGCGCTTAATTACATGTATAATAACATGCCAGTGTCGACTGTCGAAAATTACTGCATATAATCTATGTAGACGCATAGATGATTACAATAGGACCTAAGTAAATTATCGCAATACTTATGTAGCATCATTCCTGGTCGTATGTCGAAGCATATGATATGCATACAATAAACAGCATATAATGTATATCACGATCCAGGTTTACTTGTAGTAGCCCATGACTGTACAACAGTATACAGTATAAACTATTAGCAACAACACTACCAACAGGCTTGTAAAATCTGTATGAAATTCGACTTACATAATTCTTTATAGATGATGCTACCTCTCCCTTCAGGCAATCTATCGTAAGCTTCACGGGTGAAATATTCAACGAACATTTCCTAAAAGAGAAGAATTTAAGCTGTCCGTTACAATCTATGCTAACACTACAGCAGAATGGTCAAAATTGAAGTTTAATCAAGTGGCATAAATCATCATTTGACACCTTGTATTGAGAATAAAGTAAATTGATCGTCAATATTAACGGTAAACATCGCGTATACTAAATAATAGTATATCAGCTTCCGTAAACTTTTGTCTTACAATGTCAAGGGTATGTTTATATACGAATAGTTAAGTTAATGATAATTAATAGAATGTAAAGACTGAAGTACGAAGTCGCACATATGCATGTGCGATAAATACTGTAGACATATGCGAGTATTCCTATTCAAGATCTATCGTGAATCAGCCTGATGAAATGCAGTATTTATGTCTGTAAATAGTAAAATATAAATCAAGTCTAAAGCTATCGTTACAAACTCCTTTAGAGTAGCGTGTATTATAGAATAAAGCATTGAATAGTACTTCAAGTAATCATTGGCAACAAACTGACGATGTCAAACATGTAGACTGTCATGTCCTATCGCTATTATGAATTAGCGACTGGCTTCCAGCTTATTTTGCCTTCTTTTCTAACTGTTTTCCTTTAGTCTATCTATCTTATATACAATCAACCACAAAGGAATAGATTGTCTTTAAGGTACAATCCTTTGTATTAATTTGTACGACATGTTCAGTTCAGGCCATCTTATATCACAAGGGTACTGGAAAAAAGGTCCCACTACTACAGCGGTATCATAATCTGACTATACTGTATGATTACAACGGTAAAGATAAACAATCGTGATATGGGCAAGCTGATGTTAGCTTATCTGGCTTATTCTATAGCATCATCAACCAAGCATCGATCCAATGCTCTCCCATACCATACTGTTTTACTGTTTTAACACTCTGAATATTCTCACATGACTACAAAAATGAAGGATATGGCGGGTATAAGTCTAGGAAAAGCTGGTTGTTCACTATAATGGACAATACATTGAAAGTTTGCAATACAATATCATCGATTTATGGATACAGCCTACTTACAGCTGCTTTAGTAATGACATAAACTGATTCTTGACTTAAGTTGGATATTTCTGGAGCACATTTCATGATCGATCGTATGCGTGATATAGGTAATTTGAGCTTGGTTGTGGTACTATCTTCATCACAATTTGTATTATCCGCCATTTTTGGAAGAGGTTGATGAATTAGCACATGCGCTCACGTAGAGTTGCAGTAGACATTTGGTTGTACTGTACACTGTAGGGTACAGTACAGTACAGTGTACAGTACAATGTGGACGGGCTAATTTCTATGATTTTGGTGCAAACAGATAGATTAAATTTTTTTTTTTTTTTGGACAAATTTTATATCAGTCTATACCCTGTACAGTACAGTACGCACTACAAGTACAGTACCGTACAGTACTGTACAGATCTACAGTGTACAGTATTTTACCCGTCCAGTACTGGCATTGTAAACTCAGTATCCAGGCTTGTAGAAGTTTCTGCGGGCCGTACAGTACTGGAGCTGTTGCCCCTCTCATATCATTGCAGTGTGCAAAACAGGCTGTCATCCTTTCTGTTTCGGTTTACCATGTTTTTCCATCTATTCACTAAGTAAGGAGCTTGGAGGGGGTGACAGCTAACTTTGCACACTGTCGTAACGTACCGTATCACAAAGCGATCGAATCTTTGCCATCACAGCCAAAACGTAGGTAGAGCAGCTCGAATGCTCGATGTTGTAACGAAGTAGCAGCCACAAGATCATGGAAAGAAAACTGGAACGAAAAAGGAAAGCACTTGATGAACATCGCAAGGAAGTAAAGAAAGCATTGTCAGTAAGTAGATGTATTGTAGAATGCCCTAATATGCTTATCGAGTTGCTGCAATTATTGTATATTACAATACGTATCGAATCCATTGCAGAAGCTAGCAATAATATAGTGCTAATGCACGAGCATACCTTTACTGCTGTCTAAAAACGGTGCATTCGCTGTTGCCTGCTCACTTGTTCAAATGATTAAGTTATTCAGTAAGGATTGTAGAACCTATATTCTACAATTTCAGTGATATGGATTAGTAACAGACTACCAAATACTAAAAATCGAGTGTGCAAGGAAATCATCCGCACTATAGGTGATGCAAGTAGAATGTGTAGTGTAAAATGTTCAACATGCATGGATCAGCATCAATTATGCAATGTAGTCATTGAAGAACTTTGAATTAACTATCTTGATGTACAGTATAGTGCTAATAGTCTGCACTCAGTCGATGTAGAGAATATTGAATAAGTACTGTATCACTGCATTCACTAAAGTATCTTAAATTCTAGAATGCAAAGTTTCTGTAGTCAGCATTTCAACTGCAACTGTACCCTAATTCTACAGTAACTTGTGGAGGTACTATGTACTGATTGTACTCCAATCGATGCATGCTGATGATGAAGTAAAACAGAATTATTACTGCTTGCATCTTTACAGACTGTTGTCCGGCCAAGAAAATAAGACTAATTTAAATAAAAATATTCAACAATCTCCCGTCTAGACTTGAAGAAAGCATTGGGAGTATATGTAATCATTGACAGTACATGATGGATAGTATACTGCAATCACGGTTTCATACTATCTTGCAAGCTGTATTGTATTGTATGCAATAACGAATTGCTATTTTTCATATTCAAGATCAATGAAGTATTAGCTGTTATTCTGTAATTATATTATTATTTACGGCCATTTAAGATACCTACTACTTAAGCTTTAAATGGATCTTACCCAAGTATTGATCTTTTTGCAGGAACAAGAAAAAGTCGGAAAGAGTAACTCCTGGACATGGACTATATTTAAATTTCTGGTTATTTCAATATTAGTACTCACAATATTGAATTACAGCTCTTTGAAGCAGGAGTATGCTAAGCTAAGACCTGAAGATGGCAAATTACATGATATCGGTTTTGGACACAATCTCTTTATTTATTGCCAAGGTCATGGCAAGCCTGTTGGTTAGACTATAATCTACAGTATATATTCTGTACATGTTTTATTCTACCTTAATCATTTTTCAATCATTACTAATTCTTGGTTAATAAATGTGAAAAAGCCAGCCTGATTGTGTGATGTCACAATTACTGTTAACCGTTTTTCTACTGAATTGTTTATTCCAGTTGTCCTCGATGCTCCTGCGGGCGAAACATTTGACACTTGGACTTTAATACAGCGAGAGGTTGCCAAGCACACCAAAGTTCGTAGATAAGAATATTCATGCTAATTTTCACCTAAAGAAGCAAAATTTTGCTTGTCTACAATTGATGTATTCTCATATTGTAAATTTCTAAGGCACTGGTCAGTAATTTAATGTCATTTACTGTACAGTTACAACACCTACGACGATTTCTTATTTGTATAAATTTGGCCAAGCGATCGTTGTCATAAACTTGACGACTCTCATATGAAATTTTTAGGTTTGCTCGTACGATAGATCGGGCCTAGGATTCAGCGACAGAAGCTATCGTGTAATTCACTGCAGTATTTCTTACGAATTTTATATTTCGATTGTAATCGATATTATAATTAGTACACTATTAATATATTATTACGCTACATAGAACGCATCTGCATTAAATCAAGCTAATTCAAGCGTAGTACATGGTACTGAAAAGTAGGTTATATTATCCTGTCTACATCACCTATTAATTATGACAAGAAATAAAATAGTATAGTAAAGTGATATTGATATTGTAAACGTAGGATGGTTGATGACTTAAGGCGCTTATTGAGCACCGCAAAGGTTTCACTAAAACCCCTTATCTACGTTGGAGCTGAAATGGGAGCTATCAACGGCCGCTATTATTCGTCGCTCAACTTTCCGTAAGTTCTTTATTACTAAATTTGCATAAATAAAATTTAATATTATGGTGCTTTCGGATTCAAAATGTACTGCATAAGCGTAAATACTAGTGCCTCAATCATAATTATAAAAATACCTATTCCATTTTTAGGGAAGTAGCCCATTTAGTCCTTGTTAACCCTTTGACTGAAAATTTTCTTTCCATTAATGAGCGCGTTTGGGAATTGTTCTGGTAATTTTCTACCTTAACATGATTATAATTAGCATTAGCAGTAATTTTCTCGATTGTAGTTTCAACAAGTAAAGTTTTCACTTTCGTATATCTATCAAAGGTACAGCCACTTAGTTCCCTCAATACAAAAGGCTCAATTATTATCGGCTATTGGCTTTACTAGAGTAGGTTATAAGCTGTATTTAAAAAAAGATGCACTTGAAGATGAAAATGTAGATGAAATGGTAAAACTTAGGCATGTAAGTTGTGCTATGACCTTGTTTTAATCAAGATCAAGATGTATCAATACAGATAAAATGATATTAACGAGTGCTAAGGAGAGTGATTGCATCCAGCCTTCGCACGTACTTGAATACCTCGTTCTGATAAAATTATTTGAAAGCTAATTCTCACTAGGAAACTATCATTACTTTTACAGAAGTATCTTTCGTGTTCTCCTGGTCATCAGTCAACTAAATTAGAAGAATATCTCCTTTTAAATGCCAGTCTTATTCGATTAAAGTTAGAAAATTTATTTAATCTTACTCCAAGTAGCAGTTTCTTATAATCTTTTGTAATTGATTGATCGCTGTTTATCATAGAAATTTCCTACTACACGAGCCTATTCCTGATACTATGCCGGTCACAGTTATAGCTTCGGATCAATTTGATAGAAATATCTCTTCAGAATTAAATCAGGTTCTTATTTACAAATCCAACTGGTAGAATGAGTTAAGATCAGTTTTAGATTAGAATCGATATTGGATGTAATGTATTAGATGATTTACTACTTCCTATTTTTAATATCAAGGTATGGCAAAACCTTATTACTGAATTGACAGATAAGATACATCCACAGAGTCGAAGAGTCAAAATAGCAGATGGAGATCGAAAAGATATATATTACAAGGGAGCTCCAACAATTTCCAAAGTCATAATACAAGCGATTAAACAATACCGAAAAAGCCGAGTTATGAAATCGACCTAGCTATGGCTAAATGTACAAGTATATATTGTTTTGAAGTCAGGCGCTGAAATATAAAATGAAATTATGATTTTATTGCTTTGTAGCCCAAATCAATTAATAAAACGATCGAATTGTAATATACAGTATGACTTTGGATTGTGGTTGTATTTAATAGGACGCACGGATTTCTATCAGCTTTTGTGACATCCATTACAATTAGCTTTTATACGTGCACGTATAGTATCATACATAGCACGAGTAAGTACCAGAGGGGAAATGAATGTAGGAGGGCAAGGAAGATGATGGTAGATTTAGTTATTCTTCTTGAGTCGTGATGGATATGCATAGGCATTTACAAAACGTGTGCACTGTATATCTAATTACCCATGTTGGGTTTATTCTTGAGTCGTAGAGATGTACATAGACATGGATAAAACGTCCGTACTTCTTAAAAGACCTTGATCAATTATTCCTATCGGTGTATGCAAAGTGGCGACTTGCAAAAAAGACAAGTTTTTATTGCACCCTTGGTAAATGGAGGTTGTTGTTTTGCCTTCATACAAATGAAAGGCAGTTTCATGGCCACTCCAAGCCATTAGACCTTGTAAAAAACGTTTCCTAAGCATCCCTAATAACTGTGGATCAGGATCATCCTGGAGAGAAATGTGGCTGTCATTGCAAGTGGCGACTTTATCGTTGTTCATATTGGTAGTCCTCTTCTTTACCTTCAACTCGACAAGTCCTGGTTGACCTTGCGTCTACTCGTAGCTCACTCTAGATATGATCGTTTCTCTCTCAGTTGCTAGCTTCGCCTCATGCAATGATATTCTTAACTTGTCAGGCAGCAATGGACACAATCTGCGCCATATCCAGATACAAATTGTTTCTAAATCTTATGAGCTACTGTTCAAGAATACAGTATTTATTTGCTGCTTACAACTGTACTATAGCTGCGAACCAAGGGTTTCTCTTGCGATTCTGGCTCAATCTTCAAGATGGTCCAGTCTAGTTCAACGAGCTGTAGGACAGTAATTGACTTTTTTGAAGGAAACGAGTATTTGCTTATTAAACCAACAGTACAGTACTGTACTAACGATTACCACCAACATAACCACTAACACTACTGTACTGTACATACTGCACAGTTTAGACCTAAGAAAGGTTCGGTTCGGTCCAATACCATTGTGGTCTGCCTGTCCGTCTGTACTGCATAATGAGTGTACAGTACAGTATCAGTAAAAATTTGTAATACTGTACACTGTACAGTACAGTACAGTATAGTAGTCATGACTCATGCGCATTCAATTTGATTCTGAGTGTACAGTACACAAGAAACTACAGTGTACAGTGTACAGTATACTATACTGTATAAACCCGCTCCATCATGTTACAGACTTTAGTATTGATCAACTGCCCATCAACGAAACGCCGATTAATATTTCTACTTCAAAAAAAATCACATTGCACCGTTGGAAGCTTGCTATTTTAGACAAGAAATTAGCTATATCATTTGAATAATGTCAGGTTACGGCCAACCACCCAACTACGGCAATTACGGACAACCTAGTAAGTTATTCGATGAATGGATTATATATTGATAGTAAAATATTGTAAAAAGATATATACTGCCAGTGCGGGATGCAAACAGATGCAAATAACCTAGTTTACCTTAAGGGCGTACTCTCTTGGCATGTAATTAATCCGTTAATGACTAGAGCAGATTCAATCAACTCAATTAAGGACTACTATACTGTACTGATGGACACTAGCATGTACAGTGATATTGTATAATCAACAATAGATTACCCTCCAATCGATAATGCTGCCAGTAGATGAGTGAGTTGTGCAAGAGAAGAATTGCCCATAGCGTCAATAGTCTCTCATTTTGGATCTTATCGTTTAATTAAATTGAATTAATTATAATTAATGCTAACGGGGAATACATGCTTATTCTATTATGAGCGTATATCGAATTCGAAATCGATTTAGCAGGCTGTAGCAAAACTATTGTTGCTTTCAAAATTCTTACAATAGAGTATAGTATTAGCAAGACAGATTACACTACTGTAGTGTGACAACTTCCTACCTCTGTCGATGAAACTGTTCTATACCGTTTACAGTCTTCATCTTACAAAACAAGTGACATCCAATTTATCATTTTTGAACTGATATAAGCGTACTTTGTAAGAAAAAATAAATATAAATAAAACAAAAGATAGGAGTATATCTTAGCCATGATACAAACTATTAAAGCTATCCCAAGATATTGAACTCTTCGTAAAAGATCTTTCCATCACGCTAAAATTGATCATCGATGATCTATTCCATATACTGTATCATGATATTCGTATGCTTGCTTCGTCCCATAGCGCTAGATACGAGTATCGATAGCACTTTTACAAATGGTAGACAACCAATCCATCGTAAAAGATTTTTCCATCACACTAAAATTAATCATCGATTCCATGCTTCATTCAATGCGCTCTCTATACGCCATAGTTCTATCAATCTGCAACACTCCTGTCAATGCAAGATAATGAGTCCTTCGTTAAAGATCTCTGCACATTGTAAAATTGATCATCGATTCCACAGATCATTGGATGTACTCTCTCGACACCGTAGTGTTATGGAACCTTTACCAATAGAAGACAACAAATCCTTTTTAAAGATCTTTCAATGATACGAAAATAAAATGGCTATAATCGATTCCATTTATCATAATAATCAATTACTAGTGGAACCCTCGCTCGCATTACTTTGTGTACTGTACTTGTACTTTTTACTTTATATGACTTTCAATCTGATAATTAATTTATTAATTCTTGATACTGCATTCATGTATATATGGATTATTCTGTACACGTATATGTTATTCATAAATAAATCTGTACTACTTCTACAATCTGACTAAGATATTGCTTTACTATAAATTTTATCAACTTATACCGTCATACATCGCATCTTTACCTGTTTAATACTCTTTTTAAGATTATCAGCAAGGTTACAATCCTAATCAATATGGACAGCAGCCAGGGCAACCTGCTCAACCTGCCCTGCCATGGTCATCAACAACAACAACAACCAGCATATGGAGGATATACTCAAGCTCCTCCTGCACAAGCATTTGGAGCTGCACCTTACGGACAACCACAGCAACCTAATCCAGATGCAGAATTATGGTCTTGGTTTCAAGCTGTCGATCGCGACAAAACTGGAAAAATTACAGTAACAGAATTACAAGCTGCTTTGACTAATGCTAATTGGACCAGTTTTAATGCTGAAACATGCCGACTGATGATAGGTATAAAATGCTCATGATATGACTACTAGGAAATGATGTAAAATAAATAAATTATAATAATTTTATCCTTGAGCTGGCGAAGGTTGTTTTACTTTCTAAATGCTGCTTTGTATCGCAGTAGCACATTATATTTTTACAATATAGAGCAAATAATATTTATGGATTATTGTTGAAGTTTATACGCTTTCCCGAAATAGTCATTTTCTCCTATCTTTTTTTCATTAAATTATACCCATAACCATTCGGAGTACTTTAACTTAAAATGCAACCGACCTCAGTAAATATGATTTGGGTCTATAATTTATGTAAATAATTAGATGTATCTAGAAATTTTTATATGTTCAATTCAAACGGCGAGCGATTCTTTATATTATTAGCATATTTTTAATCTATCTCAATACTGTAAATATGCGTATTATAGCTTTCATGTTGTCATTACCTAGTTTGTGTATAACATACGCATATCTTAACATACCGGATCTAATCAACATAAATACCACATGCGTAAGTCATCAATGTTAATAATTCAAGTCTATTTTTGTAAATCTTATCGTCACGATATTTTATAATTATAGCCATGTTCGATACGGATCACAATGGAACCATTAGTTTCGATGAATTTCGTGGTCTTTGGCGTTATGTACAGGAATGGCGACAAGTCTTCAATAAATTTGATACCGATAGAACCGGGGTAATCAACGCACAGGAACTTGGTATCGCTGTTTCACAAATGGGATTTAGATTATCGTCACAATTTGTTAATTTGATTATCGCACGATTCGATCCTCAGTCTCGTCGAGGATTGAAAATGGATATGTTTATTCAAGTTTGTGTACTTTTAAAGCAATTAACTGATGCTTTCCGCAATCGAGATACTCAACAAGCAGGAACTATCCGTATAGGTTATGAAGATTTTATGAGTATGGTCGTCTTGAACAAACCTTAATGCATATATAAATACTTTCAATTCCTTTTGCTCTCTATGTATTGTAACTTTAGAATATTAGATGACATGTATTCCATTTCTGTATTGAAAACTGACAGCTAGTTACTACTATTTAATTCATTTTATTGCAGTTTTGTGGTTAGTATTTGTACCATGAGCGAATATGTCATATTCCTTTGGAAATGGTCGATGAAATTAATCTAACAATTTGTAACATGTACCAATGTTGGTATTAGCTACATAATTGATCAGCACTTAAATTGTAGAAATACTCCTTTATAGGTCATATCCTGTTTGTAGAAATTTTTACCAAGCTAATTCTTAACTAAATGAACCCATAAGAAGCTACGCTTCTCTTATTAATGATTCGAGATTGTAATGTGACTTGATTTCTGAACTTTGGTCGTTTAAGATAGTGATTTAGCTTATAGAGTATCGCAAAAGTTTTTCTTTACCAAAACATATCATGCATACGTGTATCATAATAGGAACAGGAAGTACGTTGACATACGAGTATTTAGATAACATTATGTAATCAGGCTGAATAAATTTAAATTTTTTTAGTTCAACCTTGTGCAACTACTTAAGTAATAAATTTAATAGGCTGTACAGTGTACAAACAGTCTGAGGAATTACTAAATAATAAACAAATGAAAGAGGTGATTATAATGAGTTGCGCTGTTCATGAAATGCTGCACCATATCAGATTACAGGCGAGATCTATCTTATATGCATATTGACAATTTCGCCTAGTCAGTAGTATCAAACGATAAGATGCTTAATAATTGTTGGTTTATTATTGTCATGATTCCTATCGTAGTTTCATTAATAAATATCGTTGGTATGACAGGTATAGATATTACAGTAAGAAACAAAATAGAATTTAGCTTTGTATGGGAAGGATGAAATCTCACCTAGCCATAATCCATAAACCTTAATCTATGTTACAGATACGAATTTGAATATTGACATAATTATAAAACAGTTAAAAAAATGTTTGATCATAAACCCCTAAAATTTGTATAACATACATCTCAACATTTTAATTACTTACGTCAATCTATTTAGACAAAATCACTATGAAGTACAGAATAATACTCATAATAATTTAGTAATTAATCAATGAATCATTTATACATTATTTCACCTCTACATCAATTCAAGTAAAGCAAGTTCATAACAATAATTTAAGAAAAAACATTTGAAAATATGATAGACTTTCTTGGACTAGTATTACAAATTAGTGGTAAATGGATGTAAGTAAATGATTATTTATTAATTACTGTACATGCTATCATTATGCAATGGATTATATTAAAAGCGAGAACTGCTTCCGCATCGTGGTACTGTAATTTATCTAGTAAAGACAAACTGTACGGTACAATAAATTGCAAATTTTAAACCATTTTTTATATAGGTATATCACATTTCATTAATAAATTTATAGAGATCTGTTACACTTTTTCAGTCTTATTGCGTTTTAATCCACCATTCAACTTCAGATTATGAGTGGTACTTCCTGCAGTGGGTTTTACATGATTTTTTACTGAGCTGTTAGCATCAAATAATGTGTCTTCATCACTATCATCGGAATCACTTGCAAAAAGGTTCGACTTTCTAAAACGATCTTTTAATAAAAAAATAACATTTTGATTAAAAACTACCCAAAATCGGCTATAATACTCTAAAATTATCAGATTATTAAAGTTACTTTTAGAACGCGATTTCATTTCATTTTTCGAGTTCTTATCTTCCAGCATAGTAAATTTTTGCCTACGCAAATTTTTATTTCTTCTTCTAGAAGGATAATATTATAAAATTTTAAAACAACTTTCTATAAAAAATTCTTCATAAAAGTCCACGTTCTGTACATACCGTCTACAACAATACAATATGAACCATATAATCGATACAATGGCAATCACGCAGCTAGCACATATGATAATAACATAAAGTATGCTCCATTCTAAAAATCACGAGCATTAATAGTAAACATTAGCAAGTATCTCAATATATCTTCTATTCTAGCTATAAAATTACAAAGCTTTTGAAGTAAATATTAGAGCTTAAAATAGAATTTTTGTACTACTTACCACAGTTACTTTGCCCCTGAATGCCCGCTTTAATAAAATTTTCCATCCAAAAACTATTACACACACATCTCTTGGACAAATTATCGCACACGCCATGACCAGAGCAATTGTTATGACACACTAAGTAAAAATATTAAGTTCCTGATTTAAAGTAACATAATTTAATAGCTGAATTTGCCAAAATTAACGCATGACAATATCCTTTATATTCACGAGATATCACTTACGATAAGTATCTATTGCAACAATCCAATACTTTCGGTTTAGATTTTTAAATGCCTTTGATTTTAATGTTGAAACGATTTCTGCTCCCTTTTGCACCTTACCATTATCATCAACTATGTAAAAAACTACTGATATCCTGTAAAATTTATAGAATTAAGAGATTACAATGATAAGAACTTTATACCGCAAAACTGCTCCTTAGAGTATAAACCGAGATACTAACCCGCCGGAATTAATTTCATGGATATTATCAATCTTAATCTTATCGCCTGATATTCCCAAACTTAGCGAAATAGTAGTCAATAAATTCATTTTATTCTGATTGGTAAATGTATGACCCTGGGTATCGATCTTTACTTCAACAAGATTTTCCATAGCATCACCTATGATAAGATAAGTCTTATTAATTATGACTAAAGTCACCCTTCATCTTCTATTTTATATTGTTGTACTCACCTTTTACGACTGTAATTGTAGCTTTGTCAACGCTGTACAGTCCTTTCTGATCAACAACTTTGAGCGTGAATGTGTACTTTCCTACCACTAAACCTGCCAACCGTAGGATTGGCTTATGATCTGAATCCTCAAGTATGGTCTATTAAGGGAATAATAGCTAAGCATAAGTATTAAATAACTCTTAAAAATTTTAGAAATACAAACCTACCGCAATGGCAGGACTATTGCTGGAACGCGTCCATTCATATCTAACTATTCCATAATCATCGCTTGATAAAGAGCCGTTTAATACAGCTTCATTCTTGGGTAGTTTCACAGTCACATCGCCATTAATTTTCGCAACGGGAGCTTTGTTATCATCTGGTAAAATGTTTTATTGACCACAATACAATATTAAATATAACTTGAAAGTCGATGTTGAATTGTATACTTTCAGAAAAGCCTTTTTAAGTATTTAACGTGTAATCTAACCTTTCTTTACGAATACGTTGACAGTGTCCTTTCCTTGTAAACCGCGATCGTCTGTTACAATCAGCTCAAAGACGTATGTCCCTAGTTTAAGCTTAGTCAATTTTAGCTGACTTGTCTTAGCTCCAGACATTACAAACGAATTTGGACCACTAAAAATGATTAAAACTTTTGTGAATAATCAGTCTCAATTGGTAGGAAAGCTTTCAATCTAAAAATACCTGACTTTGCGCCATAAATACGAAACAATGCCACGGTCATCACTACTGGACGAACCATCAAGAAAAGTCGAATCATCAGGTGAAACTAGATCTTTATCAGGACCAGCTACTGCCTTAGGAGGCTTATTATCTTCTGGTTGAACCACTACAGTCACTGTTGCTGAAGCCATTTGCCCAGCAGTATCAGTAACATTTAACTGGAAAACGTAGTGTCCTTCAACTAGATTTGTTACATGCAATACTGGCGATGTCGTACCCTTAGGATATAAATAAATTTTATTATAAACTGAAAACATTCTGTCATTAACATGAAACATTTGAATTAAAATCTACCTGCATATCTGCAATCTCTGGTGAACCATGTAATTTTGTCCAAGCATATCGAACAATTCCATTATCATCGTAACTCCCGCTACCATTCAAAACGACAGAATTTTGTGGTAGATACAATAAAACATCCGGACCCGGCAGGGCCACTGGCTTATAATCCATCGCTATAAATAAATTAAAATTATTGAACGTATTTAATCTTATTGAAGCTATACTCAAGAGTTAAAGTTGAGGCATAAAACGCAATACCTTTATTGACTTTAATTCTAGCTAGGGTTGAATTTTTTACTCCATCCGAGTCGGTTACAGTAAGTTTAAAGTCGTAATTACCGGGATCTAACTTCGTTAGTTGCAAGACTGGGTTCGTTTTTTTCTTTAAATAATAATTTAAAGGACCAGCAACTAATTCCCACTCATACTTAACAATCTTATCATCATCCGAACTGCGAGACCCATCTAGGACAAACTTTTGTATAGGTAGAGTTATCTCCTTGAATTTTGGATAGATGACTGCTACCGGAGGCTTATTATTACGAACGGCTAAAAGTAAAAATATGGTGAATGCAGTTGTCAATTCGACTTATTTTTAAAACACGAGCGCTAAATAATAAGCATGTTATTAAACTTAATTTAATTACCAGGAAAAACGGTTACATTAACGAACCCATGACCGTAACTAGCTTCACTTCGAACAGTCAATTTTAATCCATAAACACCAGGGACATCTATATTTGATAACGACAGTAATGCCGTATGTTGACCAGCTATGATAGCTTTACTGTTAGCAGGAGAGAAAACTTTACTCCATTCGAAGCTATAAGGGTGATTTTTAGGCGATGGCGGCCAAGCCGCACCATATATAGTAATGCTATTTACTGGTAAAGTGATATTTCGATTAAAGCCGACATCGACTTGAAGTTCTGAAAAGAAATGAAAACATAAATACCACATCAGGAACTATGCGTATTAAAATGATATAAATAATGATACCTTTAATATGCGTTGCGGTAGGAAGTTGAGAATGAACAGTTGTTCGAAACGAAAGTTTTGTTGTGATAGCAGTTTTAGTGGATATTACTGTCTTGGTTGAAATAGATTGTTGTTGCGTTGTAGGGGCCTGAGTAGCTACAGTAGCGGACTCACTAGATGCCGTTATATACTTCTTAGCAGAGGTAGTAGCCCTTTGCGATGGTGTACTTGGATGAGCTGTAGAAGAAGCCACCCTAGTAGTAATGTGAAGCGATGTTGTTGTTAATGTTGGACTTGAAGTTTTTCTGGTAGAAATGATGGGTTTCGATGAAGTTGCTCTAACTGTAGACTTTGATGGTGTTGCATAACTTTTTCCTGCATCAAGTTCACTGTTTAAAATGCAAAGTATATGACTAGAATCCGGTCGGGAGCCTTCTTGACAAAAGCACCGATGCTTTGATGTTTCGCAAGAAGCATGCGGAGGGCAACGTATATTAGTTGAGCACCGCCTTTTCAGGAACAATGAAAGGTGATCACTACTTTTATTATTATCTGCCTTTAGAACACATTTAGTGTTGTCGCCATTTAACACAAACCCATTTCGGCAAAGGCATTTTGAATGCCGAAGCGTTGTTCCCATTACGCATTCAGAATTATGTGGACAATCGTCATCTGCTTGGCAATGCTTAGTATTATCATTTTGGTGTATATTGACGCAATTTTTGCTTATCGGATCACGCGTAAATTCATCTTTGCATTGACAAATAGCAACCCGGCGATGGTCTATAACACATTCCTCATTTTGATCACAGCCTTCACCATTCACTATGTTACAGCGCGTTGATTGAGAATCTCGCAAAACACAGACATTATTTTGTCTTATATATTCCCTTTTGCATATACAATTAGATATTCCCTTAGTTAGTTTAACCCAACAAAATTCGTTTTTATGACAATCGAGAGTAGTAGAACAGATACTACCAAGCTTGCGATCTTGCATTTGTGAACCTTCTGAATCATTACTATCATTTAAGCCATTCTGTGATTCTTTATCATCATTTTTTGAATCTTGTATATTGTTACTGTTGCTACTATCTCCATTAGTAGTAACACCAGCTCCTCCGGGTGATGAAGTAACCACTGTAGTTGTAATACGATTTGTCTTATTAGTGATTTCTTTCCGGGAAGTAGTTGTTTTATCTACCAAATCGGTAGTTGACATGGTCACTCCTTCAGTTCGGGAATAATTATTGCCATTCGAGATGGTAGAATTTGGCTCTTGCTGAACCTGATTTACTGTTAAGATAACAATTATTATTATTATTATGAAATCTAAGTCAGAAAAATCTTCATAATGGGCATCGAAATAAGAATTTTTTCTCATGATGGCGGTAAAGTCAGGAGTCAGGGCCATACTTTAAGCCTGACTAGCCAAAAAATTAATATGAAGCTCTGCTGTTAATAACTACATTATACAGAGGTACAATTAACTCTGTAGAGTTGTTAGAGAAAAGTTAATTAATCCTACTACAATAGATATTAGACACGATGTTATTATGCTTTAATTAAGATCTGATAAAAATCGATAGAATAGTAGTAAGTACTTAAAAGCTGGAATTTATGCCGTAAAATTTCTAATCAGCGGTTGAAAGAGCAACAACTCAAGAGATTCAGATGTTACACAGCTGATGAATGATGAGACATATGAATACATACAGCAGACAGTTTATAAAGAATTCATTTTTGTGGGCAATATAATACTTTCAAACAGTACTACGCACCAAGATAATTAAATAATGAGTTCACGGACATCTGTAGCGTGAACAATCATAAATTAATTATATCAAATGTTGTTTCGGATATTTCTCTTCTACAGTATTTCACGATATCATGAATGTGCTTAGGTATTACGATTTATAGTCAACGATATTCTACATTGTTACAATAGTACATTCACTTATAATTTTAGTATACTTTCAATACAATAAAGCGCAACGTAGAACACATTTGGCAGATGCTAAATTGATCAGTGCATCAAAAAGACTAATCAAACAATATTAAAAAATCATAAGTGATAATTGCTTTCAGCTGGACTACTTGTGTCAACAAATCTAGGCAACACCAACAACTATTAATAAGCTTAAAGAAAATTTCAGTATCTGAGTAACAATATTGTTTGTAATTATTATCAACATGTATAACTAGCAAGATTTCTTGATATTCGTTAGGAAGGTGCACCAACACATATATTAATATAGAAGTTATGCTGCATCCATGACTACGAAATTAGCTACTCAGTATGCAGTCAAAAATTTTTCTGCTAGTATGCGAAAATACGGTACAGTGTACACATTAGGATGCTTTTACGTGATAGATTACTGTTCAGTCTGTTCAGGCGCTTCAACTCCTGTATTACGAACGCATTGTGGTGATTATGACTATGATGGCTTAGGAATCAATTAAGTTAACGTTTGTTTCTAGCACAGTTATAGTATATTGCTTATATGGGTTCCTTTAACGACCACTAATCTTATATAGTAAATGATGTATTAAGTTTTAAGAAGGATTAAAACAGATATTTTTTCCAAACTTTTATTGCTACTGTACATTTAAGGCTTTCACTACTTCAGTTCACAGATGCTTATTAGAATTACTAATAGAAATTTTAAATACGTTCGTATTTAATTTATATAAAAAAATCGTAACATTCGAGTACTCTTTCTAAATATGATGAAGCTATGTCATTACCGTATTTTAATATACAAATAAATAGAACTTTTTTGATCTGGATTTTTGTACCCCTTTTCCGGCATACAGTGTACTAACAAGATAGGGATAACATAATACGCCATAGTAAATTATATCTGCTTACCATTTCGAACAGGAATAACGGAAGAATCCGCGTCCTTACTATTGATTAAGCAACCGGATAACGGACTCTGAGGACAGCTGACAAGATAGCACATAGGACCTACCATCCATACCATATTGCAACCTCGCCGACGGCAACATGATCGGACACAACTCTTGTAGCTCGTCACACGACCAAGACTTACGATATAATCAGATATTATATTATTTGCAGGTTGTCGACCAGTAACTGGTCTGCCATATTGGCATGAACTGGAACTTCTCCTTCCGAAATTGATTCTTGCTACATACCAAAGAGGGGGGAAAAAAGTTTAGATGTCTACTTCTCAGCTAATAATGTTAACTATAACTAGATCAAGGCAAAAACGCAAGATAACTTTGTTTAAAAGTAGGCAGTTCCCATCACAATACGTAGTGTATTTGCTAATTGAGTGTGATCGAGTTTATTATGATTGAAAACTACCTAGTTCATTAAATGCGCAAGATGCAAGGATTAATATAAGTTTAAAGGGGATCAGTCTGGTACATAACCTATTTTACCACTACTGTACTGTACTGTATTTTGGAAATACGATTATTTCAGACGTACTGGTACTATGAGAGGATTATCTTTACTTATTTCTATTTATTTATTGTTCGATAGACTGATACGATTTTTACTCGATGTCTTAATTATATGCTGAAATATCTCAATGATATTAATTACTAGTTACTAAGCTACTCTACATCAGCAAAATAATGTGAGACATCTGGTAATGCCAAAAATCGAATCAGTCTACTTATCAATCACTATGTCGTCGTCTGTCAGAATCGTATAATCCTGTTCTTTGTCCTAACGACAAATGCTCGGCAATAAGAGTACACAAGTATTGTTTATTAATATGTGTTTGTGTTCTGGCTTGATCTTTCATAATTGTGCCACTACACCAATTGCAGTTGGTTTTAGCCGCTCTATCTTAGAATACTATTAAAAACAAGTTAAATTAAGGTAATTTGGCTACACGAAAATTTATCATAAAAAGTAGAGTAAAAAGTATGACGTCATACAGTATGCTGCTGTGCGCGTACGGCTATTGGTTATCGTCTCATCCCAAATCTACAGGAATGGCTGGATGTGTATCCTACCATTTATCTAGAGTTCACTAGACTAAAGTGCCTATTATAAACTCATGGCGTATTCTCAGCACAAAAATTATATATGAAGTTTAGCTTTTATACCTTTTAATCGAGACTTGGGTATGAGTGTACAAAGTATTAGAGTAGCATCGCTTGTTTACCGTCTAATGAAGTGAAACCGACTTAATGTGAAGTTACGTATCATTGTACGAGCAAAGTGTCATGAAGTACAGTAGACGAATAAATAATTATAATAGAGCCGGGCAAGTACAGCATAACTAACAGTTACTTAACTGTAACGTATTATACTCAATGCTATCGATAAGGAATATATTTTAGTTTACTGTTAGTACTACAAATTATAGAAAAATGAAAGGAAGAAATGAAAATATTCCCTTACTATTCTGTTATTAGTCACACGCACGCGTATGTACGATATTTACCTGTCACAAGCGGCCAAAGGAAAATGAAGATATAAAACCATACCACAATTTGTTTGTAATGGCTAATCATGGTTCTCATATTCAGTTATTTAGCCACAGTAAAGCCAATGGCAATAGAAGCCAGATATCAATTCTCTTGAATAAATCAAATAAAGTTGAATATTGTTTAGAAGAAAGATTTCCAAATATTGATGTCGCTCTTTACTCCTATTGGAAAATTATATACTGTAGAATGACAGTACAGTGTTGCGGGTGTAACGATAGAAACAAAACTAGCAAAGACGCGATACACCCGTTGTATTGTAACGTACGCGATGAACTAATCTATTAACGTTAGACAATGCCATTAGATAGAATTATTACTATTCCACAATATTCAAGAGTATATATAGTTTCTTCATGGCTACCTCTTATTCTGCCTTGGAAAGATTAGGACTATTCACAGCCAAGGAAAATTCACACATATACAGTAGTAAAATTCTGTGATAACCACCAGCATTCAGTATACTGTGCAGATGCTTGAAATGCTTGGCGAGCACGGTATTTGACGTGTACACTGTACAGTGTACAGTACAATACTGTATAACTAGTACTGTAGTTGGCATACTGTACTGTATAATGTGCTGTGGTCTGTGACCATACCACGTGACTACGCTAGTACGCTACTGTACATTGTACAAGTGTACAGTGTAAAGTACTGTTCCGTACTGTACTGTACCGTACAGTACATTAAAAAATAAAAATACAAAATTATTAAATATTATTAAATGAAATAAAATGAAATAAAAGTAAATACGTCACCAGTGATCATACACTTACTACCTGCAGTACTAGAACAGTAGAATGATAAACTACTGTATATTTAATAAGTCCCAACGCATCATTCGCCAGTTGAACGTCACTGGTCAGTCAACGGTCACGCCTAGCTCGGATAGAAATCGCCGTGACACCTACACACAGACATTACTGTACTGTACAGTGTACAGTATTTGCCATCAGCCCATCATCGCTCATGATCATCGCAGTGTCTGCATAGAATGGTAATGCTCAAGTTATTTATACGTTAGCGTTTTACAGATTAATGTTGTAATATTTCTTAATTAGTAACAACATTAATCTATTATTATACATCTCGCTCGTTTATTTCGCGTACTTGTGCTTGTTACTTTACTCATTGTTGATATACTGTATACTAACGCAAACTGTATTGAACATGGTACAAGTGTACTGTAGGTGCACAGAGGTAGTACAGTACTGTACTGTACAGTACACAGTATTCGGTAAAGCACTTTGAAGCCCATATCTCAATATTGTTACATAAACATTAGATTCCATAATTCTGCAGCCGCCGCTGGAACTTACGAAAATATTTAATCAAGTGGGCTATGATTCTGATATGGAGGTAAACTTATATCGTTGCTAACGTAAAACTAGATTGGTTGTAACATACATAATGAACAGAAATTATGCTATAGTCAACGAGGAGGTGTAAGAGTATTCAGCTATCATATTAATAAGTCATCACACAGGATACTGTTTAATTCTGTCCTATACAATGTACATTGTACAACCTATCACTCCATAATTTGCCTTTTGTAGGCTATTACCTTCAGCGATAGTTACATCCGGTGGACTAGATGCGTCGATAATTATAATCAATATTATATGTTTATTTAGGATCGAAATCTTCGAAATGAGCTACTGGAATTTCGCGAGAAATGGCGTAATGAAATAAAAAGAAATCAAAATAATATAGATCTCACTCTGCAGACTTCCCCTCTAACAAGTCACGATACTGTTAGGACATCAATTCGCAATAACATTAGTGGTTTGGATAATAATCAAAATCAGGAGTCTGTACTTCAAGTAGAGTTTGATAGAGTTAATCTTAATGATGAAACCGTTCAGGAGAAAGAAATCGAACTACACAAGGTGCAAATGAATCTCAGTTGAAAACAGTGATATCGATTAACTTAATATATCACTAACTCCCACTGTACTCCACTTTTAAGGCGAAAATGCTATACCAACAAGGAATAGAATCGGAACGAAATGGCAACTGTGATGCTGGTATGCTATTTTAACAAAATTTTCCAAGCTAAAATAAGACGTATCTCTGAATGATCGTTAACAGCTACAGAGAAAGTAAAAAGGGAGATACAGCTGGAAGAGTTAGTGCAATAAGTATGATCATTGATCTAATTTTACGTCCATAGCTGTGCATTACTATCGAGAGGCCATAAGATTAAAGCCAGATATCGAAAATTGTTTAGAAATCGAAGAATTCCCCGGAAACCAAGGTTTACTAGCTCTTCTAGATATGTGTAAACGCAATTACTAATACTATTTAATTTTCTTATCAAAGAAATAGAAAATGATGAAAACAACGAAGATGTGTACGATTGTTAATATAACAGAACCATATACTGACTGTATCGTAATACTTTGTTTAGCAACTTCACTTAAAAATTTCATATCTCAGCTTGCATGCTACTAGATATTACCTCGAATGATCTAATCGGAATCGGTAACAATTTTAATCATAATTTTCTGCAGTGAGGAAAATCTTAGTAATATAGTGGAAAGATTTAAGAGTTATACCATGGGTCGAACTTGTGACACCGAAATTGAAACTACGGTAACATTCTTTTGTATTGCATTTGCTTCAAGGTTTATTTATAGGCAGTAATTTTGTTATATAACTCCCACCTGTTCTTCTATCGATTACTGTGATGAAATTAATCGGTTTACATATGCCTTAAGGCGGTACACATTTCAGTTTTGCCAACTGAAATTCTGATGTATATTTTCAAATGGGTGGTATCATCTGAAGTAGATATGAGATCACTAGAACAGCTTTCTATGGTAATTTTATCTATCGATGTAGAGTACATTTGATATTAATGTAATTAATTATTAATACTGTGTGGGACTGTTCCAGGTTAGTCGCGGATTCTACATTTGTGCCCGTGATCCTATCCTATGGCGACTCGCCTGTTATAAGTAAGTAACATTGTTATCACAAATATCTGTCGATGTTTTTCATTGCTGATAAAGAGATAGAAATTTCAGCACCTTCATAATGGATCGTAACGGCATATTGCTTTCGTTTTAGGGTGTATGGTGAATTATCATGTCGGACTATAAAAGATTTTGACGGATGGAGAGAAATGTTCATTACCAAGCCACATCTTCGCTTTGACGGTATTATATTTCTGATTCAATAGTGTAGCAAGAGCACCTTTAAATTTAAATTTTAAGTAACAAAGGTCATAGATATTATTAATTACTTTAACCAATGTCTTTTAGGAATATATATTAGCAAAATGTCATATTTTAGGCCAGGAGAAAAGTCTTTGGACAATTTATATAAGCCTTTCCATCTGGTCAATTGTTACAGATATCTTCGATTTTATAGTGATGGTTAGGCTTGTAATACGTTAGCACGGGTTAACTCTGCCAATATTCGTAACACTATACATACCTAATTAATTACAAAAATTGTGCTTTAAAGAGTTGCACTATATGGTTAGTTTCGTTGTTTTTATTTCAGGTAAAGTCCTGTCGTTAACATCATCAGCGGAACCAACAACTATTATTCCGCAATTTTATCGACGTAAAGCAGCTGGATCATCTACGGCATCACTTGGTTATTACACGCTAACCAACGATACGGTAAGTTTACTTAAATAACATCTTTCCTTTGGTAATACTACAGCAACAGCACTGATTAGATTATATTAAGATCATAAAATGCTGTATAATCTAGTCATAGTAGGTTTGATGATAGCAACTCAGAAATTTTTCTCATTCTAATTAATTATATTAAATTAATTAGAACTTATTAGTAGTTCGCAAAGGAAGATAATATTTATAAATAAGGTTATTTGTATTATTACTACTCTCTAATATTAATGAAGGTATCAATCGTCGTCAACTCTTCGCCAAAACGTCGTTCTAAAATGGATAAACCGCAGTCTCAGACAACTTTTACAATGGTATTGTTCTTCACTAATACTTCATAGATTCAGTATAGGCATTCTACAAGAATTAAATTATGCTTTCATGAAGCGTTTTGTTTTTAATTTGTACTTAGTCATGTATGCTAATTAATTACACTTTGAATTAGATCCTGTAGCATAAGTGCTATTCAGTAATACAAAATAGTCTATTATTAAGCCCTGGCAGCTTCCAATAATATCGGTATGCTTGTATTAAAACGATAGGAATTTACCTTATCGAAACCTCGCAAAAAATTTAATTGGTATTTATCATGGTCTAAATTTTCCTATCAAAGCACAAATCGGTAAGTTGTATGCTTTCACCTGATAATAAAGCATCGATCTTATAACAATATAATCAACATTACTTTTAATCAATCACTCTTCATTCTGTTAGATTTTTAGGGCGTGTAGATACTGGTAACTTCGAAATCAATAAATCTTATACACCGTTGTATTTTTCAAGAGTTAAAAGTTATAGTATCGCTACGAATTCCTTGCTGTCTTAGTAAATATCGAAGTATACGTCGCACGATGGTTTATTGAAAATGTACCATCCATACTAATAAATTTTAGCAATATAACGAGCCTGCTATAGGAAACGCATGTGCAAAGTCAGTACAAAATGTTTACTAAATGCTTATTGCCTCAATCCGAGGATATGTATAAAATAGTTATGTTTCTATCCATATACCAACTGATTAGGAGAGATACAAGTTGGATAATTTTCTTAATAAATAGGAATAAATTTGTTGTTTTAAATATTTTTCGCTATTCGATAGCTATAATTTATGTTATGATTAATTCGTCCTAATGACGATTACAGTGAATCTATTGAACGTTGACAGTACTTTACAGTAAGGATTATTACAAATCCTTCGACTTCCTTTGCCACGGAATATGTAGAAAAAATTTCTGCAAATAATTGAGCATCGAATACCACCATTGATCACTGAAACATTTCAATCCAAGTACAGTGTATTCCTATCTTTGATACTTAATTATCCATTAGCACTATCTAAGCATGTAATGCGATCTTTTTACACGTAATCCGCTAATTTCTTTAGTTCTTTTTCTACCAATTCTACGAAAGCAGGAAAATTTTCATCCAGTAATAGATTTTTTATGTATACTTTTATGAGTTCCGTTCCATCTGTATTAATTAGATGCGAAAGGTCATCATTATCAGCCGCAGTGCAATGAAGTAAGTTTGCTATCATATCTTTGATTGCAGGAAAATTGGAACGATCGACAGAAGTGACTTGATCTCTACAGTTATTATTACTGGATTGCTGAGTTTGTGAGACATTGACGTTGTTTGTTGCAGGCAATCCTGCGAGATAATCGAATAGAGTATAGTTATTTCTATCAATAAATTTATTATTACATTGCATTAACGGTAATGAAGCTGATCTATCGTTAAAGCTGTGATCCTGGACGGAGTTGATTGTAATATAATCGGACACGAGTGAAATAAATTCTTGGCAACAGTTTTCTCCAGATTTTCCATCTACTATGTCGCCTTTGAACTGAATTTGGAATTGTTTTAATGATTTATTCTACAGTCGATAAAATACACATATAACACCGTTAATCATATTAATAGTTGTCAAATGCATTAAAATGACGATCTACGAGTATCATTGAATTCAAATTCGAGTATTCAAAATTTCGTTATTAGTGGATTTTGGTAACTGTATTTCATATTCACGGTAACTATCGTATTCTTTGTAGAGCAGGTCCACCAATACCTAGCTCCATACTACAATCATTACAATACCTATATTGTAACGATATTTTAAGCAAACGACGTTGCAATCTGCTGTGCAGTATAGCAAGATGTTACTTACACGTTTGGTTTCTAACAAGGCAATGCTATCATTCAGTACAATTCCATTTAGAGTTAAGTTCTGATCATAGAGAAAATAGCTCTCCTAAATATGTTTATTAGAATGTGTCCATGGAAGTTATTCCGTTAAATAAATTATTTAGGTAATGCTTGAATCAAATCAAAATCAAGAAGAAATTTATGAATTAATTTGCTATCTAGTAGTGTACACTAGCGTCTTCTCCTAATAATAATTCTAATATCTGTTGATACTGTACGTGTTTACCAAGGTCGTTGTTTTATTCGTGATTAGTAAGTGAACTTGATTGACCAGAGTTAAAGATAGTGTGCCATCTTCACCTGAATTGAAAACCTTCAGTGTCGTAGTCAATGTAATAAGATTACACAATATACGAGTTGGAGATTTAGAAAATCATTCATAATAGGATGCTTAGCAACTACTGTACGAATTAAGCTTACCTCCCAATTGCCGTCGAGAATGCCGGAATGTACTTGATTATTGGATTTTCTTTTGCCGCTTTTATTACTTGCAGAAAGTCTTGAAATTGGACGGATATAGCTATTAAGCAGGAAGTGCTGAACAAATTGGAAAGTCGCCATAGCGAATTGTTGATTGAGATGTTACAACGAGAACGGTCGCGGAGGCCTGACACAAATAGCAAGAAACGGGCTATGATTTCTCTTTTGAAGAGAATATCCACCAGTGGTGCGTCAACACCAATATTGCGACAGCCGACGACGAAGGAGTGACTCCTGCAGGTTGTAACCGGGTATACTTGACCCTTTCCTTACCTTTCCTATGATATAGCAAAGTTGATATTTGTTATACAACAACCCACTGGCAGATATTGGCTAAGTTTGCTAGGTCATATATCTCCAAAGGTGACATTCAAAGAGTGACACGAAAACCAGACATGCTTGACGCTTTTTATTATTTTATCATTTCATCAAACAAGCATATCTTGACAGGTCAGGCTGAGGAGTGACGGCTTATATCAGATACGCTTGACGCCTGTTACCTTGCATTTCAGTCATCTAGAATATCTTGACAGGTCAGGTCGAGGAGTGACGGCTTATATCAGATACGCTTGACGCCTGTTATCTTGCATTTCAGTCATCTAGAATATCTTGACAGGTCAAGCTGTGGAGTGACGCATAATATCAGATACACTTGACGCCTGTTATCTTGCATTTCATCCATCTAGAATATCTTGACAGGTCAGGCTGAGGAGTGACGCCTATTATACTGTAATTATCTTGCATTTCATCAAGCAAAGAATACGTTGACAGGTCAGGCGGAGGAGTGACGCATGATATCAGATACAGTACGCTTGACGCCTTGTTATCTTGCATTTCATCCATCTAGAATATCTTGACAGGTCAGGCTGAGGAGTGACGCATGATATCAGATACACTTGACGCCTATTACCTTGCATTTCATCAAGCAACAATACCTCGACAGGTCAGGCGGAGGAGTGACGCCTGTTATCTTGCTGTTTAACAAGTAACAATTTACAGGAAGACATCAACATGATGCTGCTCTTGCCTATATCCTTCTTTCATGTAAGCATCGATTTTTTTAATTAAATACTTTAAACTTGTACAAATCCTGAATGATAACTTCTACAGTAAATGCAGTAGGCTGATCGATTATCACATATTGATGATTCTATCGGATCAGCGATATTTAGAAGATACCAAGCGCAGTAATCCATAATTCACTGACTGTCAGAAGGTAAAAGATACGGTAATGTTACAAGAGATGAATGACTTCGAACACTAGATAGTTATTATCATGGCGCCATTAATGCTGGTTATTATTACTAACATCGTTAACATTTGTTTGAAGATTTTTTATTCCCAAACAACCTATACGATCGTGAGTAAAAATCCTTCCGCAAGCATAACACAGCTTTCAATTGGAAGGGGAAATGCTCCATAGACAACAGCATCACCTCGTTATCAAGGTTTATCAATCCACTGCGATCGAGATCCTAGACGATGAGCTTTAAGCTGGAAACAGAAAATGTCCTATCGATAATTTATTGTATTATCTCGTTATCAAGATGGATAAATCCACCGCAATCCGAGATTCTAGACGATGATAGTCATGGTGACGTCCGCAAGAAGACGCATGCAGTATTACAATGTACTGTGGCTAAAGATTCATGGCCGCTATAAGCGGATGTAAATCTTGATGAAATAGATAGCTAGCTTATAAGCACTACATCATTGAAACTGTCTGCACTTCAACGTGCATAAAAATTTACTTTTTAATGATAGATTAAATTGATGCAAAGAAATATCTTGTACAATTACTATTAAAATTGAGAAAAAACGCACAATCAACAAAATTAATTAATAACAGCAAGTTATTGATGATTATAACAAGGTAGACGTAGTTAAGTATATTGTATACAATAACGCTCAAGCATGTACATATATTTTGGGTGCGTTTACTGTATATATTATACATTTACGTATATATTATATATAATATCTAAATCTATATACCGCAACAGTAACGGATATTGGGTGTTAAGATAACTCTTTTCTCTCTACTTAATAAATGAGAAAATAGTCGTAAAAGTAAATTAATTTACTAACTGAACGTAATCCTCATTGGATATTCGTTCATTACAGTAGATAAAGCATGATATCGTTATGAAGGTAACCATAACGACCAATTTTATTTAGCAGCCTTAAATTATAAACAGTACAGAGCTAGAACAATTTAACTGTGAAAAGAAAATGCTGAATCTTTAAAAGACTGTTCTCTTATTCGGCATTTTCGTTCCTTAAGATGGTATTACGTCTTGAGGAAAGAGGTATAACCATAACGAGCAATAGCTTTAAATTATAAACAGTATAGAGCTAGAACAATCTGAGTATCAGGGAGAAAATGCTGAATTAAAAAGACTGTTCCCTTATTCGATATTTTCGTTCCTTAACGTGGTACTATGGCTTAAGGAAAGAGGTATACGCAGTGGTTTAGTTTTAACGATATCTTTCGTTGCTTGATTTTCATGGCTGATATCTGCTCCATGGAAAGAAAATTATTTTTTAAGTCAATATCTATGCATATATGTATACGGCTATATACGTATGTATAGGTAAAATGAATCGAGCAAATAGCAATTGCTTTATCAAAACTTAAATATAAACTAATATTGCAATCGCATTAGAAGCTATCATGTGGTGATACTTCATGTATTCTATATCGATTTTATATTTCCTGTAGACTACATCATCCTAATTGTCGATGATATGAATGCATCTTGTATTGACTATAGTAACAATCATCGATGAATTTACTTTAATGAAGACATTTCTAAATACTTGTATAAAATATTTCTATAAACTCCTTTTAAGGTTAAAACTCGAGTACGGCCAAATAATCAGATATAAAGAACATTTTTACGTAAGCAGGAAATTAGCTACATAACTAAAATAAACTGCAAGTGTAAGCAATGACAATCGATACCGTCTTTGCTGACAATAACCCTGTCAGGTAATTAATTAGCACACGTACATAATCAATAGATGCATATTTTTTATCTAGTTTACCTGCTAAAACACCTCGAGTTTCAGGTTTACTATTTTCTTGGGCAGTCTTTTGCTTACTTCTGGTCCTAA
This sequence comes from Trichoplax adhaerens, assembly GCF_000150275.1. NCBI lineage: Eukaryota > Metazoa > Placozoa > Uniplacotomia > Trichoplacea > Trichoplacidae > Trichoplax > Trichoplax adhaerens. The sequence goes on along the minus strand of NW_002060951.1, from coordinate 1,406,926 downwards.
AAATGTTATTAAATCATCTTTATTATCCCTTTTATTCTAAAAATTAATTCAAGTATTATCAAATAACTCACTGAAGGACAGATTTTTCTTTCAGAGATGTAGTTAATTTCCTATTTGTATCTTCTAACATCTTGATTTTAGCTTCGAGCTGATAGAATTTTGTATTACTTGCAAGAGAGTTTTCAGTTTCACGCGCTTTATCATTTAATTGGACTAGATTAAAGTAAAAAGGGAGTTTAAGAAACCAGTAATCAAGGAAATAACAGTAATACATTCCACAACTTACTAGTTCCATTGTGATGCTCTTCTTTCATCCTACGAATTTCGCTACGGCATTTTTTCAGTTTAGCTTCTTTATAATCGATAAGCTCTTGAGCATCTCTTATTCTATCGTATTACAAATAATTTTGATGATTAACAGATCATTTATAATTTACTATCTGTATAAAAGGTATAACAAATATAGCCAATTCTATTAATTATTCATACAGCTAAAGTTTGGAAAAAAGACAATAGAAATTTCGTTATAGCGATATTGAATTATACTTACGATTTTTCTAAACCAGCTCTTTCCTTTTCTAATTTAGCAATTTGGCCGACCATAGCAGTATTATTTTCCTAATTATTAATTTATATATGAAAATTGCGCCATCAATATTTCAGTTACTGTCTAGTAGTATGTAATGATTGACAATCATTAAATTAATTATCATCGTCTCTGATTGATGATGCATGCGTATATAGTAGTTATTACCTTTAATTGGGTAATTTCCTTTTGACTTGAGGAAACAGAGTCGGTTACCTTCGATAATTTGTCTTTAAGTTCGTTTACTTCATTTCGATTGTCTTGCAATTCCTCTATAAAAATATAAAAATGAATACAATAATTATTATCATATATAGTAACTATTGTCATGTAATTAAATTCACCACTTGACCAGACTTGATGTACAATATTGTAAATACAACATTTACCCTCTTGTTCATCAATAATTTTTTCCAGTTCTTTCATATGCCTACGATAATATTGTGCCTCATCATCAGCATGTTGCAATTTTGTCTAAATAAAGAAATAAATATATTTAAATTAGATCCACCTAATCAATCAATTACTAATATGATATATTAAATCATAAAACAAGTTAAAACTAACTTTCAAATTTTGCTGTTGATGATCAGTTTCTAGTTCCTTGTCTTTAATGACATCTTCTAATTTAGCTTGAATAGCCTGCAGAGCCTTATTTTCTTCCAATAATGCATCAAGTTCTTCTATAATAGTTATAATACACATATATATACATTAAATACAAAGAGAAGCCTTTTACGGAAAAAGAACTTTATTAATCAACCAATTAAGCATCGGTAAGGAAGATATTATACAGAACTTAAACTTAATCGCTAAATATTACACAAACCTAATTTAGCGTTGACTTCTTTCTTTAGAGAATTATTCTCAGCTACTACATTCGCATAATTACCATTAACGCATTCCACTTCCTCCTAAAATTAATATATATATATATATGCGGTATATATTTATACAACTAAACACTCGCTATTTGAACTTCAAAAGAATTAATAAAATTAATTACACTACACTTACACGAAGTGCTGCTATTTGGTCTTTAAGTTGTCCAACAATTACGTTATAATTTTCTTCCAATTTTTGGGTACGAACTTTATGTTCTTTAAGTTCAGCTAAGTTGTGACGTTAATAAAAGAGATATATTCAAATCTACTAATAGATCAATTTTTATTATTAAATGGTCTAGATGTAGCCAAACCTTTCAATGATTCTTCATTTTCGTTTAATGCTGCCAGTTCTTGCTGACGACGACTGATTGTTTCCTCCTAATCATATCGTAAATACAATAAAATTAAAATAATTAATTAATGATATTATCAAATCATATCAAAGAAATGTAGCCTAATCATCCAATAATAATAAAAATTAATTAAAATTGTAGATTTCGCACCATTTCTTCTTTTATTTCTTCATACTTCAGCTCAACAATGGCTAATTGATCATTAACTTCATCAATTTCTTTCATTTTTATTGCAATAGCCTATTAATAACAATTATAGCTATTAACAATACATCTATAAGTTGGTAAATATACTATCAATTGCTTACATGATCTTTTTCCAATTCAATTGATGTGACCTGTTATGTTGCAGCAAAAATAAATTATTTTGAGCCTACTTCCATGTACATTAAAATCGTACAATATATTATACTGTATACTTATCTAAAATATAATATTTTTACCGTATACGGGTATGTATATAGTTTAGATTTGTATTCTAACCTTCTGTTCTGCCTCTGCGAGTTGGTTTTGTAAATGGAGAACGTTTTCTTTCGTTTCTTCATGATGATGTACATTTTGGCGCATTATATCAATTTCAGCCTTCAGGTCATGAATCTTGCCTTCTTTTTCTTCAACACGATATTCACAATCTGTAGCTTTCTCATTCCACTCAAACTTAACCTGCGATCAAGTTTACCAGTAGTAACATTAAATATCAATAGCTACATCATTAAAACCGTATGAAACTATATAAAATAAATCCAAAGGCTTACCAAATCTAATTCCTCTTTAATTTGCTTATAATCGCCTTGGGCAGTCTTTAGCTTATACTTTTTAAATATATAAATTACTTATTAAGATCAGAATACAATCAGTTTACCATCCTGTATGAATTACATACATTCAATTCCTCTATAACGTCTGCCGAAGCTTGATATTGTTGCTTCTTTTCATCTAGGAATCCTTGAGTTTGAATTAATTCATTTTGAATTTGTTCAATCTAGAAATAAGCGAATGCATCCGATGAGTGCTAATTACACTACATATCATCACCAAGTAAAGTTGAAATTGTTAGATACATTATGTTATACCTTTGAAAGAGCAACTGAGTACTTCTCTTTATATTCAGTTTTCTCTTCAGTTATCCTAAAAATTAAGTGATATTCTATTAATATACTTGCAGATATGTTTATAAAAAAGCACTTATTCATACTTTAATAAAGAATCTTCGAGTTCTTTTATGGTAATATTTGCAGCATTCTTGAATTATAGAACGATATGTAATTAGTAACAAATAATAGTGACAGTGACATCGTTATTCCTACTTTGTGCATCATCATATGTAGACGGCGATATCGTTAGAAAATTAGCATGAGAGAAGAACATTGATTGCTCAATATAATATTATTGTCATAATTATTATGAATAATACCGCCGAGAAGTAAATAAATGTGTAAAATTTACGAAATTTCCACATTAATAATAATCGCTAACCTTCGCTAAATTGATTTCATCTAACTGCTTAATGTATTTTTGTTCAATTTCATCCCCAGACTTCTGCTCCATAATAATCTCATTTAATCTCTCTACCATTTCGAAATTTTCATCTCGCAGCTGTTCGATTAATAACACTTGTTTATTATTTTCTTCTTTCATTTCATTACTTTCTCCTTTCATTTTATTATTTTCACTGGTTAATGAGGCCAATTTAACCGCATCCTCTTCCAATACAATTTGCAAGTCTTGATATTTATGTTTAATACCGCTGACTTCGTTGAATGCATTCATTAACTGTTGGCTAACTTCATCAAGAACGCTTTGTAATCGATTGTTTTCTTTTTCCAATGATCGTAACATTTCTTCATTTTTGTCAACTAGATTTCTAAGTTGTTGATTTTCCTCTTCAGTTTTATTAAAATTCGCTAATTCTTGACATAGTTTGTCATTTTCTTCCTCTAACAAATTAATAGCCTTCTCATTTTCTTTTATAGTTTGCGTCAATGTATTACTTTCATGCGTAGCCTGAGTTAAAGTATCTACCTGTTGAGTTAATTCGATGTTCTTATCTTGTAATAATTTAATATCTATTTGATGTTGCTCAATATTTTTCTTAAGATTGACATTTTCTTCCTGATTTATCGCCTTTTCCTCTAGCAATAGTTCAAGTTTTTGCTGATTGTTTTCTAAAAGGCGCCTTAAGCTGGCAGTTTCATCTTCATCAGTAGCTTTCTCTTCCTTCATTGATTCAATTTGTTTTTGATGTTCTTCAATAATTTTCTGCAAGTTAGCATTGTCTTCAATACTGTTAGCTTTTTCTGCTAGTAAAGCATGTAACTGCTCTTGATGTTGTTCAATTGTACGTTTTAGGGATAGATTTTCCTCTTCAGTATCATTATAATTTTTCATCAATTTTTGATTTTCTTCAATAACCGCCTTTAAGTCAGTAATCTCAGTTATATTACTAGCATTCTCTTCTTGTAATAATTTAATTTGCTTCTCGTTTTGAGTAATGATATCCCCTAAACCAGCGATTTCCTGTTGTAATACATCCAAGCTCTTACCATTTTCTGAGATGCTGTTCTTGAGATTTGTATTTTCCGCCTTAACTCTACCATCTTCTTCCTGCAATGAGTTTATCTCATTTTGGTACTCAATAATATTATTTGATAAATTCCTATTTTCTGCTACTAATGCCTCGATCTGCTTTTCATTTTCTATAATTGCATTCTTTAACTTTGCAACTTCTTCATTAACATTAGCGAAAGTTACCAATTGTAACTTCAGCGTCTCATTTTCCTCCTGCAAGGTAGCTACTTGTTTCATATTTTCTTCCATGTTATCCTTTATTAAGGTTGAATCTTTCTCACTATCAGCATGATTTTCAAGTCGCATTTTTAAATTTTTGTTTTCTTCTTCTAAAACGCCCATTTCTTTCTTGTTCGAGTCAATCGCATTCTGTAGATTTATAATCTCATCCTTAGCATTAGCATATTCGTCGACTAATCGCTTCAAATTATCTTGTAGTTTATCTTCCGCTTCATGCAAAGCAACATCGACATAGCTAGTTTGAACAGAACCTTCTAAATTTGTTATACTATCATACACAATTTCTCCTTCTTCTTTTTCATATTTTTCAGACTCTGTAATCAACTCTTCTTGCTTATTCTTCATGATATCAAGTTCATTTCGTAGTTCTTTGCATTGTTTCTCCATTTCTATTAACTTTTCTTCCGTAAATCTGTTCTTTTCCATTAAATCATGCTCTGAATCTGATTTACTCTGTTCAGTTTGTTTTTCGATTAATTGAATTGACTCTTTTAATGTCGTAATTTCATTTGCTAAGGAAACCTTTTCCGATTGCAATGCGGTTATTTCATTTCGTAAGTTGTTGTTCAATTCTTCTTGGCTAACTATCTCCTGATAGAGTAACTCGCACTGTTCTTGTAATTCGGTATTGTTATCATCTGTTTGTTTTAGCTCAACTTCTAACACCTTCTTACGTTCTGTCACAAAAGCATTTTGCTCTGTCAGCTTTCGAATATCATCCTGCAATGTCGCAATCACAGTTGATGTAGATTCTTCATGGTAGTTGTTCTCTTCTTCCATAACATCCAATTGATGATGGAGCATCTTGTTACTTTCTTTAAGCTTAAATAATTGTTGCTTTAATGCTGTATTATCCATCTTTAGATTATTTTTTTCAACATCAAATTGATTGAGTAAATGACTCTTTTCTTCCTCTAGAGTCGTTGTTTGGAATTCCAAGTTTGAGATCTTATCTTGAGCCGCACTCACTTCTTGCTTTAACAATTCCATAGCAGCACTTAACTTTTGATAAGAATTATCGTTATCTTGCAAATTAATATCCTTATCGTGAACTTCCATAGCTTTTAACTTTTCTTCCGTTTGAATATTTTCTTCTTTTAATTGTAACAAGTCTTGTTTTAATGACTCAATATCATGAATTAATTGTTCTTTTTCCATTAGAGTAACTTTATTATGATTGTGCAGTTTATCAAGATTTTGTGTTAATGATTCAATAGTGGCCTTTAACTGATCTACCTCATCAGTTCCCTTATTATTCTTGTCGTCATCATAACTCTTCAGCAAATCATCATATTTGCTTTGAATTTCTTGACAAGTATTCTTCTCATCATCTAGTTTTTGCTTTATTTCACTTAATTCTTTAGTTAAGGCATCTACTGCTTCATTTGCCTGATGCAATTGTTCTTTGAAATGTTCTTGTAATGCCTCTTTTTCAATATTACTTAATTTCTCTTCTAATTGCATCTTGTCCGTCATTATTTCTGTTAACTGTTTCTCATAAATAGCAATATTGACCAAGTATTCACATTCTTTCTGATCTAATGTATCAGAAAGATCTCGAATCTCTCTTTCCAGATGTTCTTTGTCACTTGAAATTTCTGTCAATTTTGATTCAAATTGAGACTTATCTTCGGTATATTGCTTGTGTAATGTCGAATATTCTTCTTTTAAGCTATCTTTCTCCGTCATCAAGGTAGTTATATAATCAGAATGTTCACGTTCCAAAGCATACTTGGCATCTTCTGATTGTTGCAGTTGTTTTTGTAATTTACTCAAGCATTGTTCTAAGTCATCTCTAGCTGACTGATGCTGTTGAAATTCTTGATGACTTTCTTGCGTTTTGTTCAACTTTTCTTCTTGATCACGTAAAAGAACCGTAGCATCACGTTTAAACTCACGTAAATTAGAAATAATGCACTCTTTCGCATTCAGTTCTAATTTCAATATTTCCGCTAATTGAGAATATTCGTAGAGTTGATCGCTTAATGATTGCATTGCAGCCTCGACACCAATCAGCGTATAATATTGATTTTCATCAGCGAAATCGTCTATATCATCCAATTCTGATTCTTTTAGCCGCAGTAACTCAGCCTTAAAATTATCAATAACTTGTTGAATTTCAAGTCCTCTCGTCTCTAATGAATCCAATTTCAACTGACATTGAATATTTCGATCTTCAGCTCGACAATTTAATTGATCACTTTCATTTCTAATGTGCAATAGGTCTTGATAAATACTTTGTTCTGGGGAACCATTTTTATTTTGTATCTGTTCAATGACACGACAAAGTTCTTCGTTTTCCATCAGTAAATCATTTGCCTACAAAATTAATAAACATCCACAAATTAATAATCTATTTATCCTTTTACAGGTTTCTAATATGGCATAAGTGCCCATCATCATACCTCTTCATTGCGATTAAGCAAATCATTTTTAAGTTGCATCTGTTCAATAATCTGATGAAGCTGTTCATTTTCTCGTTGCAAACTATTGATCTGTAAAAAATTTATGATTATCTGTCGATTAACACTACTTTTATACAACCGTCTAAGCTTCATAATATAAGCATCAATTAACGTACATCATTGTTTTCTATTTTCGAGCGACGGCGTGTATTTACCTATTGATATAAATATCATATTGCTATGGATTAATTCATTTGCTTATGCGAATTTATTTCATCATCGTAGCGTAATATATTAAAAAAATTTTCTCTAATCCTCTTACATAAATATTGCCATTTGTCTGGCTAAGATCTCCTTCGCTCATCTCGAGTTCAATTAATTCGCTCCCAGCTCGTAATTCTGAGCTTGTCTCTGTTAGCTCAGTAGAAAAACGTGCTCTCTTTGTTGCTTTGTTACAAGATTCTACAGCTTCCTCATCTGACATTGAATTTCCATCATCTTGATATACTTGATCACTGCTTAATTCAAGAATATTGCTTAGCAATGGCACTTTAAGGTGTCCAGGACACCAAGTTTCTCGACGTGAAGATCTCTAAAAGTTACAATCAGGAGGTCTTAGTTAGTTATGGTTTAATGGCGGTAATGCCGAAATGAGAAATAAATATAAGCGCATTGCCAATTAAATTAAAATTTCATTAACATATCAATCTCTTGCTTATCTTCTTAGTTTATGTTATATTTAAAACAGGTTACCTTAATCTTCCTTTGATTGGGCGAAGAGGAAGACGAAGAAGAGTAAATCAGTTTTGATAAATTTTGCATCTTTTCCTTCATCAATGCATTCTCCATTTTTAATTCTTCTATATCATCAAAAGTATCTGTTTTCTATAAACATCAATGATATAAAGTAGTGGCGATTACTATCTATGCTAATATAGCTAGAAATTATGATTATCAAACGCAATATTGGGGCAGTAACGGTATATTCCATGCTGCAGAGGTTGCAACTTACTCTTGCTAATTGACGTTGAAGTCGTTTAATCTCTTTACGATATCTTCGCATAAGTGTTTCATCATCGACAACTTCATTTACTTCTGGTTTATTCTTGATTTTCTTAGCTCGACTAGCAAATTTCAAGGTACTCGACGTTTCATCTAATGATACTGGCGTTACCGTACATATTATTGCAGTTAAAGCATTGCCGCCAAGAGATGATTGAAGTATTCTCGTCAATTTAGAATCTCTGAATGGGATAAAATTTCTAATACAAAATAGAAAAAAATGGATAGAGAAATATTTTAAAAAGGAAGAATTTTTATAATTAAATTTAGTTAGATTTCTAAGTAGGCATGTCATAATTACCCTTCGCCTTCACTAAGTTTTGCGATAACACTTCCCAATGTTAATAAGCTCTTATTAATAAAGCCACCTTCTTTTAATCTTATTCCTATCGCATAAAAATTAAATTTTTTAGGCAATCAATAAAGTAGAAAGTAACTTTTTTTCATGAGGCATTAAACAAGTACAATCGTCAAAAAAATTATCTACGCTACAATTACATATATTTTTTATTTATAATTAAGTTACCCTCTGAACCAGTTTGAGATACGCGCTCTGATCCAGCTAAGTCTACCAGATTCTGAAAAATAGATAATAATAGTTAGTATGATTCACTTAAGTATCATCAATATATTCTGTTATATTTTGTTTTAGAATCAAGTTATCAATAGCTATACTTGTATGTATGACTTTAATAAAATCAAAATAAATTACTAATACATGTATATGCGTATGTAGTACAGTACAAATAATCACATAAGTAAAACGGATCAAATTTTTCTGATATTATTATTCCATTCTTAGCTATAAAATTGGGAAAAGCCATAACTTCCTAATGACAATAACTAACCAGTGCTGAAACTTTAACAGCAGTGTCTTGATCAGCTTCATTCTGATCTTGGTTTTGTTCGCGACTTTCGATAATCTACAGAATATATGTCCCAATAATAATATGAATAATTCAGCTATACCTATGAGAAAAAGTTACTATCATAACGCTAACCATTCTAAATATAGTATGTGATCGACTACTTCTTTCATTCATATTTGTTCCACCGGTATGACGATGAGCTATAATGAAATGCATCGAAATAAAAAAATTAGTCAAGGTTCATTTATGGGCATTAAAAATTATCCATATAATGATTACCAATAGCTTTTATATATGTTATATTATTATCTACTTCATAGAATTACAACTAACTTTCTCCTTGAGTCATAATAGTTAGAATTTGACTCGGTGAATTGACGATATTCTCCGTTAAGCTTCCAACATAGACCTCTTTCTGAATTATAAAATAGTTAAAGTATGATTTAAAAGAGCTACTTACGAAATCCAATAGTAATTAAGATGAAAACAAAGAATAACATGTTTTTGTAGACTGGCGTAAAAAATTGTATAATAGTTCCAGGGCAAACCTTTTGATTCTCATGAATTTTCAGGTTAGTATTGGACGGATTTAGTAAATCAGTAATAACCTAAATTCGATTTATTTTTTTATTCCATACATTAAGTCGTTGATAATAATTGCTATGGTTAGCTACTGAAGTCACATTGACATATCATACCTCGTTATAAATTTCCATGTAGGAAACTCTTAGTAGAAATTCCCGATTTGGTTTCTAAAATAATAGAAGATAAGCATTATGTACATTTATACTGAAGATATACGAAAACGATTTTCAGCAATTGAATCACTATCCAAATTAGAGTCGGAAGTATTACAATATTTACATCTGAACACAAACTACCTGATTGATGTAACGAAATATTTCGTTAACAGCTAATGGAATAACACCGGGATCATTATGGTTGCCCATCATCGTATGGGTTTTACCAGATGACGTCTGGCCATAAGCGAAGATGGTACCTTGATGTAGAAATAGATGTACGATATTATAGATTAATCGCTAGGGTCAACTCTATTGAGAATGGGTATAGCGAATACATGTTTTACAGAAATCGAATAATTAGAACTTTTTGTCTTCGTACGCTAGTAAGTGTCCAATAGTAGATAATTTAATTGCATTTTCACTATGTTAGACATACCATTGAATCCTTCCATGGCTGCTGTAACAATTGGACTAGCGACTTTTTGATAAACATCGCTGTTGTCATTTTCGTTAGCAAAGACATGATCTACGGTAAGAAAAGGATGAATCAATATGGGTGGCAGATGTAATTGGATCAATTTCCATGTAGGTATTATTTACTTTAAATGGGTAGCATGAATTATTGCCATCGATTGTATAGTATACAGTACTAATACTCTATTGGATTTACTTAGTTATAGATGTCACTTTCTAGTTATTAACTTTAAATAGATGGCATTGGCAATGGGCGAAGCCTACGCTTAACTATTATTATCAAACAAACTACTGCTATAGTTTTAGTTCATCTCTATTGGTCTGTAACCATTATTTTGGAGACGGACGGCATTGGCAATCGCTACGAATAGCGATCCTGAAAGCTACTGTTACTAACTGTATGACTTTTCAATGATTAATAAGTACAACTATTTCATCAGAGCTATCCTTTTGAAGTAAATAAAGCCCTTGCTATTTGTGTAGCGAAAAAGACGTAGCTTAGCGCAAGTTTTATTACGAAAATTGAACTAACTACTGTATACTTTTTTCGATTGATATTTCTTGACGATCAACTATCTATTTACTATATGTTGCAATATTCTAGTATTTGCTAATAATATATACAATTAGAAATGAGTAAGACATGTTGAGAATTGTCCCTTTACCAAAATAGAACGTTGCAGACGGTATCGGACGATTATTCGTCCCAGTTTGATAAATGGTGTTTTCATTGGAATGCCAGTAAATTTTACCGCAAGCTTCTTTCTCCCTATTTTGTTTATGGCAAAAAAAAATAAAAAATAATTTCATTTATCATTTTACTTCATCTGCAGTACATGCTCATCGCCAGTAGAAACTGTCTGATAATTGAATTCTTTCCTACTGTGAGTTATGCATATTTGTATTCAGGATAAAAATAGCAATAAGAATTTACTGATGTTCATAGAATAAGTAAAAAAGATGGCTTTACCTTTTAATGAGTGGCCGAGCTCTTACAGCCACATGAATGGTATCCATGTTTTGTTTTCTAGTCAAGTTGAGCCAGTTGGAAATGATTGAAATGTTTTAACGTTACGATGACAAGAAATACTTTCTACCTACAATCAATGTAATCCGTGTCAGGCTCGTTAGTTTACTGTACTAAGCCAATATGACAAGAATACGATGGCTATAAAGATCATCAAGAAATAATATTCTACCTTACCTTGAGCAATTTCAAGTTTTTAATGACTGGATCGCAATCACTCGTACAGTAAATTAATCAAGTTTGAATTTAAATCTTGTCAAGGCGCGATCTGATTGGTTACTGGAGCTAGCGTCAGCGTATGGCAGTTACAGTACTTTATACTGTGCAGTACAGTACATCCAGTACTGTACTTATCATCATGAACTACAGTACACAGTACTATACGTCCAGTATGTGATATTAGTTTTGCTCAAGATTCATATACACAAGTGAAATATATCTAAAATTAATGTCACCGATCTGCGCAATAGTATAACACCGCCATTATTGCTGTCATTGCACTTCTCGATAGTATTCCAAAACTCCTTCTGGCTTAATTATAAAAGATAGCTACATCATAGCCATAGAAGTGTATGGTGCAATGGCGGTGTTGTGCCATCGCTACATAATATCGATAAGCTTGATTAATATTAGTTTTACCCATTCATTGATAGTCCGTAAATAAGCGACATTTGGAAGATGTTGACGAGTATAGTGTGGCAAACACTTCAAATGTGCACCGAGTCATGTTTCGTTACATAGTTAGCATCCAAAGACTATGCGCTTGTAACATGGTGCATATGCTATAAGATTACCTCCAATGGATAATCAATACACTACTCAGTATAGCCATTATAGGCTAAGGAAAAAACAATGTATGAAGAATGACCGGTGTTAATTGCCATACGCTGACACTCTTGTTATGACTCAAAAGTAGTATCTAGTGCCCAATACATCCGTAAACACCCATACTGTTCTATAGTTGTAGCCAGCGGTACGTGGCCTACTTACCGGGGTTAACTCTCGACCTACGGTAAAGTCACTGGGTGGCAACTAGCCCAGGGGTAGAATTCCAGTTCCAGCCCTGGAGATGCTAATAGTTATCCTTCCACATTTCCAACATGTTAACAGAATTAATCCGAGACGAAGGCATCCAAGTCCAGACGATTACTTCATTAATTGCCAACCATCCTCAAGAGATCAATGAAAAAGACGAATATGGCCGTACTGCTTTACATATTGCAGTTAGCCGTGGTCGCCTCGATCTAATCCAATGTTTATTGGAGAATGGCGCAGACCCCATGGCTTTAGATCACCAAGGTAACTCTCCACTCTTTTTCTCCCTCAAGCTACAAAGTGCACAATTTTTAAGCAGTCATGGTGCTGATATTCAACATCGCAATCTTCGTGGTGATCGAGCTGTGGATTATGTACGCCGTCTTGGTGGCCGATCGGAGCTCATCGACTTCTTGTCTGGATATCAAAACGAACAAATCGCTACTGCATTACAAGGTCAATCATGGATTAAATTACGTAATAGGACAAACCAACCTCGAGTTAGCGTGTTAACTTCAATCTCTACAACCATTAAATCGGTTTATCATCATTTTGGCTTAGCAAAGTTAATAGCAATATTCCTCTTTCTTGTTGTTCTCTCTTTATATCTAGCTTATTATATTACTGGTATTTGGCCAAGTAAGCACGACCTCATCTATCATGGTAGTAGATTATTCAACGGCCAATCAGGTCATCACAAGACTTAATTACTGATATATCATTTTCTTCCATTTTACGGCACCTTCTATCACTACTCTTCGGCCTAGCAAGCACAATCTAGTCGATCATAGCAGTAAATTGCGCGAATACGACAATCAATCAATCAAGTCATCCCAAGACTTAACTATATCATTTTCTTCCTTAGTTAGCATGATCTAATCGATCATAGTTAGACTTAACTATGCATTTTCTTCATTTGGGGGACATATCTTACCACTATTTGGCCTAGTAACCACGATCTATCCTATTCGCTAGTAGTAGACTATTCGGATAAATTAGAATGCACAGCAGAATCATACCACAATATCTAACATCGACGATAGAATCAAGTCAGCACAAGACTTTATGATCATTTTTTCTCTTTTAGGGTCTTGTATCGCTGATATTTGGCTTAGTAAGCATGATCTAACTTTTCAGACTCGTAATAGTAGATTATTCTACTATGATCAAGTCAGCACCAGATTTAATTACAGTATATCGCTTTCGTTAAGCGCGACCTAATACTACGATAAATTATCAATTAAATTATTCTGCGATCCATCAACTCAGCAGCCGCCTTAACTAGATTATTTTCCATTTGGGGAACCTTTTATTACCGCTATTTGGTCAAGTAAACATGATCTGACCTATTATACTCGAAGTATAAGATTGTTCTACGATCAAATCAAGTCTGCACAAAATTTGGATGTATCATTTTTCTCTTTTTGGTCATGCATTACCGCTATTTGGTCTAGTAAATACGATCTACTGTGTTATTATAGTAGATTGTTCTATAATCATTCAAGTCAGCAGCAGACTTAACTGTATAATTTCCTTTTTCCGCCTTTTATTATAGTTTACCGATATTTGAGCTAGTATATACGATCTATCCTATCGTAGTAGTACCGTCGGTTATTCTGCAATCAATAAAGTCAACATGAGATTCAATGATATCATTTTTCTGGCTTCCTATCTTCATCTTCAGGAATCCATCGAAATTTTTAAAGTTTTTTAAAATTCTAAGACAATGTAATCAAAAGTAAAATAAGCTATACCTATCTCCAAACGATCTCAAGCCATCTTTGAATATCATAGTGGAAAAGGCTTACTTACAAGCTACGATTTGTGCTCTATCTAAAGCTGTCGTAAAGAATAATTGAATACTGGTCCTGTACTGTAAATAAATAATACATACACTGTATAGCTTGCAGGGAATTTTGCGAAACATATCCTGTTAAAAGTTTTTTGTATATCATCAAGGGAAACCAAGTACTACTGTAAATAAGCGTATGATTGAACGCTGTAATAATACACATATAGTGGAAAGGATAATCGAATTAAAACTGATTGAAAATTTTCTTTCTGTGATTGTTAATTTTTCTTGAAATTGAAAGATTATTTACTAACCTATAAATAACCAAATTACTCCATTATCCTATTATGCCTATTATAACCTAAAACAGAGGCTGTGCGTTATCCTTATTAGACTGAATGAGACTAGTTATACCACCGCCTAAAATACTAACCCGTTTATAAATCGATTTACGAAATTGTGTAGGGATATTTTCAACTACATCAGTTATCACCCTTAGTTTTAGTTCTTCGAGATATAATAGAATGCAATCAAGTATGACTGTAAATAATTCACTTAACAACTATCAAATGATACAGAAAATTTTTAAATGATCCTGAAGATCCTTCCTTATGTCAAGTCCAAATTGTCAGAAAGTTGTCGTGCAATTCAGTATAAACATGTGATTGGATGTAAAGTAATAGTATAAGCAACGTTCTAATTTAGGTATGCTGGAGATGAAATCAGGATTTGAACTTTCAAAGATCTTAAACTTGATGACCCATACAATTTCTTGCTTTAGGATGTTACTGTGGCTTCATTAATATGCAACGAATGATTGTTTTAATACCAGAATCTTTCACAAAAAGAACGTAAATCCTTTTTTGCACTCAGCAATAAAACGAAGAATGAAACAATCCCTAAACCAAAAATTATTTATTCAAGCTTTCAATCAAATTTTACAGTAGTACAGTATTAAGTTTACTAGACTAACACGATTGCATCGTTAATAAAAATACTTTATATATCTGCCTTAAACTATATTACGAGAAAAAAGATCCTATTGCAAGCCATAATCATTATGATATCTTTTTAACAGTATTTCTATATACACAGCGGCGCAAATTATCGATGAAAAATCCTAAAATTGAGCTAACCGCTATAATAAACAGACGTATATGTATACAGAGATGAACTCGAACACCATTGAATTAAAAAATTATTTATGTATGTATGTATTACAACAATCTAGCAAATTAAAATTATCATCATCCTTACAAGCTAGCTTTAGCAATAGTACCAATTATTAACTACTCTATTGTACTCATCTTGCATTACTACTTGGTAACTTTTCATGCTAACCCTCTATTAATATTTAATCCTTAAGGATTGAAATTGTAAATTTAAGAAATGACGTTGAAAATCTTTATCTTCGGCTTCTGTTACAATCATGGACATTATGGCATCCAGTAACTTTAAGACGACGTATCTACAAAGTAAATAGGGGGAAGAATCACAATTTTTTCCGTATGGCCATTATAGAAGTAATCAGAGTATAACTGGGATATTACCAACCTATTAATCTTTCTATTTTGAAAACAGAGGACAATATTTTCAGCCGTTATCCGGCTTTGATCTTCATTGAGTAAATAGCTGAATAATGCTAAATCAGAATTGGAATAGAATAGTTGATATAGTTAAAGTTGCAGGTTATAAAATAAAAGTCCTTATCTAGGGTACTTATTAATCAGAACGTAGTTTTTACAATAATAATAAAGCAAAAGTTGTGCTACTGACTATAGCCTCTGTAATGTAGTGTTAAAGAATAATTTAAAAATAAATATGAAAAATTATTAACGGTAGTAGCCATGACATTAAGATATATCTAAATGTACAGTTTAAAATAAAATTACAATGAAAGTAAAGTTATTAAAACATTTACGGAATGGAATATGGACTAAGATATTATTGATAAGATAAGCATCATGTCATGCACTATATCAGATAAAAACTGATTTTCGGTATGCCATGTCAAGTTGAAATATTTAATGGATTTCTATACCATGCATAAAAATATTCAAAGTTTCAACAGAATAAAATATCTCTTAATCATCTTAGCTAATAGGCATCAAAAAAAAGATAATTCATTAATCTAAATAAGTAAGATAGAAAACTCTAGCTTCCAATCGGACTAGTTAAATATTTTAACTGCTATAAACAATTTTAGCTCACAATTACACCCTTTCGTCATCCATTCTTCAGCATTTCTCCTAATCTCTCCTTCATCATCTATAGTTGAATTAGATGATGCATTGGCTAGCCAAATGCCTTCTGGCCATAAAAATGTATGAAGATAGTTAAAATAGTAGTCCCAACCAAAGTTGCGTAGAAATTCCTTAATTCCACTAGATATCACGCTAATACGCGTACAAGAAAAAAATATTTATAAATTTTATTACCTATCAATATTACTTCTATCAGTAATGGATTAGCTGATCAATTATATGATTATGTAATAGATTAAACATGAAAATCAATTTGATTCAAAGTAAGAAGAAAACAGTCGACTCAAATCCGGAATGGAAACATGTGTTGGATAATTTCGAACTCTCAAATCATGTTTAATGCCCTTACTTTTCAATATTTTTACCAAAAAAGGAGAGTAATGCTTGTTGAACTGTGCTAACACAGAAAACAGAATCATGAGGTTGAAGTAGTTGGCAAAGGAGAAGTAAAATAGTATCGGTTAATGGATAGTGAACAGCGAGTGATTCATTGGTCATTTGCAATCTGAGGATTGGGGTCTTCCTATTACTGGCTACCGACTCATCTAAAATAGAATGCATCAACAATATAAGCTCTAATTAAGTTACCATCGAAGCGAAGTTCATCGCTAAGACTAGCTAAATACAGAGAGTAAAAATACAATTTATAGCTTAATCACTAAGGTGTTTTATCATACTTACGAATATCCATTTCTTCTCCTGTGTTCTTGTTATTTTTCGCTCGCAGATCTTGCCGACTTCTTGATAGAACTTCACGATTAAAATTAGGCACAGTTAGTCGATTACCTGTGCTACCAGGTAAATGTCCATTACTATCTATTAAAGGAATGGAGTTGCCATTCCAAGACGAATTGGGTACCATAAAACTTCCTCTCTGTGTACTTGGTACGACTATGCAATAGCAATTAACCCAGTTCAAGTATTTGCGAGAGGAAAAGACAGTTACATTTGAATGAAAGTTAAATCTATCACTTATATTGGCATAACAACGGCTGAAATTTAAATAGTAAACCTAGACTACCTTTACGTAGATCAAGAAGGGAAGATGATTTTGTAAAAACTTTAGTCTTCTTTTTGCTTTGTTGCCTTTCTTGCTCTTTATTATAAATGTAAACACTAAAGTAAGCAATAGATGGTATCTTGATTTTGAAAGATTTCTAGAAAATAGAGCAGCAAAAATAAGAGTTTTTCTCGCCATTTTAAACGAATACCGTGATTTATTAGCCAACCATGCAATGATTGAAAATAATGCAATAGCGAACTCCATCCAGTAATAATTAATTAATTATTTTAGAACTCCAATCGAATGCTACAATATATAGATTAAAACTTACATTTTGAGGCTCACGAAAGGTAAAAGTACGATAATTGCTGTAAGTAACTTTTGTCGTTGTAGATGTCTCTCCTGAGTTATCCCCTTTTTCCTTCGTTTCGATGGTAACATCTTTTGACTCTCCAGAATCTAAATCTTCAGGATCAATATCTTCACCAAAAAGTGGCTATAAATTAAGAATACACTTATAGTAAGTTAAAAACCATCAATCATTTCCTCCTATATATATGTAATAGCATACTAAATTTCTATAAGACAATACTAAAAATATCAACATGATTAGCCAATATTAAAATTATCCTTTAGCTCCGATTATAGAAATTAGTCAATTTTTTGATTTGCTTTACAATATTTAAAATTGTACCGAAACAACGATAGCTATAGCATAAATGCTATTGATGAATTCTATTTCGATAATTATCTAATATTGTTTAAGCTGATGGAAATACAATTCTAACAAACTTTACGCTAAATTTTATTAATATCATATGATCAACTACTAAAAATTAAATAGTAACAGTTAAAGTTGCAGTTATACTGCTGGCAGGTCTTATGATATCGTTATCATGCGGATGTAATAACCTAATTTGCTGTAAATTGCAACTCTAAATCAATTTAGTTTGTTATATAAAGCATTCGTTAAAAAATACAAATTACTACGGATAGAGGAAGATATTCCATAAGTAATCCTATCTAAAAATTAGTTAGTTAGTACAAAACTATTGGCTGACTCGAAAATTAAAAATTCTCAAGAAATCTCAGGTATAGCCACGAAATTGCGTAGGTGAGGATATAGAATAGGTTTAAATCGAAAAAGCACCTTACAAGAACTATTATCTTGTTGCATCCTCACGGAGCAAATCGTGATTGTATTAATAAAACTTTACTAAAAAGTTAATAATAATTCTTACAAGATAGGAAGATACTTCTCTTACAGTATAAAACCTTTTTACCTAGTCATCATTCAACAGAAATGCTGTAAATCTTACCTGTGGAAAGATTAAGTTTTCATCAGCTAAGCGTCCCATAAATTGCTGAAATTCCACGCTGTTTCTCAGTCGTGGTCGTGATATTAATACCTACGAATATTGTATGATTAAAGTTAAAATAAATTATTTTTAATCCTATTGCTACCAATATACCGATCTTAGAAATTAATAATTTAATATTTCAAAATTTGTTACAACAAAGTATGTGTATATGAACAGAATATTTGCTAAATTAAAACAAATATATTTTCATGAATGCTCTTATGTATCGTGCGAGCTAATAGCCTATTCCATTTGCTATATTTCTATGGAAATATCATAAATATCATTAATAAAATGTAGCTCTCACATCTAAAGTATAATTCTATTTAAAGGGCCATGATGCTCTACTCTGATATCAAACCGATATTAAAACCCATAGAATAGCATGAATTGGGTAATAATCTAGCATCATTTTGTGGTCAATATCCGTCGTAAATTTCTGCTCAGCCTAAAGTATGCTTTACGGTACATGATGAATTCTATTAGATTATTTTCTAATATTTAACTAGTAGCAAATGAATGGAGCAAGGCTATTCGATTTGCCTCGATGCCTGATTGATATTAAAATCGATAAGGCATTAATACTGGGTGATAGCTCATACTTGAATTTATTAACACCATTTTAAAAGAAATTATATTTTTCTACCGTACGTTCTGCTAGAAATACTGAATTACTTTTATTTTTCTCTTATCTTCAGCAAAGGCAGTATGAATTTTTAAATACATTGACTAATTGTAAAGTATATTATAATCTATCTTTAATGTTTTACTTTATGATAATCTATATCTAAATCAACTGATGCCATTTTAAACTGGAAAGCCTATTTATCTACTAAAATACGATACTACATGCTCCTATCAAGAATATTATTTACGTATCTATTCCTACTACTATACAATCTTTTATGTGAAATAACTGCATATATATAAGCTTTGACCATACATAAAGTATACTGCAACTTCTTGTCAAATATTATTTACGTATTTGCTAAGCGGCTCATCACTCTACTCTAAATAACAGTAAGTGAATTAATCTTGCCTTTAAGTAGCATTCCAACATATCTCGACGATTTTCAATAACGGCCGGATCAAATCTTGAAAATGCATGCACTAATCGCGTACCAGATAATGATAGCCCTAAATATAACAAAGTAAAATGGATACGGTCACTATTAAAACTAATCGAAGTATAATTCATAGTAATCAATTATAATTAGCAGTACCATTTTTGGTGTAAATACAAGATTAGTCAATTTTAAGCTGAACATAACTGCAAAATTGTGCGGTATATAATTTAAAACTAGTCTATACCCGTCGTATACCGATACATAGTAGGAAATGTGTAAGAAAGAGATCAGAGATAAAATTTTAGGCAATTTTATTGTAGAATGGTATGTTTGATTGTACCAGCTTTACCTTTCAAATCAGCAGGACTAAATCGCCGTCGTAGTCGCCTATTTAATGCAAAAAATTCGCTAAAACGATGATGGATTTCACGATGACCTAAAGAATAAACGATATCATCCGTATTTTCGCTGTCTGCTACATCCAGAACAAACGAGCCAGTATGTTGCCAACGGGAACGTTTTAAACGAACGTCAAATAATTTCTTAACTTTGAAGGGAAATGAACCGTTACTAGCAGTATTTTTTGATCCAATAACATCCACGATATCATCTTTACATTGATTTTTTTTGCTTAAAGAAAGAGAATGACGATCAGCTACTTTTTCGCTTTCATCTGATTTAATCCTCTGTCGTTTTTTGGCTCTTAGTGAGAAAGTATTTCTTGACTTGGATTCCTCATGCTGCTCCACATTTCGCCATATGCTATCATAATACTGAAGGATTAATAATAGATCAAAATATCATGGAATTAGGGTTGGTATTTCATTAAAATTTTGCTACTCTAGTTAAGACATTTCAATAAATCTTTGTACTATTAAATAAAAAATTCTAGAGATTAGAGCTAAAATGTAGTAATACGATAGTATACTTTTAGCGATGAATTTTTGTAGCTAGAAATATACTATCGCACTACACAATAGCATCATATAACTATAGGTTTTATGGTATAGATTTTACTTTTTTAAGCTAGACTTTACATAAGAGCTATGCGTATATCAATCATTCATACAGAACTGTAGTCCCATCTTACAAATATTAAAGTATGTTTTTGTAACTTTGAGCGAAAAAATCTTGAAACAGTCTCTCGCAAAAATTATAAACCTATCTTAAGATAAATAATTACAGTATTGGAGCTCAAGTGAGAAAACTTTAAAATTACAACTAAAGCAGCTGATGAATGAATTATATTGCTATTATAAAGATATCCCATAAATATCCATGTACTCTTTCATACTAAAATTGTTAAAATTAGAACTCAATCAATAAGCTATATTAAGCATTACGCTATCACTGTGAATAATAATATACTGATATTATAGAATTTAAGTCTACGAACTAAATGAAATATTATTATTCGTCAAAATTACATGTATATGCATATTTATAGAATTAGAGCTAGGATTGTAATATTAATATATACGTGTTAACATATTTATACGCAACTTGTCATAGAAATAATTAAAAAATCTGATCTGAGTTACCAATATTTCATTCTAAGCATTAGTAACAGAACTCAATTATCTTAAATTAACATATATAGGTATGTGTTAGCGACTTACCTCGATACAGTACAAAGTATATTTATTTCCAGTTTTGTCTTTAGCAGTGATTGTCTTTGGAATAGAGATTGGCTTATAAAATCCCAATTTTTCCAACTTATTAATTGGGTTAAAATGTAATGAAACATCATCGGGTTGATTTTCTTGTATCAATTCGTATCATAGATAAATATTAGATAGATAAAATACAAGCGTGAATCGCTAACTCATTGGTAATAGCATATAAGAATAAGGTCACGTAGAAGAATGGAATTAATGTCATCACTGATTGTTAGCTTTAATATACACCATCTCTCATATGTTATGAAATTTTAGATTCTGGATTATGTCAAAATGTAACGTATAAAATAAATTTCTACTGAGAAATACTGAGATTATGACTGCACGATATACAGAAATACCGTAAATATACCCTGAAAAATAGAGTCGAATATACTTAAATATTAAGTTAAGCAATAATAGTAAGCTAGCTATCTTCAAGCTATTACAAGACAAACAGATAGGAATAGTTGAGATCGAGATTATGTAAGGTACCTTCTTGGAAGATATCATCATTAGAACGTTGATGACCAGCAGGAGATGTTACATAAATTTGTATTCCAGTGCGATCTTTAATTTGTTGATGTTGCGGTAAAGGATTAAATAAATCTTTCATACCATTAGTTGATTTATCGGCAAAGTCTAAATTAAGTATTGTATCTTTACTATTTGTTAGATTATGATGATTATCTTCTTTTCCACTGATAGTTTTAATCTTGTGAAAGGCTTTCAAAAATGAATTTTCATTCTCTTTCTTAACACAATCAATATCATCATAGGAATGTGATCGCGTTGCTTTGGATGGAATGTTCTCATTGGCGTGAGTTGAACGATAGGATGATGATCCATCAAATGTAGCGGTTTTACGGTGATTGGATTGCACTGATCTATCCCTGATGAGAGAGGAATAAATTTTAGATATACGTTTGCTCTTATGAGTTCTTTTTGCATTATTTCCAAGCCCAGTTGCCGTGCTTTGAGCAAATTCATCTTCTTCATTTTCATCTTGAATATTTGATGTGTTATTTCCGTTATGATCATCTGTACCTTTTTCTGAATTTTCCGTTTCATCGGATCCTAGTCGAAATCTTGGTTGAACGCGCTTAAACAGTTTCTTACTTAATGTCAATTTATTCTTATTTTTGTGTACTGCTTTATTACGATTAGCAAATACTTCGATCGAATTTGTTTCCTCGTCGATTGGTTTAGTAGATAATGAAGAATTACCTTGGCTAGGAACTTGAACTGCTGCAGTATGAGTATTAGCTCGAGGCCGAATATTGTTTCCTTTATTACTTATGCCTTGTTTCTCACTTCGATCTTTTCCTGGTCCGTGAGCTGATTGTTTGTTTATTACTTTAGTCGTATTACTATCGTTGGATACATCCGATAGGTATTCAGAACTATCATGGACTGAATTAGAATTAATTGGTTGATTTAAAGTATTAGATTGATTTACTGTAATATTAGGAGGTCGATTTTTTTTCTTTTGACGAAGTTGTGCTAATTTTACGCTCTTAGCTTGGCGTCTAGCATAAGCTGTAAATACTCTTTCAATTAACTTACCCAATAAGCGATTAATAATCCGAGGCTCAGATAACGATCTAATAATGGATTGAAGAATATGCGACGCTAGAATCTCTCTTAATAAATATCTAACTGTATCGCTATTGAATTCATCACTTGATAGTAGAGCATAAAGAAGCAATGTAGCCATATGCCTAATATAATCTTGTTCACCATCTTGGGTTGCTGTAATACCTTGATAAGAGCATCGAGCTTTATAGGATTGCCAAATGAGTTCCTCTTGATCTTTTCTATTACTCCCATCGTTAGAATCCTGATGAGACAGAGGAGGAGCTGTAGGGGGAGGGGTAGAACGATTACTGCTAGCTCGATGAGTAAAACCCTTAACGCATTCATGATAGATATGAAAATGGTTAGTTAATATCCCACATAAATGTTGAATAAATAAATGTGGATCTATATTACCAATTCTATCGATTAAACGACTGCATATCTGTTCTAGTTTTTTACGTGTTTCTTTCTCGAAATGATCACTCTGACTTAAATTTTTATACCAGGTTGAGATAAAATCACGACAAATGTAATTGATTAACTTATTTAATTCCGCCTGTGCCGCAGGATTTAATTTTACAGATTTAAATTCATTTTCATGATCTCTATCATGGCTATTTTTACTACTCCTTGATGGATTAGATTCAGTTAATGATTGAATAAATGCTTCAAACCGTAACGATATATTATTATTGAGTGCCAACGTTGCTGTCCATATACCAAGTATTGGTGGCACAGTATAGATTAAAAACCAAGTTGTCGTCTCATGTGAATATAAATAAAATAAACCAGCTAAAATTAAAACGTAGATACGCCATGAGAAATATGACCATAGACGCTGTAAGAAACGATTTAAGCGAATATTAGTTAAGATACTTAATGATTGTATCTTCTCATTAGACAAGAACATATGAGTGGAGTCTTTTTTCTTCATCTTTTCTTCTTGAGCTAATATAATATACTTTAAACAATTGATCGATAGGTAAAATTCTTATTCATATTTATCATTTTTTTTCTCTCTCCAAATACTCTATTATACTGCAAGAGCAATTGATCTATTCGATCTGGTAATGTTTAGGAGTTCAGCGGATTGTAAACTCTTACCTAACCTTCAAAATTACTAATGTCAATTACAATGGCTTTCTATTTTTAAATCTTAATTTTCTACGTCTACCGTTAGCCAATTTAAGGTGATATAATCATCATCGGTAACTGCTTAGGTGTAAATTAGTACTAGCTAAAACTATACTAAATATACTCTACTATTACGAGAGTAATACAGCTCTACCTGTGTGTCCGGCATCAAGAATAATAACAAACAATATTGTCGCATCTATTCTAGCGTGCCGACATTCCAATGAAACATATGGTTTCTTATTCGTATAAGAATTAACATTTCTCATCAAAAATTGAATTATTAATGAAAGGTAAAGTAGTCTATCCTAACTTGAAGCATTACTATGACTAATCTATATATTATATCAGTGATTAAAATAGATTAGACAATAATTGAAACAGAAAACAATGATGTATTGTATTGGAAAATCTTCACTTTAGATAACGGTCATTTTGATTAGCTTACAGTTGAATTTTCTAATTAAGCCGATATTATTAACATTGCATTAGTATCACAAGACGATATGATACATCTGAAATTGGAATAGTGCTGTAGCTAGTTTATGATCAACAGGTGGCGATAGATTGAACAGCAACTAATTTGAAAATATTTCACACGCATAGACTAAAGTATTAGCGTAATCTGACTTACGAATTCTATACCGACATTAATACACCGATCACCATTCTCATCATTAATGAATTATTCAGCAAGATACGCCAATCTATACAAAATCAAGATAATGTTATAGCTACATTATGAATTAGCAACCAAGTCAGGTAGTAATTAGCGTAGGATAGGTTGGATCGATATTCTTAGTAATATTGGTTATTACTATAAAAAATATATCTTAACTGAACTAGCGATAAATCTAGTCTACGAATCAGACACTCAGGAATAGATTAGATATTAGTAAAACTAAAAATGATGTATAAAATAGTCTATCTTAAAACTCAAAGTTGATTGGGCTAAGATTAATGTTACAACTACACTCTCATCAATAAATGTCATCATTGCAGGGTAATATACTTCAAATCGAAGTATGATACAGTGGTTTACTGAGAAAGTGATGGATGAACTCAAAAGACTATTATTGAACTGAAAATAAGTCATTAAGAACTTTCGTATAGGTCTATAGTAAAACTCTGAAATAAGCTGAGCGATGACTAGTAAGAGTATACAGAGATTTTTACTCACATAGGACCGAAAGCAAACACTACATAATCTGAT
The DNA here is from genome assembly GCF_000150275.1 of Trichoplax adhaerens. Lineage (NCBI taxonomy): Eukaryota > Metazoa > Placozoa > Uniplacotomia > Trichoplacea > Trichoplacidae > Trichoplax > Trichoplax adhaerens. The sequence continues at coordinate 1,381,607 of NW_002060951.1, read as the reverse complement.
AATTCAGTAATTATATCGATTCAAATACATACGAAAACGTGATACTGATATCATGTTCTGGGATAAAAACAGTTCGGCAGTGATTATAGTAATACCTGCGGTATGTCTCAAATAATACGTTTAAAAATGCAGATTTCTTTTAAATATGCCTCGAGCTAGCTTCAGCTAGTACTCAATGACATTCCATTAATTTACTTATATACCAACGGAAAAATCTTAAGCCAATTTGTATCAAAAAATTCAGTTTACTTTCTTATAACTAGTACAAAAGCAAGAACAAATACTCCCCGAGGAGTCACTACAAATTCAAATTTATGTATTCTCATGGTTTAAAGCAGAATACTATTTTACCATTTGCTATCAAATGATCATCTTAATAGCTGATCTTAAAAAAATATAGTTACGCTTATGTAAATCGTTCAAAAATAAATAACATTATGATTGAACAAAAACATTTTTAGCATTTTGTTTATGATACATGGCTATAAGCCACTATAAGAGAAGCAGCTAATTACAAACAATTGCTTGATCCTTAAGGATCTTATTACTGCTATTACTTTGCTTCCAAGACATATGATTAAAATATATATTTCTGTACAAATAACTCTACATTCGATTTCTAAAGAATCAAATTTCTTTCGGGCTATTCACATCGTTTAAATACAATAAATATATCACTTGCTAGTTCAGATAATTTACGTAACTTAAAATGATAATAAAAAAGCGCATTCTTATGAAACTAATTAAAACATATTCACAATAAAATTAGCATGAGCTTTCTGCTCCAAGTAGTTCTTTAGTTGCTCTCAAATCTGTGTTATAGAGCGATCTAACAAAAAATTTAAATTAGTCATATATACTGTGTATCATTGGTATGACTATCAAATACATATTTCTACTAACTGTAATTTCGTTGTCGTATCTAAGAAATTTTCAATTTCATTTGATAATCTTATCTCCGGATTTAACTGTTCCTATTAGTAAGGTACGCATAAATGCAGTTTCATAATATTTTCTAAGCCTTAACCAATGGAGTACATAAACTTTGAAAAGTACTTGCATAATCGATTAATCGCAATGAAGCCACAAACATTTAATTAATCATATCAACCCCCTAGATTCTACTAACTTTTACAATAACTTGCAAGTTTTTTGATTGGTCTTCTGACGAATGATCAGCAAATTGCTGCTCCAGTAGGTACCCAAGCCTGAAGCAAAATACATAACACTTTAGAACATTACTGCAAACAATTAAATCTTTAAAATCTAAAGTAACTAACCGGTTAGTTTCCTTCTCTTCATTTTTTAACACGGAGTCTAGATAGCTGAGCGATTTCCACAAATCAGTATCATTTCGGTCCTTTGTCGCGAAATGATTTAATTCGCTTCTATTTGTAGTACCTTCAAGATCTAAATAATTGATCTCAGTCGTTTCGGAATCTGCATTAAAACTACGAGTATAATCATAATTCAATGGATTGATTAGTTGAACAAAGGTTATTTGAGTATGATACGAAAAGAAGCAATAGTTGTGAAACCTAATTTACATCTATCGAAGAAGCTACTGATGTATATGCATACCTTGGCTCAAGGGCTAATGAATTATATACGTTGTTAACTTCTATCCATTCAGTTGGCGCGACAAATGAATCAGCCTCGTCTATTAAATAATATACTTCTACGGTATTAAGCGGTGGCAGGTCATAAATTCCGCTATTCAGCATAAGAATAAAAAGCAGTAGGTACGTTATATTCACTTGTATCCAGTATTCTATAAATACATATTCTATTTCATTCAACACTTACATATCATCTGCAGCACTTGAATATAAACTTCCAAGGCGAAGTTGCAGGTATTCATCTAAGCCAAGCGTCCAAGGCACAAACCGAGGATCATGGCTATGACATATGCCTGCTCGATTTAAGAGGTTTTCAATTCTATTTTCAAGTTTATGGATTCATAGAAAATTCGTAATATTGCATATTAGAGGTATATCTATAATACTGCTATCAGCACTGTATCAGTCACAACCAATATGCTATGCTTTTTTACTATACCTTTGCGTAAAGCCAAGATTTTTATCCAAAAGCTTAAAATATTCCAGATACCTTATTGATTCGTTCTCCCAATTACCTTGTAAAATTATTAAATCATAATGGATAGAATATCAGTAAATTGACTAATAAGTAATCACCACCGATACATTGCATAACCGGCAGTAATTTTCCATACCTAAATTAAAACTAGGTTTAATTTCAGGAATTTTAAAAGAAAGCACTAAGTTTCTTATTTTTTCGAGACGATCAATCGAATTCCAATTTATAGGTGGCAAATCTGTTACAGATAGCATTAAAAGTATTGTTACACAAACGTTATAATTCCATGAGCGAGTAGTAGATTGCTGGCACCTAACCATTTCTATAGTGAACACTATTAATGAATTCTGAAGCAGGATAAGATAATTCGTTTAACTTTTCGTTTCCAATTGTATAAGCAATATATTGAACAACGGCATTGTATAAGGCTATGAGTATCTCCGGTTCCTAAACCAATAATACAAATCGAAAGGGTACATAGCATTACTAATAACTCAGAGTACTTTATAAGTGTTTTGATACCAACAGCTGTATATCCCCATTTGTAATATTAGAGGATTATACATCACATCACGGTATCAATATTTATATAACTTACCAATTGAGATGAATTCAATCTTTCTCTTTCATAGTAATTCTGCAATGCCGGTGTTTCAAAATGAATTTGAAAACCTATTCAAGAATAGCATATCTTAATTTTAATTAAAGAAAATTAAGTTATTCACTCCTACGAAATGACCTTCACAAATTGCATCCATAATGTTTTGACGGTTAAGGCGTGGCACGAAGCAACTATTATCAGCAAGCCAGCTGTTCATATTATATATCTACACAGGAAAGATCACAATAAAGTAATATTTATAGAGTTAAATATTACATATAACAGTAGGCGTTAGTGAGACTTTAGCTCTACTCACTTGATTTAAATCAATACTATCTTGATTTAATCGAAATACCGAGTCGCATACTAAAACATTTGCACCACATGATGCTGTTAGAGTATTTATATCTAGAAAAGAAAAGACATTTCCGTAAGGTTGCTTATTCATTAGAAAGTATAAAATGTAATCTAATCATTTTACTTACACGATTTTAAATCTGATATACTTATTTCTTTTAAAAAATCCATTAGGCAAATAGCCATCGGTATTTGATAATTGTTGCTTAGACTCTTAAATAACTTTTCTAATCGCTTTCTCTGCTTCATCCAATGGCTCTTTATATAAATTAAATCGTTGGTTCAATTAATTAGTAAACGTCTCCAATTAACGATCACAGTAATTATTAATTTTCTCAAATTTAAGTTTTACATTTATAGCATTAGTAAGAATACTAGATTATTATACCTGCAGTGACACGTTGTCAGTCTCGTTTAATAAAAATAAAATCCCATTCGTTCCAATCAAAGTAGAATCAGTAATGTCATCTTCGAAAACAATCTGTCACGGAAAGTATAGCAATTTCAAATTATGATATTATAGCATTTAAAACATAAATTAAAAATTTACTATGAATTTAAAGTAAATCAACTATCTACCCTATAGCAAAGATTTGCATTTATGACACGATGAACATGACTTATCAAGCACGTTTTTATTGTAAAATTTTCGCTTTCTCGAAAGTTTTCCTATTCGGAATCATTAAAAAATTCAAAATCATAAATAAATTTTCATGGAATTGTTCGAATATAGGAAGAACTACTCCGATCTTATTGCACACCTTTATTCCATATACAGATAAAAGACTTTTGTATATATTGACATTGCATAAATCCTTTGCCGATATCACAATGACTAATTTCCACCATATCGTATCAACAACTGGTGCATTTTTCAGTTTATTGGCCAGACGTGTTGCAATCATTTCACATACGCCAAGTGTTGCACCTTTTAAATTCCTATCAGTACAATGATCAAAATTGTCGGAAAACAATATTATACCCAGCTATATCAAAATCTTCTATTACTAAACTAACGTCCAATTTATGGCACTCTCGTTCTTCATTCTTTGGATCTGTTGTACTTCCATGATTCTCTCCTGAGGGCTAATAATATTGTCAATTATTTTTAATGTGACCACTAAATATAGTCGATACAGATAATTTTACTTACTTCATTGATGTATCCAGTGAAAGACGAAGCTTTTTCGATGGATTTTTCGGATCAACCAGGGCAAATAACTCATCACATTTTTGGCTAACGTCATAAAAAAGCGGATGACTTGGGAATTCGCCCAAAGCAGTTCGCAATTTATCGAACTCAGCTTTCACTGATTTCCATCTAACGTTAAATTATATTTATTTTCAATAAGTAAGTTGCATATACAACTTAGAAAATACTCAAATTTTGCTTTAAAACAAACTAGTCATGAAACTGAATTACCTCAGAAAAAAATTACGCAATAAAGCTATGTTTTTAGTACGTAAAAAGCCGTTTAGTTTCATTATACGCTGTTTCTCCTTTTTCATTTCTTCATCAACATATTTTGCAGCAACCGTAGAAATACAATCATCCATAATAGTCTTGTGTACATCCAACGAAATCTTGTTTATTAACTGAGTCAGTTTTTCTTTTCTGGTATTATTAATCATAGCTCTGCGGAATATAATCAATTACACTTTTTGAGTAATGGAATAAAAGTAATAAGAATTATTTCATTACAGATGAATCCCCTTACGTCTTTAGGTGTATCAATGACTGTTGTACTGCATCATTAACAACTTCGTCAATTAAATTATTGCAGGTTGTAGAAGCACAAACATCTATTATCTCTTTCTTTCGTCTCTCTTGCTGTACTATTCTTTGCCTAAATTTAAAAAATTGTTATCATTAAAAATGGAAACTTAGCTAAAAAAATCTTCCCTAATTCATATAAGGAAATTTAAATGGCGATTTTATCTTTATCACCTGTTCAGTTTTTCTTCGGTCAAGGCCAGTTCACGCTGCTTCCTCACCTACATTAAAATAATTTATTACCAGTAGATTTAATGATATGTAAACTATAAATTTATTAGACTAATTATGGTAATCCTTACGTACATCATTTAATGTCGACCGACAGGTTTCCATCACCATACCGCGTACTGTTGTTTCTATAATCATTTTCGCAACTATTTCGATCTACGCGAGAAGTTTATCAGGTTATAAAATCTTAGTAAATGAAAGTATACGAACAACGTAATTGTTTATCGGAACGCATAATAAATACTACGTATATAATATCAAGCCTAACCTCTGTGTTTGTAAATGCAGGTGCTTTAACTTTCTTCGGTACAATTTCCGGTATAAAGTTCGATATTTGAGGAACATGAGTTGGTACGGCTTCTCTAACTGGCGATACCCTAGGTATCGCTCGGTTGCTCTCGCGAACCGGTGATATTATTTTAGTCTCTTCCATATTCCAATAAGAACCAATAAACCTTAAAGATTCATCAAAACTTGATGATGGAACTTGTACAGAAACATCCGGTAAGCTGCTTCCATACACAATCTATCACACAAAGAGATATTGCATTACTACATTAAAACCTGCTATGACCATTCTCCTAAAATATTTTTCATACTTCTCCAATAGTTAAATTTCTCCTTTTCTCTTCAATAGCAGATGACCTATGAGGAATAATTCTCTTATCGCAAGCAGTGAATGAATTTCTGTCCAGTTGTATCACTAATTCAGTATCATTATCATTCACAGTCAGTCCATGTTCGTGGCAGAAATTAAACGCCTGTGAGTAAAATGTATCAAAGTGAAATGCTTGTAGATATAAATAAAATGTATTCCGCTGTCCTAACAGATATGAAGGATAATTTTACATCTTTAACAAACCTCTTCATCGTTTTCAAAAAAAAGTTGCCTAATAAACTTTTTCATTGGATAGGCAACAGCTTTTTTTCCCATAGAATATGACCGAATCATACATTGTAAACCCTTTATTCGCATCTATTTAAGAAAATAATATATCAGGTGCTTGCTATATTCGGTACGACGACAACGACAAATATGCCGTAATCCCTACCTGAGTGAAATGCTGGTGCATTAGACATGCACATAAATATGGAGCCGACCTTTAAATTTTATAGATAGATGATCAGTATTAATGAGTGTATTGAATAGTGACTAATAATTTTCTGTCGCAGTATAAAATTAATTCAAGATATAAAAGCATCGTATCAGCAATGGATATCCCTAGACTCTTTAGGATTACAGCAATAAGTTGTCTTTATCAGCATGAATTGAAAACTTACTTTATTAATTTGAAAAACTTAATGTAATTATTACTAGCAACAGCCTGTGCAACCGAAATTGCAAATTGGACAGGGTCAGAGTTGAACACTTCAGGAAGATATTCTTGAGCTTGCCTATATTGATAAAAGTATGACATGTGCCCAAACAGATCACAATCCCAAATTGTTATAAAGCAATAATCTTATAGTAATTTTTTTGATGATATGATAGCATTCACTGTACATTACCTTAACATATCTCCTTCATTTACATGAATTAAAATGTCATAGCACCTAAATTCAGCTTCACCCTCTGGCTTGAGACCCTGATAGAATAGCATACCTTTATATATACGTGTATATCCATAGTTTAAGTAATTAAGTTGAAAAGGTAGACATGTAAACCTCAGCATGTAAATCTGAATAGAAATGACGCAAAGTTTGCAAGCACTTCACTAAATTTTCATTGTTTATTTTCATATCAAACGTGTGCATTGATTCCTGACATAGTAAGTGTCCACATAACGCATGAAATCTAAAAAAATACGGTTGATATTGTCAAACATTCTTTATCTTATTGTATTATATAGGTCACCTACTGTAGCATACAAGTTGGACCAAAAATATATATAGACTACCTTGCACATTTTTCAACCAAATCCGCACTCGATAAATCACAAAGGCGTTGTATGGTAATGTCCTAATTATTATAAAATACTAAAATTAGTACTAATACGAGTATATCTACACCTTGTTAATCTACAACGATCTAAAGTTAATGATGCCATTCCGGTGCTATATACTTTTCTTATAGCTCGAGTTCTATTCCAAACGAAATCGAACCATTCACCAACATCTCTCCGATCTCCATTAATCACTTTCACGATAATATAATCCATTGTCAACGAGAGAGTTTTCACAGGGCGGAGTTCATACGGCATGGGCTCATCCTGTTAAAAAAAGATTTCATGATTATAATTTCATACTCATGTACGGTATTTAAATTTTATTAACACTTAATACGTTATATAGGTAGTAAAAGCAATAATCAAGATATAAGAGATATCTATGGTTATTTTATATTGCTTATTAAGCATGAGTACCACAAATATTTTACCTTATCAGCAGCCGAGCCGCTGTATTCTTTTACGGCTATAGCACGTACAAAGTGCTTGCGACCTGGCTGTTAAGAAGATACAGAGTACATTTAGGAAGAAAGAATTTTATAGAAACGTTAAAGCTTATTGTAATATGTGCCTTAGCATCTACCTCGCTCTCATATATACTGAACCGGTCTTGTTTTGCACGCCTATAATATTCCTATTAATACGTTATAGAATATAATTTATTAAAAATTCGAATAATTGATAGGAACATGACATCAGAATCCCAAGTACTATTCTGATTATAGTGTATATTGACTTACAATTTCCGGACACATCTCACGACACGTACCAAAGGCTTTCTTTTCCTGCTCTGATACAGATTCTGGAGGACGCTCTAGTAAGATATGTATTGTTTTCTCATATCAATATCAGCATTCCACTTTTCCGTTACATAACGGAAGCTACTATTAGCATATACCAAAAGTAATATTATTAAAAGACCTTTTCTTAGGTTAGTGTCAATTTCTAATAGAATATCGTAGCATTCGCCGATATCATTAGCAATTTTATCCTTAAACGGCAAGGCTGCAGCGGTAAGTTTTCCTTCCGCTGTAGCTTTAGTTACTCTTGTTAAGTTGGGGGGTTGTGCCATCACCAGTGGAGTATCATTTTGCTTCTAGTATAAAAGTACAAGTTTAGTACCTGATATAATTATCGTTCTCGTGTTAATTCGTATAAATTAAGGATGAGCAATTGTCGGTGAAGTGTTATCCTACAAGTACAAACACTTGCCCGCATTCTTTTATCGACGATATCAGTAAAAGCATTCACTACATTGTCTTGGCTTTTTTTAAAATCTTGCGAGGTAGCACGATTGAAGTCTGGAAATCCACTAAAATTACCAGTTTCTGATAGCGAAGAATTATTAGCACTTGCAAGGTCCTTAAAATTTCTTCCATCTGTTTGCATTACTTTTAAATTATTGTTATCAATCGTACTGAAATTAGCGCCCATTGTAGCACTTTTTTCCTGCAAATTGGCATCATATTCAAATCTATGATCCACTTTATAAGATCCTACAAATTTAGCGGCATTTAATTTAGTTTCTTTGGGAAGTTACAATATTTGAGTTAGCACAATAGCACCAATAAATGTAATAGTAGTTACAGGCTGAAAACTTATTCAACAATTATTTTTGATATTATTTGAAATGATACCTTTATGTGGATTAACTTTTTGTCCAGAACTTAGTCTTTGTTTCTGTGCAAGAGTTTGAGGTACTCTCGCAGTTGGAGAAGGCAAGGCTCCAATACGACCAATTCCCCGCTTAGCCCAGGTAAGTGATAACTGACCCGTATTTCGAAACGGTTTCCGAAACTGTTTTCGACCTGCTGTTGAGTTAGGAGTTACATCTGTATCCAAGCTTTCGTTGGTAGACACGAGATCACTTTCGTTTGAATTGCCTGAAATAAAAAGTAAACCGAACCTACTGTATTTTATAATGCACATTGCCTAAGCTTTAACAAGTTAATACTGTTAATTACATTACATTAAGTTGTAAGAATAATGATTATATTTCTGAGCACAATATGTTACACCGATATCGACGGTACAACTATAGCAACAGGTAGCTTAACGAAATATTAACGTAATAGCGTTATGAGCAATACGTAATATTTTGTAGCAATATATGCGTGTACATATTATTGTCATCTATAGGTTTTTCCTGTTATTTGTAGAATCTACCCATGTTTCAATCATTAAGCAACTGTATACTACATATATAATGACGATAAACTGCTCAAACGAATAACTGCAAGTGCGGATGGTCTACCTTGTTCATATCCTAAATATTCTTCATTAATGTTGGAAGGAGTGCCGCGACCAGTTCCTCTCTGCCTACTGATATTTCTACGTTGAAGTGGTGAACCTCTCGCAGTATTTGATGGATACTGACCTCTTCCTCTCCCACTAAACAAAGCCGTGACCACTGGACCAACTTTTACTCTGCCTCTACCTCTACCTCTACTTCTACCACCACGTCCTCTATCACCCCTTATTCTACCCCTTTCAGCACCTCGGTTACCTCTTGAACTTACTCTCTGTGATTGTTCATAGTGTTCATCTTTATTATTATAGATAAAAAATAGTACCAAGCTGGAACATTCAATACGTAATTACCTTGAAATCTATGTAAATAACATTAAAACAGACCTTTTCCTTGTATAGTACTATCTTTTTTGAAATTATTACTTGAAAATCCTTGGTCCACAACTTGACTGGAATTCGTAATTTGATTATTGCCAAGTCGAGAGAACACACTATTACCAACGCCACTTGTTGCTGTATTGCCTGCATTTACACATGAAAAAGAACAAAAATTGATTATTGAACTGTGTTGTGTATTATAATGACCGAATAGTAAGGACATGCAAAGTAAAAATTCGAACTTATGTAACATTAATATCAAAAGTAGCCCTTAGATCTATTTCAAAGGATACTGTTACAATTTACCGAATTGAACAGGTATCGCTGGATCTGTATCTTGCATGAAAGCTTGAGATGGTTCTTTATTCAATGTTGGGAATACGTCGTTACTAGAACTGAAATCAGTGGTAGGAGCTACGAAGGTATGAAAGAGATTGTGAATATAGTAATCGGATCGAATAAATTTATTTTTTGACAATATCATCATTATCAACAATTCGTACATACAGTATAGTATTTTACCTTGAGTCATTGTAACAAAGTTTGATTGTTTTGGCTTATTATAAGCCTCAGTAGGAATTTTAAATGAAGCAGCTTTCTTATTTGATATTTGCTGACTGTTTTTTTTATTGTTACCAAGCCTTGAGAAGATATTTTTGCTACCTCCTGATACATCAGCTATTAGTTTATAAAACAGAAAGCAAGGGTGTCTATTATAGTTCACTGATGACCAAATACTTTTAATTAATGAATGATTGTCTACAGTAGTACAGCATTAGTAAAGTATTGTTACTCTTGTTGGCAATCCGGTTCTAGAATTGTACATAATAGGCAATGCGAAGCAAAGGAAAATACTAAACGGTACAGAATACAGTACGATAACGTTATGTCCAAGTGTCGAGCGTATAATATACAGTACACTGCGAAACTCACTCATTTCAACGGCATCATCAGGTATCGCACCAGAAAATCTATCCCTAGCTGTGTTTCTACTTCCTCTACCAATTCTTCCCCTTGATCTAGGGTTGCGGAGAGTACCTCCCCTCTTGGCTCCCATCCGTAATCTATTCTTAACATTCTGCGTAGCTCCAGTTGCAAATGGTATACCTATACAATTCAAATGAAAGTGATTTGCATGAGTTAGTGTACTACTATTTGAAAATACAAGCATGAATTGTGTTGCTTTTAAAGAGAACATTGTTCTCCTAGCTTAGGTATACTTTACTGTCTTGTAAAAACTAAGTAATTTTATCGCACTATCAAATTGAACTGTGCCATATCATGTACAATTAAAGTGACAACAACAGTATTTGCGATTTAATATTACAGCATGGATTAAAAGACTCAATAAATACATGAAGTAGTCTTGGATAAAATGTATCCATTTTTTAGCCAATACGGGTATAGTAGATCAATGATAACTTGTAATACATTCATTAATTAATGTAATGCCTTATAAGCATCCCTTACTTTCATCGCCTGTATTTTGGTCGGGACGAAACATGATTTCAGTCTTGATCGTGGTACAGTATTTTCAGTGAAATATGTCTGATACAATCAAGAGCAGCAGTAGGAGGAGTAAACTTTAGCTATCTAGGATAAAATTAGCAATAGCATATTACTGTAACAACATCAGGCATCAGCAATCGCTGCAGCATTTAAACATTTCAAGAAATTACACAGTTGGTGCGGCAACAATAACGACTAAAGTAGGTAATAATTCGTCAGTAGATGGCCATCATTCATTGACGCTACTGATTGCTATAGAACAGTTGAATTTTCAAGTGCTACGATTTCCTGTAAGAAAACAAGGTGAATCAAATTTTGGACTGTTGTTATCCATGCATTCGTATCACTGAATGACATCATTGATTTGACATTAAGTCTAACATAAACGAGTATCTACCTTAAGATTTTTACCTATAATTACTACAGAAAATCGATCTATTCATACTCTATCTCATAATTGAGTGTATAAAGCAGTCAAAACAGCTAGTATTCAGTACTTTATCTCCTAAAATCACCCCAATTTCGATTTGTAATTGAATCTACTCATCGTCATGGCTAGGCTAATTTGCTTCGCTGTTCATGCAGCGTACCGTTACCGCGTTGAAAAAAAGTGACGTTGACCGAGCTGTATATGGAATTTATCCATGACTAAGTTGAAGATGAATTACTTACGTGCTAAGGCATTCAATTGGATTTCCAATCTTGCCCTTTCAACGATATTAGATTGAACTTTAATGGCAATAATAAAAGAAGATTCTAAGGCGAGATTGGTGGCAATGATGGCTGCTGGCTGAGTAATGCTAATTTCAATGAATCGTCCGCCAGAGCCCGATTCTACTTCACCGTGTACAGTATACAGTCTTACAGTACCTTGACGGTCCTACTGTACAGCGTACTGTATCGTACTGTACGGTACTATGCGTATGACCTGCTACAGTAGCTTCACTGTACTAAGACAAGTGAAACGCACCAAAAGACTGAAGTGCCGTTGACAGTAGAGGACTGTACCCGAACTAGCACACACTAGGGTATAGGCATACCTCTAGTGAGTACACTACAGCCACAAGTTGGTACATTAAGCACTGTATAGTAGATACTATAGTACGTGTAACCATATCAGCCGACAGCCACTGTACAAATTCATAGCGATTCATCATGGCGATGGGCTAGAAAATCATGCACGATTAGAGCCAATATCAGATTCATTCTCGAGTTTCTATTGCCATAGCTTTCTCTCTCGATCTGATCTTTCATCTGGGGTCAATAAGCAAACTACGACGTATACCGGATTGGATGACTTCTTTACTCATCTATGATTACCTCATCGCTTACAGTAAATTAATTAATTCATTATTATTATATAATATATGTGAATGTCGGTAAAATTGCCTGGCTAAATTAATTAATTATAGGAAACGAATCATACACCCAATATTCCACGGTGAGTAGTCATCCTCAAATGAACTACGATAATTCATCACGACTACTAATAATAAATTGGAAATTAGTAACCATCGAAGAGACTCAAAGCTATCTAACCTAAAGTCTTGAGGGTTACGTTAGTAGCGTAAACCTTACGAAACGGACAATCGTCGTCAGTTCAAGACTGGTAAACACTGCACTGAATAGTACTAAGTAGAATCGCTGAAGTAGACCGTCCATGTTATTATTAACCAGGAGAACAAGAACATGTCCTTGATTCATCGAGCTATTAGTGCTTGGCTAGCAATTCTGTTATTTGTCATATTCGTCTTATTGCAAGCTGATGGATTCATCCAATGGAATTGGTACCTAATCTTTTTATCTTTATGGTTATACGACTCTACTGCAGTCGTTTATTTCACCTACGATTGGTGGAAAGATCGCCATAAATACTCTAACCTAAAAATAGTAGTCTTGATAATTGTTAAACTCGTTTTTCAAAGTATTTTATGTGCTAAATTGGAAGGATATATTAACATATCCTATTATCAAGTCTTCATACCATTATGGCTACTTTTCATTGCAATTATAACTGATACCGTCGTACAGTTATCGCGTGTCAAGCGTAATTAAACTAAAAATATAGCATGACATGATATATCTAATTGTTCATGTTCATTGCCGAGATATAGTCAATGTCAAAGAATTAGAATCTCTCTTAATATATCACAAATTAGCGTGAATCTTAACAGTTTTACATTGTTGTTTCAATGCTCCAACAACTCGTTTGTTTGAAATTCTGCTTGCAATTGCCATTCGAAAACAATCTATCCCAACATACATGTACATTGTACAATGGTACAGTAACCAAAGAATAGACCGAATAATAGACATTTTCACTAGCAGTGAATAAAAGTAGCCATTGGCATCTACTGCGAACCTTTAACTTTATTCGATGGTTGGATTATGTTCTGGAACACCATAATATTAGATGTGTTGAAATTGCCGTATAATACGCAGAGAAAAAATATTGCTGTCCTGTATAACCAGGTTTTGTTGGTTCTGATCATGATTACACATTCCAGAAGACCGTTATTTCGTCTACTGTACACTCCTATTTTGATATATATTATCCTTTTATAGATACCCAATCTAAAAATCGCCTGTTGGATTTCTAGAAACTCAATATTTTAGTTATAGTACCAATGTTATCTTTTATTATTCATCAAATGGTTACAATATAAATACAGTACGAGTATAAACTGAAATAAATATGCAAAGAATGTATGCTCGCATTATACTGTATACCGTATGAAAGGCTATAACTTCGCTGGCATCTCATGATTGATTACTTACTGTTAATAATATACTGTATATATCCTGTATATCTATTACGTACAAATTGAAAAAAATTTATTAAAATATACAAAGAACTAATAAGACTGCTGTGCAAGCTTTATTTCAAGTAACGTGTGGACGTTGATGACAATTGTTTCTTCTCGCATATCGCCATGAGGTATGATGCAAACGGAGCATAAAGGCAATATAAGACGCTGTACTATGATATTACAATCATGCAGAATATCGAAATCTATACATAACCTTCCATTCGAAATCAGACAGCAGTATGCGCTAAGCAATATTGCTTAACATAACCTTCCATTCGAGATCATACAGCAGCATGCGCTAAGCAATATTGCGTATTTCAATTTAAAAAATATATTGACATCACAAATTATATTGAAGATTTACAATGAAATGCCCTAAACATGTAATCACAGAGTTAAAAGAGTGTATGATACTCATTTGTACATTAACCTTGCAACGTATTCGAGCTCATCACAACGCTTTCGCACATAATATAAAAAATTTACAGGAGCTCAGATGTACCCATCGCTGTCGTACATCAAGAATAATAAAAACATGCAATGCGATCAATCCCTTTCACATACTTTAGTGCATTATACAGCTTCATTCTGATTACCTTAAAATGTCACTTATCTATATAAAACGATAGCTATATACTCGGTTTTTTCAGCATAAAGAGGCAGCTTTAACAGAATCTTTCAAGCATTTAACATCAATAAATTTTGTACCATTGACAGAATTTTATGTACAAGTTATAAAAGCTATAGTAGCTGTTGGGATTATATCTAGCCAAAGCAAAGCTAGCCATTCTAAATGGTAGAAATATAGGTTATCCAGCTGGTGCAGATATCCACATACTCGACAACTCATATACGTTTACCCTAACGGAAAAATATCAATAAAGTAGGTTACCTTAGCACTATTTATAATAAATGGATATCAAAACCTAAATGTATCTATAGCTAACGCAATAAAGCCGGATATAAACGAAGATATTACCGTCTTATTATACTGATATAATAACGATATATGTTGATATATAGTATTTACGTATTAAATGATATTGTATGACTACTGAAAACATAGCCATCTATCAATTAAATACGCTGATTTTATACCCTAAATATATAACTTCTTACTGAAAGTAAGAAATTAAGGTAATTCTAGGGCTAACCCAGATTAATAACAGCTTTTGATTTCCTTAAATCTATTTATACTTGTAGTTTCTTACCGTAGCTCTAGCACATTCGGCTAAGGCATTAAATTCCTTTAAACAATTGTTATGGCCCAAGTTTTCCTTTTGGCTAACGCATTTTCCATATATTATAGCCTTTCGATGAAATACAGAAATTTATGAACAGTTAACATTGTTATTAGAGCCCAAATACATAGTATAGCAGCTATGAAAGGTAAAAACAAGATATCCTATATTGTGTATCCGTATAATGAAAACACTGCACGCTAGAATGAAGTACCTCATTGTGACAAGCTTGAAGAACCTTTGGCATATTGGCAAGTCTTTTACGCGCAGACTGTACCGAACTCATCACTTTATGACCATGATGGCCAATCATGACTGTTAAATCTGCAAAACAATGATGAAATGTCATGTTTTATTGGTTTTTGTATTACGCTATTAGGGTTGTTGTTCGAATTTGTAGACTGTACGTAAGATGTGCATTGTACAATATCTGTTACTGTGCATCTACACCAGAGTGAGTCGCCGTTCCTTCTTTGCATAGCATCAATGCCATATAAAATTATGCACTTTAAAAATCATACCAGACTTGTAGAAATATCTAGATTAGTGACTATTATGTTGACGTAGGCAACTTAAAATTCAGGGAAATTAAACTATACGCGTATATCAGCTACATTTTCAGCTGGTTTAGATCTACATGCTATGTTGTAGTTGTTTAATCGTTCATTGAAATATTGCTGTGCGCTGATTACTGATTTACTGTATAGTAACAAACAGTAATGATAGTTTATGAAGTCAATTCTAATCATTTATGGACAGGATTACAATTGGTACAGTCTACTACGGAACGGATTGACGAATAATGATACAGAATACAGCATAATTATGACCACGTACAGTTAGCTATGCTATGATGATAGAGAAAAACCTCTCTAGTTAGAACTTTCAAGTGTTACGAAGGCCTACAGTCGATTTTGCAGACGCTCTCCGATACATACGCGTACAATCCACCGTCGATGGCATAAGAGCAGGGAGTTTTTAAGGGAGGAAGTGTTGGGAAGGACTAGAATTGCTATCTGCTGTCGAGACTATTTACTGTACGTCAAGGTGAAAATACCAATTCAGTCATTTCAGTGTCATCGATGTACTCGTGTTACTCAAAGTGTAAAAATATTCTCATCATTACCTTATTTGCTTTTTGCACTGTCAGCTCGAGAATAGCAGCAAGAGAAGACAGCAACCCAATGTAAGATATTTAGTATCTGCTATGTTTAGATACAAGTAGGATTACATAGTTACATTACATCACTTGGATAACTTGATCACTAAGCACATAATGAGTTGATTACACCTTAGCATAGACATAGCATACCTAGATATGGAGATATGGAGTTCAGCACCCGTAAATTAGCTAATTAGGTCTTAAAAGTTCACGTTATTCAATGTTCGCTTCTTGCTGATTCATTAGTGTAACTGCAGTACTATAGAAGAAGACTTGGACTGATCACTCTTGGATGGACAGACATTTTCGGATTCATCTCGTCAAAATATTGTGTCAAACACTTCGTTATGACAGTACTGTACTGTACTTAACAAGTATCCAAATGGTCGATTTTAAACTGACTGATTATTTCTAAATTAAGTAATATTACGCTTAATCTTTATTATCTGTTACTAAGTTCCGCTTGGAGACAAGTATAGAAGGTCGTCAACGTTATTGAAATTAGTACCAGCGATTTAGAAAGGAGACACGCAAGATCGTAAGTAGCTCTTTTTGGCTATTTACAGTAAGGCCTTATTGTTCAGAAAAGTCCGCCTGTCTGAAGCAAAGCAGACTGGCGCATACTAATGTAGAGAGTTTAAAAGGGGTCTCTAGCGCACACTCCTGTACTACTACTGTAAACTTGAACTTTTTTCTAGTCTATGATTGTGATTGCACTGCCATAGCCATAATCATGGACTACTAAAAGAAGATCGGACCACGAAAAGAAGACCGGACCAGTCGGTCTTCTTTTAGTAGTCCATGCCATTACTCAACGTCGAGTAAAAGTACAGTACTGTATCACTCTGTATGTAGAAAATCTTTCGTTTATGTAAACCGTCATAATTGATGTACTGTATTAGTACTAGTCCTATTAAATCAAGTTGAGCAAAAAAGTATCCATTAAATCATCCATGCCTTGCATGCATAGGGATTGTCGTCAACAGATGATAAATTGAAGGTAAAAATACTAAATCGACTCTTTTAACTCTTTTAACGAATTAATAAAAGCTGCAGAAGTCCAAAACTAAAGGAAATACAGTATTCTGGCCTCAACTACGCATGCGGTCCACACAGACTATACTGTATGATACAGTCAGTACTAAGTCATTAAAACATCACTATGGAAAAGTTGCAGCGTTGATCGTACGGTACTGTATGACGTGGTACAGATGAAATGACGCCAACCGAGTTTGATAACAACACCATGCGAAAACAAATGCATGGATCGAAATTCTTTGTAGATAACACCCACGTGATCATCGCTGGTGATCATGCTCTGTCTAATTTGGTATTGTGGCGGGAAATCTGAAAGGCTATTTCGCGCCACAAAATTCTATATGTGTCTGCCCAAATTGGATTCAATCTCATTCCAGCTTCAAGCACAATTTCGTGGGTCACTTGCAACAAGTGTCAGTCGTCTTTCCTACATCCGTTCCACATCGTGCTTGACCATTCAACCTTTCAGGTGTGACGTCTATCCAACATCGTAATCGAAGCCCTCCAACGCGTGGAAGAAATTTTCTCTTTCTCCTTGGCCACCTGGAAAATCCAATCAAGTGTTGGACCATCATGGAATTGGTAGGATTACTCTCTATTTCTACCTTTATACAACAGTCTATATGATGGAGAGTTGATTGGCATGAATACTATACTGTCGATGTTGATTGCTAGCGAAAAAGAAGTCTTCCATCAGTCCATTGCATCTACAATTGACGTTGTTGTTACTGTTTATTAATCGACTTGTTGGGTTACTTTTAGTCTAAGAAATCGAAAGATGATCCTGCTCGCCAACAGGAATTACTCATGCAAATCAAGGTAAAGATGATGTTTCATCATCCAATACGTAGAGTAATCATCTTGTCGCTGAGAGCACAAGAACTAATTTTGGGGGCTTGTTGTCCTTCAATGATGATCCAAATTAATGAATAATCAATGATGGATCTGTCGTAAACTTTGATGATACCCACTGCTAAGTCTACCAGCCCTTAATCTACTGTAGACTCGGCTTGACTCATCAATAGCATGCACACTTAAAACGGTATAATAATAATAATCAACTCCATACCAATCTCTCTCCAAATAATTAACAAGGTTAAAAGAAGCTGTAACAAGACCACCATCCAAGATTGAATATCGCCAATTGATATACAATGACTTGAATGTATCCATTATCCAATACAATAAACTATCTAATAATCCCCTCATCACCATCATCATACGTATGATACAGCAAGCGATTGCATAAGTGATATTGCCTTCCAGTATCCTAGACAAAAACTGAAAAAAAAAACATCACCAATAGAACACGATTCGTACGGCAGTTTCCGTGTTGATCCTTTCCATCACCAGTCACTAGGCGTGATGAAGTGAGTACAACTTTATACTTTAACTTAGGAAAACATCGGCAACTACTGATGTGCGCAATTGTGCTATCTACCTGCCGGCAATGCTCCAAAAAATGATCATCAATAGATAGTACGGTATTGTCGGAATCAGCCTGCCCCATAATCAATAGGCTGTAGCTTAATTGACTGACCAGATGGTGATGAAGAGAGTATCAATGGCCTAAAAGATACAGAATTCGTATAACAAAGAAGTAGTAATGCCGCAGATCTTGTAGAACACTGTAGCGATTGAAAGGATCTTGAGTTAAGGTTAAAAGCAACTAAAAATATCGATAGATAAAATTCCACGTGCACGTAGAACAATTCCTAAGACATTCTTGTTAGTAGCCCTAGAGGGAAAGGATATAGCATGAGCTTATCATTACGATGGTAGATTATATAAATTAGCCCTACACAATCCACTTCATGTAATTAATTTATTTGCAATACTGTACGGTCTCTTGCTAAACTTGTACTAACAGAGTATTTGATATCGATCGTACTTCCAGAAATGGCTAACTCTAAATACGTTAAGAATCTACTTCATGTAATGAATTCATTTGCAATACTATACGGTCCCTTGCTAAACTTGTACTAGCAGAGTATTTGGTATCGATCGTACTCTAGAAATGGCTAACTCTAAATACGTTCAGCACAAGTATCATAGCAAATTTTACCGGGTCAATTTCCCCTACACCATTGGTGTTGGTGTCCTAGAAATTTTTCTACTCATCATAATGTCGAATTCTTTCATCATGTGCACGAGATCGTTCACTGCAATATGACCTTGCAATGATAAACAGCAGTTCCTTCCATACAGTATACAGTAGTACGTTTTTATATCTAAATTCGTACTGTAAGTTATGTAGCACGAATCCAATGGTCGATCTTCACGACTCGAACCAAGAGTAAATATTTTATTGGATAGAAAGAAAACAATCGATTATAACATAAATATTAATACAAACTTACGAATTTATATGATCATCAGTAAATGGTATAACTGACTGCTATATTTTAGGCAAAACGAAGACTGGATATGGATCAGACGTTGAACAAAAACAATCAAAATGTCTTTAAAACTCCTACCTCAAGCGGACGAGGTAGAAGGAGAGGCAGGAAAGCATCAACTGTGAAAGGTACAGTCGCTACGCAAGCTTTGGTTTCGTTTATCGGTAGTATTCACCATGGCCGTCCTGTACGGTACAATAGTAATACTTTAATGACGGCCTCAAGATGTTCATTCATGATATATATTTATTTGCCTATACATATGTACAACGTAATCGGTCTAGTCATTATAGACAATGTATTAGTAGTAGGAAGATCATGTTTAACCTGGTCGACGCTCTCGATCTTGCGTATCGACTAGCTGATTAAAGATTCTCTTCAGTAGATGTAGAGTAAATGACAAAGAATGAACTGATTCAATGTTAAGTACGTACATACCCTTAATTAATTTCTTTTCTAATCCGTCATATTAGCTGCACCTGTGAAAACCACTACTCCACCAAGTGAAAGCAAACGTTATGATACTTCACTGGGATTGTTAACTAAAAAATTCGTAGTCTTACTGCGGGAAGCTCGAGATGGCGTTCTCAATCTTAATAATGCCGCTGATAATTTAACTGTACAGAAACGTCGAATCTATGACATAACAAATGTCTTGGAAGGAGTAGGGTTGATTGAAAAGAAATCCAAAAATAATGTTCAATGGAAGTAGGTCTTGACATAACGCATTCGGCTTGACGGTTAAGATAAAACGTTAAAATGAAATTACCGTTACTATTTATTGTAGGGGATTTCAGTCATGGAAATGTGGTAAAATCAACATTCCTGCAAACTCTGCTAATGAGACTGGTTTAAAAAATCTTCACACAGCAGACGATTTCCGATGTCAGATTAAAAAATTACGTGAAGACGAGAAAACATTAGATTCCATGATTGCTAAACTAGAAGAAGAAAATAAAGCTTGTAAAATATCTGATGAAGCGTTAAAGTAAGTGCACCCTTAATGATCTACTGTATTAAGTTATTATTTATCAACTACCTCAAAAGCTGACTTCAATTGAACTATGAATTAATCTAATGGCGTACCTCAATTTATTTTATAAAGGTATGCATATGTTACTTACAATGACATCACAAGCATCAAGGATTTTAGTAATCAAACTATTATTGCGATAAAAGCATCCAAGGATACTCTATTAGAAACAACAGAGGTATTAATTATACTTGCAACGGTTTATCAGTATGTGCCCATTATGTAAAGTGCAATAATAGTTAATTTTAAATATACCAGTGGTGTATTTTCCTTTACATTGTACAATTAACAAAATGATTCTCTCTTCTATATACAATTAATAGGATAGACAAGTCTGGTTAAAAAGTAATACTGCACCTATTGATGTATACTTATGCTCAGATGGTAGCCAAAGCTGTGGCGAAGTAGGCCAACAATACAATCAATCTAATGATCATCTTACAACCTTTTCTAATGCGTTTGAATTTCTGACATCAAGTGATGACAGCAATGATTCGTCAGCTTTAGTATCGGACAGCAATCAAAGTAATAGTAATCATGATATGGATTACTACGACTATGGTGCCAACACGGATGCAATATCTAAAGATAGAATGCTAACATCGGTAGCATCTGAGCACAATATCAGTATGGGAATTCCACCAACTTTACATGGAAGTATAACAGCACCTCCTCTTACTAGTTATGGCAATAATCCTAACTTATGTGATCAATTAGATGTTAATAACCATGGCTTGAGCAGGTGTCTATATGAATCAGAAATAAATAATTACCAATCTGATTTGTCTTTCTGTACACTTGACCATCCAAACGAATTTACAACCCGCGCTAGTGACTATTTGTACTCACTTAGTGAAAATGAGGGTATTGCGGATCTATTTGATTGTGGTGATATTGTTGGTAGCTTATAATAATCCCATCGTATCACGAATGCCTGTAGCCATTTTTATTCAGTGCAAATTTTATGTAAAAAATACAGTGAAACTGTTATTGATGAGCAAAATTATATACTATCCACGCAATGCGTCTATATCAGTATTATTGTTTTACATAATTTGAAATATTTTAAAATTGCAACATTTCAAATTTACTATAATGCGATTGATACTTACCCCACGTCGCTATTGCAATTTTCAAATCTTAAATGCTATTACTGCAGTATAATGGTATATGTTTATTTTTGTGATCAACTAATGTAGATAATAATATCATGCTGCGCTATCGTAGTACAGGAAAGTATTGTATTATACAGTATGTGTGTTGTATCCTCCATATCTTTTTGACACCATTGGTTAACCCCATATTTGGTGCAAGAGTATCGGCTTAAAAATTATAAGTACAGTTTATGTTTAAAAGATTACTCAAATATCTTCTTTGCGTCCTGGTATATTCACAATAGCTTACCGGCTATTAAAGTATAAACTTTGTGAAACAGCATAAGTAGTTGAAAATAGAACTACCGTTTATGCTGCAACTTATAAAGTAAGATTTTTGATGTAAGGATTACTTTCAAAATATTGTCAAGTTTATTGTTGTTTGAAGTTATCGATATATTTATAAATCCCTTTGAAAAATTTCAGCTCTGAGCAATATCAAAATAAATCTTCATTGTCTCCATTTCTTTAAGCCTTAGATGTGTAAGGTATCCTTATTAGTTTCTTCCTTCATCGTGTTAGTGGATACAGTAAAAATTCTTACAGATAACGCTATTACTGTATTTACTCTTTAAGAACATCCATCAATACTACAATGTCAGTAACAGTGAAAATTTTCTTGGTTTTAATCAAAATTATAGGTGTACCGTATTTACGGCTCAAGAACGGCTATGATATATAATTTACGATAGCCATAGCTAAGGTTGTCACGAATATTGTGATGATAGTTATTGATAATACAAATCATCGATACGAACAGATATCGCATATCCTAAATTAGAAATAGTAAAGCAAAAATCGCCGGTATGTCACATCGTGCATCTTAATTTATGGTAATCGTAGTTAATTTTTTATCCAAGCTAAATGTTCCAATTGTCTTTACTCATGATAAATACGTATATCTCAGGGACAATTAACTGCTGCTTTGATTTAGAATGTATAAAATTCATAAAAGCTACAAGTTTCGATGATAATAAATGTGATCTACCATTGTTGATGATCAAAATCATCGTCATAGGATATCGCCTAACTTCATTCATAATCACTGCTAAAATCATCACAAAAATCAGTTCTACGAACAGTTACTGTAACTGTGCTAGCCCTTGCTACTGAAACCTTATTCAAACAGTAATAAATATCACCGTTACGGCCATTCTTAGGAATGGCCGTAACGGCACTATCTAGTTCAAACCTCATAGATGATATCTTATACATAATGTGTAATTATAATCGCCATTTTTGCAAAGTTTAGTTGAGATAATAACAGGACTAGCCAATGTTCTTCACAATACATACAAGAGGTTAACTAAAGAAACTGCCATTTAATTCGTATAGACTTTAATTCATTTGTAGTATCATGAAGTATAAAATTAAAATCCACAAAGTAGAAATAGATAGCATATGGTGTAAATATATAAATTTAGTTTGTCGGTATAATTTACCTTACTTCTGATACAGTATCATATTCAATTACAGAACGCCATTATCACGTCAACAATCGATGCTAAATATTCTATGAATAGATTATTCTTGACAGTCTGCCGTACATATGCCCACTTTACCATAGTTATTAGTTGTGAGTATCTTTTTATACTTATCTTCATCGTTATTAGTAGATACGGCATGACGTTATTTAGGAATTGCGTTAAATAGTTTCATAATGGTTTACTATCATTATAATAAGTTAATAGGGCTAAAAGCTCTGATTAGGAAAAATTACAATTTATATGAAGAAAATAATTGTCACTTTACTGCTTACAAACAAATTATTGGATTATAAACGTATATAGATAGAAAGAATAGCTTTATAACATCCGGATTAAAGGTATAATACTAGTTTTTGTTCCTTTAGAATCTCATATTGATAGAGATGCGTCGAAATAG
Source organism: Trichoplax adhaerens (assembly GCF_000150275.1). NCBI lineage: Eukaryota > Metazoa > Placozoa > Uniplacotomia > Trichoplacea > Trichoplacidae > Trichoplax > Trichoplax adhaerens. The sequence goes on along the minus strand of NW_002060951.1, from coordinate 1,357,743 downwards.
GGCTGTCTTATATTAGATTTTAAATTAATGCAAGCCAGTCTTCTACCAAAACTTATAGTAACCATTGAATTTTAAATTTAGTAATCAATATATACATATATTAAACTTTCTCTAGTGGAACAGTAGTTTGAGTTTTTTGTGTTTCTTTAAGCGGTTCACTAATAATATGGCTATGTATTTCCATAAATAAAGGAATATAGGTTAAGTAGTCTATAAATTCAACGGTTCCAACGTTGTTTTTATCAAATTGTTTGCGAACCTAATGGAAGTAAAGAATCGATTTATATCCTATCAGTTAATTAGTATAAATTAACATTACTGTTATAAAACTTAGCTAAATAAAAATTGATGACGTCTGTCAATAAAATTAAGTGAATATTGAAAATTTTACCAGTCTGACTTGATCATGGGATAAGCCACCAGCAGCAAGCTCAATAGCTAGATTATCCAAAGTAACAACACCCGATGGTCTATTAAAATTATCTTCGTCCAGTAAATAGAATAATTCCTACAACAAAAAATAGATTAAAAATTAATATACAATATTTGACTTAGAATAGTCTAATCTTGATAAATTTAATTATTTAAGTCAATTGCATGCTACTTGAATCACTGAGCTAAATTAACTTGATCATGATAAGGTAGAAATTATTTTCATCTATGTTTTAAAACGAAAACAGGATAATTCAATTATAATTATTACTCTATATCAAAGCCTTTGCAGTCTTATTTATACATCAAATACACTATCCGGTTTTTAATTTTGGACCTATTATCTAATCATAATCTAATAGCGTTAATCTCCATCACTCCTTTAATACTCACTTTGCACTTTTGTAGCTTGACATCCAGGGCATCAAAGGTTAGCTTGTTAATCATATTTTTAACAACACCACTAATAGATCAAGAATAACATAGATTAATTTATTGTAATTACAAATCGCTACAGCAGTCAGAAAATTTCCTGACAGAAATACAGCTATATTGGTTGATAAATAGACTTACTCCAAAGCTACAACTTTCTCTGACAATGCTGCTACTAAGGTGAACAATTTAAAGTTCAACTTTTTCCGGCCAGGTAGATCAAGGATCTAATAAGATTAAAATTAATTGATTAATTTATGTTCACTAACTCTATTTTAGATCTATTATCTCCTACTGCAGTATTTTAAATACTCGTTGTCGACAAAACCCATTTTTAAAGCAAATTTATATGGTCATCAATGAACTATATGAAGGGAATTGTTCTAATTGTAGGTTATTATTTATTAGTATTTAATCTAGTATTAGGATTTATATCAACATTCTACTCTTTAATTTCACTAGAAGGAATGTTGAATTATATGGCAAACCTGTTTGACAAAATCGATTTCTTTCTCTGAAATTAAATTTCGATTGACAGTCTTGAGAGCTGAACCAAGTTGTTTTAATGTCAATGATTTGTGGAACTATACCAAAAAAGCAAAAGCAATCAATAATAACAGAATTAAATTTTATCAAAAATCGACGAATTGATGGTATACCGTACTAGGTAGTTGATAGTATTCATTAATAGATGAAAACAACATTTGTTGTCTAGCAAACCTTTCCATCGCGTCCTCTCCCTCGCGAATGTGATGTAAGATATTTACTTTCTTTTCTGCCACCAGCGCTACCTGCTGTGGAAACATGGCGTGTTTCGGTCATTGCTCTCCTTCTTGGTTGATAAGATTCTCTCTGGTCAAATTCTGAGATATAATTGGAGTGTTGCCGCAAAATTTTAGTCGGACCATCTGATGCACTATTAGGCTGACTACGATGTTGCAAAAAATCTGGCCTGGCAGCTTCATCTGGCTCTTCGATAATTGGTAATCTTAAATGTGCACTTTCGCCATCCATGGCCATACCACCTGCACCTCTCGATGCTAATGGCGTTGTAGTTGTCGAATCGACTTTATTAGACGATGATACATTCGATAAATGATGATCTCGGCCAGATGAACTGAGAATGCTAGCCGCTGATTTAAAGTCAGCATCATTAAGTACCGATAGATCACCTCTTGTCTTGTGCAATAAATCTCGAACTTCTTTCATATTATTACGAAATTGGATAGACTTTGAATCTGTTCTTGGTATAGCTGATAACATGCCTTCAATTTCACCAATGCTTAAATCGCTATCGTTGGATGATGCTGGCGATACATTTGTCGACATGACTTGTCGTAGTTTATCTAGTAGTAATTCCCTTTCTTGTAAGCTACCTTTGGTTACAGCATGACGGCCTGTAATAGTTAATTGCGGCTGTTGATTTAAAGCAGCCATGGTTCCTTCAGGATCCAATCGATCTAATAATTGTGCCGGTGTCATTCCACGAATTTCACTACCGGTAAGGCCTAAGTGTAGCTATAAATTTGCAATCATATTTCAGTCTTGGTTGTGAATTATAATTGACGTATTTGACATTCTGCTATAACATTACTAATTCTAGTTACAATATAATACTTTTAGGCATACAATAATAATATGATTAAAGTAATATTATCAAATTATTCGAAGCACTTATAAAACTCTCAAGAAGCAAGGAATACATTGATGTATCTACCCTAGTTGATATGGTACTTCTTAATTTGTTATTAAATTAATATAGAAATAAAAACTCTCAATGAATATATTAATTTATTTACCCTGGTTGGCATTGCCGATACTGTTTTTTTTGGTGATTTTTGAGGTGAGCTAGTGATGACTGGAGAAGATTTCTCTTCATCATTATCAACTACTTTTCCATTTTTTTCCATAGTATCGTCTTCTTCTACTTCAGGTTCTTCTATAGTTTTCATTTTCTCTCCTTGATCCTCCTTGTCATCATTAAAAAAATCATACCCATATATTTAATAAACAGACTATTGTTTTATAAAGCGTTGTTGTATACTTACAATATACCGGTAAAGAATTACAATAACGATAACGGCAATATTTTGTCAAAATATTAAGTATAAAATATCATAACTTAATTCTAGAGTAAAACTAAGTGTTAGAACTGCAACCAAGTCATAGAGTTGAAAATTAACTGTAAAATTTAAATTTTAAATGGGATGGAGACTGAATTTATAATATAATTTTCTTGATAAAGATAAAACTGAAATCTGCTTCGATAGTAAAGATATCTGACCTAAGAAACAATTTAAATAGATTCAAATGAAAGTCGTTGCTTTACGCTATTCTTGCTTTACGCTATTCTTGCTTTAGATATCATACCTTATCATCTTGAATAATTTTATTGTAGACACTGCTGTACTGAATAATTTTATCTTTGCTGTGTAAAGGAATAGATACAATAGGTTAATTGCGATTGGTAAAATATTATGATGATATAATAGTACGCGTACACAGCATAAACCAATTTTAATATAGGCTATGATGAACCGATTACAATAACAACTGGACATGACATTATAAAATCTTATTTACCTTAGAACCGAGTATTTGGACAAATAATCCAAAGCATCAAAGTTAACTAGTGTGAAAAGATGATATCATATTGATTATTTACAGAGATTCAGAAAGTAGAGGTACATTAAAGTATTATTTTGCAAGTTAATGGTGTATCAAGCACAATCTATTTCATTAATTGCGATATCAATCACTTAGTCATGATATTATAGATGGGCAAGAGGCTAGCAGAGACTCTATTAGATTTATAAATAGAGCGATGCTTACTCGGTGATATCATCTTAGGGCTGTAAAATCTATCGTAGTAATCGTCTTCATCATCATCCAAACCTAACTGATTTGTTTCACTATCTGGGGTATGATTTTGTCGATTTCTTTGAAAACTATTGAATTTAATTAATTGATAAGAAAAGAAATTATTCGATCGATAAATTTGGTAGCCAGAAAATGTATTACAACATATTCTTGAAAAATCAATTACTCTACCTTGCTTTAATTATGACTTTCTTCTTTTTCTTTTTTAACTGTTTCTTTTCAGGTGCTTGTGATTGAATTTCTTTACGTCGGAATCCTAACCATTTTGATCTATCAATGTTTGGCTAAAAAATAAATGATTAAATAATGGTTATCCTTTCAGATTTAAATAATATTTATGCTCTTACTTCGCTACGACACAGGAGATGAATACATATTATATGAGTTTAAAAACGATTAGTTGTCAAATTTTTCATGATGGTTGTATGCTAGACTGTAAAATTGGATGAATATGTTCCTCTTATTATTCGAAAAGAAAGTAAGTGTTATAGGCTTGCGAATGCAATTAGAACACGTCATGCTTGTTATACTTTATACGGTAAAAAAGCATGTTTATCATTCATGCTTTGGCATGAAGAAGATCAATCGACTTGATCTTTTCCTTATATATACGCAAATTAATAGGATCAAGAATCGCTCCATTAAGTATCGTATATCCGAAAACATGAACAGAGATAGGCGCACAGTATCTTGATATTGTAATCAGTACAATAAGAAAGATCTGTATTCGAAAAGCTACCTTATCATCGGAGAATGTTGGCACTGGTGGTGGAGCTATAGCAGGCATATCAGGAGCTTCAATAGCCACTTTAGGTATGTCTGATATATCAACATCGGGAATCGTAGTTTCTGTTTCGTCTATTTCTCCTTCTTGTCTACTTTCATTGCGTGAATTACATTTACTTTCGAATAAATCACCTCCACGACGAAAAAATATTTCGGCATCGAATGGAAAGAGATTACCAACAAAATCTTCATCTTTCTTATAATCTGGTGCAGTAGCAGTATCTTGTATATCAACAGTCTCGTCAAGCTGGGCGGCAGTAAATGAATATAAGCCTTCACCCAATGGATTTCTATCTTCATCATCGTCGCTATCCTACATTACAAAAAAAAAATAGATTAGCAGTTATATCAGTTCATTTCGTTAGTCAAGAGCAAGCGGATCACTTAATATGTAATAAAATATAGAAATCAACATCAACTTACTGCTAATAGATCGTCCGTATCTTCATCCGTTAAAACTTCGGAACTACTAACTTTGAAAGATAAGGGATCGATTAATGGGACTAATGGAGGTTCTTTTAGAGACCTTCCAGCGTTAGGTTTTCGGATATTTTGAACTTTATTCTTTCCCCTTGATAGAGGATTTTGCCTTGAAATTGGAGATACTCCTAATGATAATCCTTTCGTTTCTGTTGTTGTATCATTTGCTAAAGAATCTAATTAACCAAACAAAAGTTAGTCTCCATAAATGTAGTCGATATGTTCCGGCAGATAATAATAGTAAGATCCTGTAATGACTTACTTGTCGTGCTCAACTTTCCTATCAATTCAACATCAGGGATTGGCTCAGGAGTTTGAGGAGCTTCGATCTTTGGTACATTTTGCATGGTCGGAGCTTCTGGCCTATTCACAGTTTGGTTTTCTGAAGGGCCATTTTTGGGGATAATTTTATTGGGTTTCTTGATTGAAATGCTGCGGCCTTGGTTATTCGTATCTTTTTCCATATGCAACGATTGACCATCACTAGCTGAATGACTTTCTTCCAAGTTATTTTCGTCATGAACTAGAGCATCTTGATCTGATTTAAGCATAGAATCATCCGTTTCATGAGCATGGTTATGATCAGGATTGTCTATATATTCTCCGTGCAATAATTCTTCAGTTAAATCAACATCAGTCGGTGAATTTTCTCGCAAGACAGGATCATCTTCATCAACAAAAAATTCTTCTTCTTCTTCTTCTTCTACTTCAACTTCTTCTTCTACTACTACTATTTCTTCTTCTCCCTTCTCATTCGTTCGTTTGATTGTTCTCTTAATTCGACGATTTTTCTGTCTCTCCATAATTCTTCTTTCCACGCCTAAAATACGAAGCGATGAATAATAAATTTGAATTACGGTATGCTTGCATAAACTGATCATCTTATTATATACTATATCTTATTCTGAATCGATTTAGTGAAATAATCGATTAATTCCATCATACCTTGTCGTTTATCTAGCGCGGCTACATATTCATCTCTTCGAAGAGCATTATTGTTAACTAAAATGCAAAAAGCCAATGTAGTTAGTGGTTAAAACTATAAATGATTATTATTATTATTGGCTATCCAGCGCCAACTTTGTTAAATAAACACAGCTATCAAGTGCTACTAATTAGATTCACCGACAGCGCGATTATAATTTAAATTAATTTTGAGGTCTGTATAACATTGATTATAGTTTAATCAAATCAATATTTACAGTTTTAACAATACTGGCCGTTGAATGAATTCTACAGTCAGAAACAACATTAATCGAAAATTTTAACTAATTTATTATAATGAAAGTTGTTAATGAATTAAATGTTACCTGGCTTATAAGTTAAGTAAACTCCCCCTCCAATAGCTCCTGTTAGATCAAGTGGTACTGAAATAGGAATACAACCAATTATTCACCAAATAAATATAGACTAACTGATAATTTTATTTTTCATTATACGATGCCTGTTCTACCATCACTTCTAAATAGAATCACACCTATCAATTTACAGTATAGCAAGATAGTAATAATAGCCTGTAAACATTTTCTTTACTATTTTCGGAACTATACTTGCTCAAGCTAGGCCTACTTTGTAAAAAGTGTAATCAAAGTTACAATAGTCTATTTTCTATAGCAACAGACCATCACTACCATATAGGATTAAAAGTTTCAAATTCATAAAATAGCGGTATATTATTGCATAAAATTGATGATATTTCTGCGATCTATGGCCTTCTTCGTATCATAGTGATTTCTATCACTATTCAATAAAATATTTAGAGTTTATTGGCAAGATAGAGGCATCTCCTTACATGAATTTTCTTCGACGTGTCCATCGTCTTTACTCTGGTTTTTACCAGTTTGAGTTGAAGACAGACTATGCGTATCCGTATCATCATTCCTTTTTCGATGTTCTGCAGAATCAGTACTTGGATTAATAGTATAACTGCGTTGTCTAAAGGTTGGTTTAGCAATTTTAATCCCATCGACTTTTTGAGCAACAATTACTGGATTAACAGTTTTAATTCCAATTTGGAGCCTTGGCGGAGCTAAAAATCCTCCAGATGCTGCTGGTGCGTCATTACTGTTTTCAACATCTTTCGATTCTAGTTTGTGTAATGTAAATAAATCAAATTTTAATATGGTAAGCCAAATAATTTAGATTGACTTGAAGTGACAACTTCGAGCAATAAATAATAGCACTATAATAGAAATACGTTTTGAATAAATTGCTTTTAATAAAAACTAGACAATTAAATATGTCGCGATACTCGTAATCATAAATAAATAATTTTGTAGTCAATTCTATTATCTAACCTTGAGGTGGATTTTTAACCGATTTCGTTATATTTTCGTCATCATTGTTATCGTCATCATCAGACTTATCGCTAGGTATATTCTTAATTTCATCCTTTGCTACTGATTTAGGAGCAGCGATTTGTGATTTAGCTCGGCTTCGCCCAACCTGCATTACTATAATGGTAAGGGTAAAGAATTTTAAAACTTTAAGACCACATTCAATTAATTTAGCAATCTTTTACATAAGCTTATCCAACTGTCGCAAAATTGAATACAGGTAGGCGAAATCTGGCAAGACAATGTAGGATACATACATGGATTTAATGAACGTTTATTCAATTCATTAGGGTTATTTTTTCGCAGAATAACCCGTTTTAGCTCGTCCATAACTTCATGGTGACTTTGCTTAGTTAATTCTACTTGTTGTCCGATAGAAATATCTTCTCTTGCTTGTTGAGTTGTAATATGTTTACCACCAATCATGAAACCTAAATTATCATTTGTTTGATCGCCTAACTGACTTGGATGAGCATCGGTAGAGGAATAGACCTGCTGCATTCTACTATTAGTTGCTATAGACAGTGCACTATTAGGAGTTACACTACCATCATCTAAGCGATAGATCTGACCAGCAAGATTCGTTGCACTTGGTGCTCGAGCTTCGTCAGGATACCATAATTCACTGGTAGGTGTTGCAGTTAGAGCATCTTCAGCCGGTTGTGCAACTACAATACTAGCGGAATTTTCCTCTTTCTCTGCCAACAACAGTGATGATTTCATGTTGGATTCAGGATGTTGATTTGAAGCCGGAACATTGGTAATATGAGCATTAGATCTATCCTCATGTAATGCCAATCCTTTTTGCTTTAACTTGCGAATTTTCATCATTTTATGGCCTTTCTGGCCTTCTATAACCTCATCATCATGCCCATCATCTTCTTCCATTGTTAACATTTCTTCTTCTTCTTCTTCTTGGGGATTAACGATAGTGTAACTCTCTTCATTTGAATCAACTATATCTGCAACTACATTCTCTGTAGTCTCATTTTTATCCTCTTCATCACTTTTCATAACATCGATATTGGCGTGGGGTAAACTATATGGTACCGATGACGAAGTAGTATTAATTGTTATAGATTTCTGTGGTTTTCTCGAATAAGCATGATCTTTATTTGAATGATCGCTGTTATAATTATCTTCTTGCGATAGATCATTGACATCATCGAGATTAGATTGTTCAAGCCTAGAAGCCAGTATTTCCCTTTTAACTTCAGCAGCTTTATCTTCTAACTTGGCGGGCTCATTATAGATAGATAAATGATCAAAGTCTTCAACAGGAACTGGAATATATTCATCTTCTGGGTTATCGAGAACTGTATTAGGTGGAACTATAGTTGGGATATAGCCAACCTAGATTACATTAAATTAATTATAATTTAAATCTGTTTGTCATGATCTCCTAATCATAGTAAAATTTGGCTAAAAATATATTAAAAATTTAAGGTTAGAATTCTTTTACCGATAATAACTTATAAATAAATATAGAAGAGATTAAAAGCTATAATTACGAATAGCTGCACTATAGTTGACTATAACAATTGCCTTTCAAAAGATCGAATGATTAAAAACTGTGCATATTAGTATATCTATTCTGTTATTATATGTTCGAGCAAATATATTTTAGTTCTAAATAAGTGAATATAAAATACTATACTATTATATCTCTCTGATAGAAGGTAAGAATTAAAAAATTTTATGAAATAAGGCTCTAAAACACTAATTTAAATCCGTGAAGTTATTGCGTATCGCTATCTTGTAAAATAATTTTAAGATATTGCATGGAAAATAAATACTATAGTTTGCAATAATTTAATTGGCTCCTAATATTATAATTACCTCCGTAGCATGGGATGTTATTACATCGATTTTAATGGCAGGCTTGCTTCTTTGTAATCCAAAACTGCCAGTATGTTGATTCCCTAACTTGGTATAATGAGCTATTGTCGTGTTTTTGATATCGTCCATACTTTGAACAATCGTGAACTTATTATTGCTAATATGATTACCACGGCTATCAGTAATTCTCAATGATTTCTTTAGTTTAGGATCTAACTTGACTAATGGTATGCAATAAATTTTACCAACAGCCTTATCTTTATTTTTTTCCTTTTTTAATTTTTTCTCTTTCATCCTTTTATCAGCTACTAAACTAATTCGTTGATCAATAAACTTGGTAGTTGGTTTCTTTTTCACTTTAGGCCAGACTGGTGCTGGCCAAGGCAGTGGATTATGTGGAGTCCACTTAGGCGATTCAGGTCTAGTTGAATTCTTATGTACAGGTGTGATAGGTACATGATCTTTTAATAAATATCCTAAATTGAAGCAAAATTATAAGTATATCGATTGTGTAAACGATATATCATGATTACCTAATAGTGGCTCCGTGCAATCAGAGCCCGTATTCGCTACTTACCGGGTAAAATTTTACTATAATCTCTTTCAGGTAATTCAACAAATCTCAGTCGTGGTGGAATAGAACCTTCATCATCAGGATTAAAATTGGACAGTATATCTCTCAATTGCTGGTTAAATATAATATAACCCCCTCCCGTACGAATAGCTCTTGGAAACCTAAGGTATATGTTTAGCAATTGAATTTTATCATTAAAATATAGCACTTAGCTTCTATAAGATATTTCAAATACACATTCAAGCAATTTATTCACTATCACCATTCAATTACCGAAGTTCTTGAGTTTCTAATCGGATACACCCTTTACAAAGAGATGCAATAGGCCTATTTGGTTCTCGTTTTTCGTGATTGTGGATGGATTTATTGTCCATGGGTGGCTGAGCAACAATAGGCATGTACTGAACCTTTTTATCCTCAGTAGGTGGATGATATAATTGCTGAACATACCATATACATAAGATTTATTTTAGATATAATCGATTAAATATATTGTCTTTTAGAATTTCATATCAGATGCTATTTAATTCCAATGTTTATGCTAAGAGTAAACGTAATATTATACATCTAAGATATATCGGCGATATCATTCCGAATCTACGTAAAACAGAACTTAAATTACAGTAATCATGAAATTAGTCCTTCATTCAATCTCCAGTATACTGTAGATATTAATTCTGTCTATTGGTAATTATACTGAAACAACATTGTAACTGCTATGCTAATATAAATAAGAAATAGGTGGTTTCTGTACAATTAAAAATATATATGAGTATAATGTACACACTTACCTCTAACATCGGTCGAATTGTATCGGGTACTTCAGGAATATCCGGCAACCATATTAAATCATCTTCGGTAATATAAATATGTCCACCACTTTGTAACAAAAGAAGAAAGTTTTGTTATTCATTTAAAAATAAAAATAAATAATCAAAGTATGTAGAACATCTTGTCCAAAATATTGTCGAAAATATTTCTTAGTACAGTATGCAATGTGATAGCTATCATAAAAGTATTGATAAAAACCGTAGTTTTTACTAGCAAAACTAACAAAATGGTACATATTATATATCCTAAGTCTGGATTGCTATAAAAGCTTATTATAGTACAATTTTATTTAGAAACAAGTCAAAGTCCTTACTTTCCCGCATGCTTTTCTTCCTCCAATTGGTTTAAAGTATCGACCGATTTCTAGAAGAAAAATATTTTAGCGAGGATTTAATTATAAAATACGATAAGAAATAACTTCAATTTAAAATTGTATAACTACTAGAGAAATTATAGCAAAAATATCGTACTCGCATATACTGTACGATATAAATATGCGATACATAATGAGATACTCTATCCAATAGATATTTAAATAGAACACCGCTTATAATGATCTAGAATTAAAGTCTAATCAGTGCATGAAGTACGATAAGTGTCATAAATGATCAACGCCGTTAGACGTATATTTTAATACTGTTAAGATCAAAAATATTTAAGCTATCAAAATAAGATTAAATGAAGTAGCATATTTAAGTTGTACATGAATGCTATTACTAAAGTCACAATCACTTTAAAGATCAGTTAAGAAGAATAATAGATCTCTGACCTCCCGGCAGTCTTTAGTATTTGCCGCCACTGTACTGTAAATGTACTAGAGTATCATAAGGTAACTAGAAATCTTATTTAACAACGACAAAGCAGTTGAAATGTGTAGTGCTGGTATATTATTTTCTGTAGTCTACTAAGCAGCATCATAAGTCGTCTGCTAACAAATGATGAAATAAGAAAAGGATAAATCGAAAATAGATGGTCATCAGTATAATTTTCTTATAGCACCAATTATGGTTACAATGTAGTACATATATTACTCCTTTAATATTAGATAACGTTAGTAGTTTTAAGGTAGAAGGAGAGTAGAGTTGTTACCGGCAATTTGCGAAATCAATCATTTTGCAAATACTTGAAATGCTTTAGTCTACTAAGTAGCATCGTAAGTCTCCTCTTAGGAATGATGAAGCCAGAAAATTGATAAATCAAAAATAGATGGTTATCGGAATAATTCTCTCATAGTGCTAACTATAATTACAATATAATATATTACTCTTCATATTGGGTAAAGTTGGCAGTTTTAAAGGTAGAAGGAGAGTGGGATAGAATAGTTTATCTACACGCGTGCAAGAATATGGGATTGCGAAATGTTAACCATCTAATCTGTGGGATTTTCAAGCGTGAACATGATATGAACATAGCGAGAATCACATGTACAACTATTACTGGACTTTAGGTCAGAGAGAATCAAAAGTTTTACATTTCTACTAAATTAAGAAAATAAAGTGTGTGATATTATTGTTATTAGTACAGTAGCTATACTGTACGTAGTGAAATATCAAGCCATAGAATGCCATCAAGTACTTTATTTCGCTAAGTGGGAAAATACAATGTGATCTGACTTGAAATAATTATGGTGATATATTATCTTTTTAAGGAAGTGAAGGGATTAATAGTTATACTTACACTTAATTTATGATGAGAAGGACGCAATTGCCCATCATCTTGTTTAGGATCGTATACATTCTCTATTGAACGTGTCAACGGATTTAAATGAAATGGTTTCTTGACTGGTGGTCGAAAGTTAGAATTAATTCCCACCGTGCCATCGGGCCTTCTGATGGACGATTGGTTCTCTTCAATTAACTGGCGTTTTCGAGAAAGTTGATAGGGAAAATTTTGGTGTAAATCTTTCAGTTGATTAGCATCATTCTTCAGTTTTGGTAATCGAAATTCTTTCTCTTGATTTTTAAAATTATGTTCTTTTTTTAAGTGATCCAAAGGGTTAATATTGGTAGCTTTACGATCAATAATAGCAGGTAAAGCCATAGCGATTAATATTGAGTTAAAATAATCCTATCTGAATATTACAATAGCTAAATAAGAAATCATAATCACACTTTCATCTTTAGAAGAATAAAATATCAGTTTAACAACTGATTTTTACTAGAAATTCAATATTGTAGCCTATTGCGGACAAATTCAAAATCAATCTATAAAATAGAGATTAAGGAACCAGATGTTACGAAGCTTTGATTTGATTACTTTCTTTCTTTTTTTCCTTGTTTTATAACTGCCATTGACATCCAAGTTTACTTTGCAAATATACAACCTGTTGCTATCAATTTTTAATCATTGCATAGCACAGTCATGATATCGATAGCTTGATTATCAACAGTTGAAAATAATTTTCCTTTAAATCAGTTGCATAACGTTACCAGTAACTGCTTAAAGTGGGCAAATTGCTGTTATAAACTATCAACGACGAAGCAGAAGGATAGTAATTAACTTGCAGTGATGTCAGTAAGATGATAAATTGTTACCTTTTGTCATCGAAGCGGAGTATACACATGATAGACCGAAGCCATTTCCTTGTTTTAGTATAGGTTTTGTGATGGACTCGGTTACTATGGCACCCAAGCTTACCGATGCTATTATCATGCAAATTATTTTAGAGCTGAAATAAGCTAATAATTAGTCAATTTCTCCTGACCATAAAAAGGACTACCCGCGAATAATTAATTAGGATATAAAGAATGTAATCAATGTGCAGTAACAATGACTGTACCACATTATTTAAGTCTGATAGAATAAACATGAATGAATAATAATGGTAAGAAAATCTTGATGAGGTTAGGTATAAGTAGCTGCAGAAAGATTCACTGGTGATGATGGACTGATGCAAATACTGTATATACTATACAGTCCTTTAATTAAGAAATCGGCTTATTCCTATAGGGTATGCGTAAATTTTCTTCCTGACAGTATTTACTATGTGTACGAGTATATGGGTCTTTGTGGGCCTATTTCCGTTCTGATCTTTTCTATTAGTCTACTCGTATTGGCTATCCTTATCCACATTTTTGGGGGTCTTGTTCGGTTCATCCGTGTTAAGACTTTATAATTTATGTAGGTATTTCTATCTCCGGTAAAGTTTTGAAATTCAGTAAATGTAAGGCCAGCCTAGTAACATAAGAACTTGAGAACAAATCGTTATTATTATTTCGGAGCAGGAATAAAACTCTGTGATTTATTAAAATTTCAATATACAATAATGTCTTAAAATTCAGTAAGAGTGATATTGGGCAATTAGGCAATGCGAGAACTTGCATACAAATCGTCATTATTTCCTGACTAGATCTTCCACCTTTCAGTAATCCATGATTTCAGATGGCTAATTTCATATAAGAGTAATATTCTTATAATCTTTAAATTTAAGTTATCTTTATCATGATATTATATTTATTTCTACAAAACTTGCTATCTATTGCATATATACAGATTCATATCTAAATTCTCTTCTAGTAGTCCATAGTTTACGGTTAGTTATTCTTTTAGAGTTAAATTTTGCCTTAAAATGATATTCGCACCATATTTACCGTCTGTAAATTAGTACTCATTGGCCAAATGTGCCCGCTAGATTCTACGAGTTATAACAATAAATCTCTTGAATCATTGAAATTAATTCTTGAATATTATAAGTACCTGTACGCAAATTACAATTATTATTGATTTTCCTTCAAAACCTCTGGTAGTCCAAGACTTAGGACAGTTCTGTACGATAGTAAAGTCCTAGAAACTTTAAAATCAATATCTTTTTGATGCTTACAAAATCAGAGCTATTAGCTGTCTTTGTAATCAATGAAAATCATATTAAATCATCGTCTATATAACTTTTAATGGTTGTTTTCACACAAAAATTTGATTAGCTAGGTAAAAAATGAATATCAGTAGTCAATCGTGAAGACTTATACGCTATTTGTATATAGTTCATATACATATGTTATTGCCAAGGCTGTTAACATTGTGGGAATAGTATATTGACTAATAATCTTATAATAAAGCTCTTGAAACCTCGAAATTTTTACCTACCTGGTATATGTCCTCTAAATTTACGCCATTATCCATCTTTATAATCAACAAGAATCATATTAAATTATCGTCTATGGTGCTATTAATAATTATTTTTACACATGGATTCAATTAGCAATGCAAAAAAGAATATTAATCATCAATTATGAATTTTTAACATTTCACATAAAATACTATTCAGTAAATCTGAGCCGTTGTCCATCTTCATTATCAAGGAATATCATAGTAAATCATCGTCTATAACATTATGAACGATTACCTTTTACATAAAAATTTCGACTAGCGATGCAAAAATGAAATATTAATTAGTCATTGATTGTAAGGTTTATACAGTAAAATGACAATGTCTGTCAATTTTCGAGATTATAATACAGCATGAAAGTGTCATTAATACTCTTGGCTAAATCCGTCATCTTATTTTTGGGTAATTTAGCTTATAATACGCAGATACTGTAAGCAACGTAAAGATTTTAGTAGAAAAGGGATACTTTATCATAGAGTATAGTTGTGTACATGTGGTAGTTACTATAGTGCAGCGTGCAGTCTATCGTGTAGTAGCGTGGAAAGTACTAACGCTGTGATTATTGCAACTAACGAAATCTGAGATAGAAATCGGTGATATTTTATACTTTTAAAGATGGTATACATACAGAGAACAAGATTGTAGGATTAGAGATACAAGATATACCATAATAGACTATGTAATAGCAAATGATTGTAGTAAATAGTGAAGACTTTAAGTGCTAAACACGATAAGCTATATTTGGCTATAATGGAATAAGATTTTAAACATCTCTTTATTTAAGAACGATATTAAATGCTTATAGGCAAGAAAGTATACTATATGTTAGAGTTGCAGTAAAATCTAAATACACTACAGTAAACAAGTAACAAGTACTCCATTTTATACCAGTAGTAATACCACAAATCTCTTGTCATTGAATAAACAAATACCGATAAGTTATATTTAGCTATAGTGGAATAGGATTGTAAATATCTATATTTAAGAATATGTTAGAGTTACAGTACAATCTAAATCAACTACAGTAAAAACAATAACAGGTATTCCATGTTATACTAGTAGTAATGCTATAAACCTCTTGAAGCAAATACCGATTAAAATACAGGGAGTATATTGAATTACGTTCGCTTGTACTGCGTGTATAAACTGTCGAGCCTAGATTGCAAGTATTGATACTATTAGCTATCTAACAGCATATAAATCATTCGCTCTAGAAGATGATATAACTTTCCATGTATATATCAACCATCCTATGTTAGTGAGTAGATAAAACTTGAATTAATTATTTAAAATTAGATGATGTAATGCAAAACACATGCCACGACGTCATTATTCCTATCATCCTGTAAGCAAATCTACGTATATATACTATTATTAATATCGTAGGTGGTTGCTATACTAGGATCTTAAATAATCTAAACTAGCTATAAAATAAGCTGAGATGGAGGTTCATGACTGAGATTCGACATGGCGTAAGAATGAATTTGATTTTGTATTCCGATTAGTTTTGCTACAAAGTCTCCACGTAGAATTTACTATACTCAGCGTATGGACGATATTCATGGTAGGTTAATGTGATAGGATAAAGTCTTTAATTTTGCCAAAATCACATAGCAGAGATCTCTAGGGAGTTTATATCAATAGAACGCTATTATTCAAGTTACATAATAAGCTGTAGACAATTTGTTATGTTCTACGTAGAGGAATACACACGCAAATTCAATATACAATAATGAGCGTTTACACTGTATTTTCTTGTCCTTTAGCATTTAGAAATGGCTGTCCTAAAAGAATTGTATTAGTGTATTGTTTAAAAATTAGACATCACAGGCAGCATACAAAGAAGGCCATAACAGCCGTTAAAAACTGGTACTAATTGAACTAATACTATGTTCATTTTTACAGTAGTGTATTTAACTGGATGGATAGAATGGTCCAAGTTTGTTGATGTAATCTATCCATTTATTTTAATTAACTAGGTTAAAGCTGAAAGAACTTACGAAAGTGTTTAGTCGCTAATTCAAGACAACAAGATAATTCGAACTGCTGTTTACTTCAGCAATGTAACATTGGGCTAATTGACTATAGGGAACCATGATACAAAGCTAATATGACCGATATAAGTCCGTTAATGATTACATTTCAATGGCTGATAGGTTTTGCAAAGATGATGATTCTCCTCTTGATGCTGACATTATACGATCAAGATATTGATCTTTATCGTAGTATAGCTGCAACTTTGCCTCACAATGGCCTCGGTATTATCACGGTTGGTATTTCGTTTTCTTTTTTCTCGTTCTTTCTTTTAATCCATCGAAATAAACGAATAATAATTGTGAATTCAATGCTAACTAACATTTGGAAATCCATTTTACTGACGATAAATATTAGTTAATACGCTGAAATAATTGCTATTACTCGTATGTGCTTTTAGATGATCATCTCGACTGCGACAGCCGTAATTTATTACCGTGGTCGTCGACTAAGTATGGTAAGTGAAGGTGTTGCGCCTTGAATAACATTAAACTGTTGTTGTAGTATGTCATTATTTTGTTATTACTTTCTGATTAATTTGAATTAAAGATCGAGTGTAATTTCAAATGGATTCTGTCCATATTGCCCTACTTAACATGCTGATCAGTTACGTTTGGCGATTTTACTATCCAACATGGCCGAATCACAACGTATCGTTCTAGCTAGTAATTTGCGTAGTAATCTATTTGGCAATAAGGTAGTCAGAGATATTTGTAATATTTTCTTTTAAACAAATCTAACCTACAATCCTCTTGCTTACACCGATAGCGATGTTTTAATTTATTACTTGATAACAAGTGTAGATATCTAATTGCTGATTTACCACTTCAACTATTACATATGGTTAGCAGTTAGCTCGAATAATGTCCATAATGGGCATTAAACGATGTCCTCAAGAGCCAAGCAGGATAGAAAAAACGTTAACCATTTGATCCAGGCCACTATTTTCATTTATGTACTACAGAAAACAGAGTCGAATCCATCACCTAATTATTAAGAATACAATATTTACTGTACTAGCTTTTATTCATTTTGAACATATTAGTAAAAAGTAGAAAAGGAAATAATTTCACGAGAAGTGGAATTAATTTTACTAACCTTGATGATAATCGTATAAAAGCAAAAGGTCTAGAATAAATATTGACAAGCTTATAGTGTTACTGTGCCAATCTCCTCTGTAAAACATCGTCTAGAATATCGCTTCGATGGTAAAGCCTATTACCAGCGCATCATAGTTCTTCAAGATGTAGAATATAAGTCTTGATAAAATTAATTACATTAACAAGACTTGTGATAGGCGATTTCGGATGGCATAAACTTTTAAAATGTAGCATAGAAGGTCTTTAAAACCTCAGGTTTTTAGCCTACTTGGTCTCGCCAAACGACTACTCGAATGAATGCACTGTCGTAGTTAATACGCTTAATAGATTACTCTCTTTCCATCTACACTAATAAGAAATAGCTACGATGAGTACTTTTATCCGACGTAACATTTAGAGGAAATAACATAAAGGGCCTTCAAGATAGAAATAACTTGGAGATTTTTAGTGTACTGGATGCTGCCCAAAATGACCGTATTACTGAATAGGAATAGCTTCTGTTGATGACGTTGATTGATGTTAAGACTTCTAATATAAGCATCAGCTGACTTTCATGAGCAAATTCCCTCTACACAATTCTCAAAAAATACTTATGAAAGATGATATGGCTGATTTTAAGCTTTAAGGAGTCATATTACAGTCCTAATTGATGTCACAACTTCTAATATAAACGCCAAATTCTCAATAATATCAATTGAGATAGATAATAAGTTCATTATGACTTTGGTAAGAAGATTCCCTTTATACTAGAGCTCCAAACAATAATACTGTTCATTGTACTTAAGTTATCCACTTTAACATTAAATTAAACTTAGTGGAAGATGATATGACTGACATTGAGCTTTAAGCAAGCGATATTGCAGTATTCAAGATAAGAGTAAGCTCATAGCTTTACTCTTGCAGTTGTTATCTGCCCGACTACCTTATGCTTCAATAAAGGCAATAGTAAATATCATTAACATTAATACTCAAGATATTAAAACAAAATCTTTTGTAGTGTCAATATTTTCATGCTTTCTACTTTTACCAACTGTTGGTTATAGGATTAGACCAATTAAGATTGTATTGCTCAAACAGAGTTAAAATAATAAACTGTGTTAACCCCTTAAAGTCCATGAAAATAAATGATGCCTTTTAGACCATAGGTAGACCTTAAACTACCATACTCTGAATCATTCCTGTTGTAATTGCATATTGGCATATCAATTTCGCTGCTTAACAGCAATCAATTGGACGTAGGAATGGAAACATTTAATGGTAATATCATTCTGATCTTCTATTTTTCAATATTATTTATTTTGTAGTTGTTATTCAGCTTTTCATTCTCCTTGATGACTATTATTTCTACCGCTATGGCAATGTCTACCTCAATGGCTTCGTCAACAGCTTTTTATGAAATGCCACTGGCCCAGAGTCTAACATTTAATCAAAAAGTAGCTATTAGTTACATGGCTATCATCGATGTTATTATCATCTCTTCCAACATCTACAGCAGCTACCAATACTGGATGGAATTACAAAATTCTGTGGGACAAGAAGAAGTCACCAATACTTGCTTAATAACTAGAAAGATTAGCAGGCAATGTTTAATAGCAGGATGTATCGGTTTGATACATTATTATTTAAATTTAATTTTTGGCAGGCAGCTATCCAATACCTATCTTGGTACCAATGTAAGAATCATCTGTTACGATCATTACTGTAGTTTCCAATTTCTTATTATATTAATTAATATCATTCTGGGAAAGTGAATATGATTGCTCCAATAATGTTATCATATCACAGTCTAACCGTAATAAATTGGATCATTTATAGATGTTAGTTTTAGGTAATATCGGGATAATCTGCCAGCGCAGCTGTAATTTATCGTTTACGGTAAGATCACACTTGATTTGATTACAGCATGATTATTCTATCTTTCAATCATCTAGTAGAATATCCTTCATATCGATCCACTAAGTTGATAAAACGGATTCAATTTTGTAGGCGGTAGCCGTTGAATTTTTCGCCTATATTATCGCCATTAGTGGATTAATTAACAGTATTTTTATCTTCTACACCGCTGTTATTACTCCAACTTGGACATTCTACTCTTTTAGCCTCCTGATCCTCGATTCTGCTATAACAAGTTTCAGCATTTTTTGTATTAATTCTATCTGCGATCGTATTCCTACTTTAGTAAACTTGATCAGTTGGAGGAATATAACTAAGATCTTTCTCGAAAATACCGTTTTATCCAAAGTGAGCTATTTTAGTGGATTAGGTCAACTTTGCTGTGGCTGTATAATCATTGTACAGTGGTTTATCCCTAGTGTATCGACTGCACCTGTGTTATTGCAACTTACAGTTCCAACAGCAATCATGGTGAGATTGAAAATAGTAGTTGAATCACAGTATAATTAACAAAAATTTGACTTTCTACAAGAAATTGATAATTTCATTTCTACTCCAAAATTGATATTCGATTCACGAGCTACGCACTCTGGATACTTTATACATAACATTAATATAGATGTAAAAGCTTGCTTATATCTCTATTTAATAGATAGAGCAAATATAATCGTATACGTTGTAATCTTAATTTTTTTACCTCTTAGGCTATCGTTTCCTTTATATTTGGTTGTCAACAAGCTAGAAATTCATCTGAAAAATTAGTAAGTTTTTCTCTTACTACCTGAAAATAATTGTAAATCTAACTGATTACTGTATTTATATTTTCAGATAATAAATTATTTAATTGCTACCTCAGTAGGATTGGTTAGCAATCTAGTATCACTAGGCTGGTTAATTTATACTCTCAAAGCTAAAACAGAACAATTTAAGTTAACTTGCTGTATTCTCTTGATTTTGCTTACTTTTAATCAGTTTATATCTGTTACTATTATTATGATCAAGTCTAATATTCTTCAAACACCTCCAATAGAGATTGAAGCAATTCGAAAACGTAGAGGCTAAATTCTGTTGCAATATCACAATCTATCAAATAGGCAGATTTTAAAGTATATGCTACAGTAATTTATTTTTGATGGCATCTACGTGTTTTTAAAACAACGTTCAATTTTCCACTAATTCTATATCGTTATTAGAGTCTGTATTTTGCCTATGTTATTTATATTTCCTACCATACAACAACTACTAATTGTACTTATTTGCAATTCTGACTCAATACGATCCTGTAAAAATTAATATCCAGTTGCTGAATTTTTAGCATCGTAAGGAAATTCTGTTTTATAATATTCAAAGAGAACTATTTTTGAATAACTGTTATCAGACACTTCTGAATGATATCCAAATTTTGATCGTACTACAGCTTGTATATCATTTCCTTTTTGAAAGCGTCTCAAATAGATTCTGTTTATGCAGTACTACTATAAGCGATAAGCGATTAATTAATGGTGTTGAGTTTGTCAAATAAAGCGCAATCATCATTATACGCTTACGTCAGATGGAATAACGTTATTAGTTGTAATCTTCCTGGTAAGGATCAGCTACTCACATTATTGTACAGAACAGAGTGGAGATGTTATAATTATTTCTTGAAATCGAATTCTCCCTGTAATCCTTATAACAGAAATACTCATGATTCAATACCTATGCAAAGCGATTTAGATACTGAATAACATATATAATCTTACTGCAATTGTAGAAATCTATTTCCAATATAGGATCACTGCGAATAGCTAGTAATTATGTTCTACTGAGCATTATGAATGTTGGCTAGTAATGATGTTTTACTACCTTGATGACTATGCCTACTATACTATGATACATTTATATTACACATAAGTTATACTGTATTTCTATCTATTTTGAGGCAAATAACATACAAAAATTTTTAAACGTAGTTCTGTTGGAAGTCTTTTCAAATCTCTTCCAAAATATATGACTTCCGTAACTCTAAACCTAAATATGCTCAGGTACGGTAATCAATTAATACGTTTGTTTTGACCTTGATGTACTTTAGAACCTATCGAAGCATACATTCTACCTGCTTTTATCACTATAAGCAATAAAGCAAAAGTAACAAGTATTTTATTCATGATCATTAGTATACAGCTAATTAATTCTGACTTTATTGATGGCAGCAATGGACTAATAATATACAAATCTTATTTGAACTTGATTTATGTCGGAAGTCTTTCAAGTATCTTGTTAATATCATAAAAAATCCACAACCCTCATCCGAAATTTAATTAGATGCGTTAACTAGCGAGTGCATCGATCACCACCTTAGTATACTCTAGAACTTATTGTAGCACGGATTTGTAATTTTTACTGTGACTAATGAAATGCCAGTAGCTGATACTAAAATAACTATAAATAGGTAAATTCAGTTTCCTTTGAAAATCAATAATTCGAGGCATACTTAAACGACCAAATTTAAATAGTCTATGTGAAGTTACTGGTAGTACATTTTAGATTGAGGTGAACTTTATAAACCCATTACTTATAAATAATTTTTTCTAGTTCTCGTTTTTACATAATTAATAGTTTAAAGTAAATTGTGCGGGCTTGTCATTAATATATACTTTATTCTGCTATTAGTCATAGCTTTCCATATATTGACATATTTGAAATTATGAATTTGAATAATTACATTACACAACTATGAGAGCATTTTAAACGAATACAGATTATAAATACAATCGTAAGTCAAATAGCTCATGATATGCATTTGTATCAGGTTGCGATTATTATTTTAACAGCCAACTTTGTATCTAATCTATTAATATTCAATTCTTATTCCCAAGTTATAAATACTCCTACGATATCTCATTTTGGCGCCTCGGCACAATATTAGGTGTAACATTCCGAATAGCAACGGCGTCACATGAATGTAACATCATTAATGGACAAACGAAGAAATTATTCGATGTAATGAGAAAGTATCAGCGCTGAGATGTTAGCTATTAATTTAATGAATAATTTAATTCTATCTATTGTGGCAAGTATAGCTGTTAGAACTACAATATATAAATTATATCAACAGGATTGGTAAACTATAGAATACAAAACTCCCTTGTTCTATTTCCTAGAAAGGTTATGATATCGTTTACACTATTCCATTTCATTTAACCATTTTTAATAATATATATATTCCTTCATTTACTTTTTAGAACATTTATTCATGCGGCTAAATTTATTATTCTATATCGTTCTTGCTTTCTGATTGATTTAAACAAAGCTCCTATTTAATCTAGGTTTAATTATTTATTGAAATAAGCTTTTTTAGACAAATTGATTTCTGTTATCGATATATCCTACGTCTCATTAATAGATACCACTATGGATGTCTAAATTCTTTCATATCAGCAATCCATTCAACCAAGATTTAATTAATCAACTATAAAATGGACCTAGCTTCATCTAATGTGTTGTTTCAACACGAAAGGTGAATAAAATCATTTATTGCTCCTCACTCTAAATAGAAATCGCAAAATTCTTAAGGCTCACTTGTTATCGTAATTGGTAATTGTTTTTATCCCTTGATAGAAGTATTATAAGATTAACTGATTCCTAGTCTCAACATTGACAGCCTTTACTAAACTTGGCGCAATATAGAGCAACAATTGCCGATCGATCTGATCTAACATGTACAGTAGTAAATTGTAATTATTCTCTTTAAAACAAATAGGATGCGTTGATCTATTTATAATTAATTAATATAATTGCAGATTTAATATAACTTTCTTCGGCTAGTCGGACCCTCTTGCTTTCCAACACAACAAGATAAACTTGGCGCGATATGGGGTAACGATTGCTAATTGATATCCATACAATTTGCTCATACAAATGACGATAGGATGCCTTAACTAAGTATATTTATTTTGATATTCTGTCACCGTGCCGCCGATTAAAGAGATTTCTTCTCTTGGCTCTACTAATGTAATGTTTGCTTAGGATAGTTTACAAAATAAAGATAACGATTGGTCTATGCTATTTTAATATTAATATTGTTTTACATTTTTAAACTTAACCAAACAATTACTTTATGGGGCCGAATAGTATGATAGATGTATTAATTTTATATAATTTTTTCACTATTTTAATATTGATAATGCTCCATAATTTTGAACGTAACCAAATAATTGCTCAAGAATTATGGGACTGAGCACTATGATAGTCATATTAATTTTATATAATTTATTTTTAACTACTTTAATGTTAATATCACTTCACATTTTTAAACCTAATCAAACAATTACTTAAGAATTATGGGACCGAATGATTTGATAGGTACATTAATTTTATATAATTTATTTTTACTATTTTAATATTAATATAGTTCCTCATTTAAACTTAATCAAACAATTACTTAAGAGTTATGCGAGCGAACAGTACGATACACATTAATTTTACCAATTTATGCCACGAAGTAATTTATTATAGATCTGGTACGATGATGAAAACTATTGTACAACATTATTGTGCAAAAATTTAATGCCTTGTTTTGCGGATACTAGAGTAAATTCGCTTCCGTTTTAAGATTCTGTTTATGCCATAATAAAGCTGTCATCCTCTAAGATATTTTCAGTATTTTATAGCTATATTCATGTTGTGTTAAGACTCATGGACTATTATGTTTGGATAGATTCTCTTCTATATTTTAGCATAATGGCTATTATTGTTATAATTAACAATAACCTCCAATTTTTAGCAGATGGGCTTTCTCATGACTTAGATATTATTAAATACATTGGACTAGCAATAAATAAAATTGGCCGATTAGGTTTAAGTCCTAGTCCATAATATCCATTTTGACATGACTTTGGTGCGTAAATGATTTACATATTACATAATATACTTCTTGATACATAGCCCTGATGAAGTCGCAGAAAGATCAACAACCTGTTGAGTGATTTATTCAGAAACAGGCAGATAGATTTTCCATGTAGCATTTTTCTGTTGCATTAATTCAGAGGGCAATTACAACCCGAATCTCAATTATAGACCATTACTAAATAATAACTTGATAGCAATGATTTAGTATGTTTCTATATTTAATTTATTAATTAGGCTGATGTTAATCTATGGCTCTGCTACTGCAGATCAACGTACAGATATAACAAGTTTTCGTTTTGTATATGTCATATAAATATTTCCATCGTATGTCACCGCCAACCTCATTTAGTCCGGGAGAGTTTTACTTCCTGACTTGAAATTAAGTCTTTTTCGTGAGCGTTTTGAGGCAAAATAGGAATTAAAAAATAAGCGTAAATGCCTAACTCGCATAGTTCATATTAACAGCAGTCTTTTTCAAACACTATTCCACAATACAAGGAATTAATAGCTATCCTGCAGTCAGTAGAAGCATTAAGCATAGCAACAAATCCTTCAGGTTTGTGTAGTATGATTCCAGAAATCTATGTCTATCTTGCAACCATAAACTTTATCATTTCTATTCGAAAGTATATCAGTCTTGCCCTAACTTACACGACACTGTACCATGATGCAAGAAATGAATAACTATCCTATAATCAATATAAGCATTTTGCATAGCGACAAATCCTTCGGATTTATGTAGTATGATTCAAGAAATTATTGTCTATCTTGTAGTCATGAACTTTATCATTTCTATTAGTGTATCAAAAGTATATCAGCCTTACCCAATCTTAGAGAAAAGAAACTATATACGAGGTTCTATGGAGTACAATGCGGAATAGAAACTGGTTAAGTCTTTTCAATCTTTATGCTCATTTAAACACAAATCAAGTAGGCTAAAAGAGAATGAAATGAATTCTTGTTGCTTTTTGTTTATTAATTCGCTACGAATTTTTCAAATTCTATATTAGAATACAATAATTTACATCATATAAAAATTTTAGCCTATAAGCGTTACACGCTCATAAATGGTACATATTAAAAAGCATTTTTAGCCAATAGTAATGATATTTTACAATAAAAAGGTACATCTTTCTTCAATTCATCTTTATAAATTATCCTAATTATACAGGCAATCTATCAATCATTTAAGTAAAATAACAGTTGAATAAATAGCTTAAGTCGATAATATCCCGTTAAAAGAGTGATTTGTCCTATTTTTTTGCCTTCATTCTTGCCCCATATAGTCATCATTAACAACATTATAGCAATACTAAAGATTATTTTTCATTTCATAAAAATAGCGATCACGTTGTTGTTAAAGTCTCTGGATAACAATGAATACGGTTGGCATATTAAAGTAATTAGAGTTATTTTGTAAGTTATTATGTTGACGCGATAAAAAACAAGAGATTCAGCGATTGAAACAATCTGGAACATCTTAGATAAAATAACATTTCATTATAACTATTGATGTAGACGTTATGATTGAATTCTACTATTATAGAATAGTTATAGTTCAATGCAGATTGTCAAATTGTAAAACATGACATTGAATAGGATGATGATTCACTATTTGTTTGTCAGGCTAGAAGGAAAAGAGAATTGTTTTAAATTGAAAAGCTTATGACCAGTCATCAGGACTAAATGAGGAAATAATGAAGTATTGGACCACTAAACACCTCACAGTTGATTCAAATATACAGTAAATATTAAAAGGTTATGGCATGATTATCGGGGGTCAATGAGTTTGCAAAATTAATAAAGCTATCTTAAATCTTTCCTTTTCTATCTTAATATCTCATATCAAGAATAAAAAGTAATTTCATATCATTCTAACAGCGATAATTAGTTAATTGGCTCTGAAATAGAATAGGTAATTGGCCTTCTTGTTCTTTTTCATGACAATCATTTAGCCAATTCATGATACGTGTAGTCATTTGGTCACACTGTTGGTGACTATCATTGGATTTCTTTTTGCGACGTTTTAATTTACCTTTAGATGATGATGATGGAAGATTTGTGATTTCGTTAATACCGGAATCGTAACCCATTTCGAGCTTTTGCTTTTGGCCTTCATTAGTGGTTGTCGTAGTAATAGCTTGACTTGATTTAGGAATTAATTTAAGATTTTTCTTGGTTAAACATTGATAAACTGAGCTTGAATCACTGATTGAATCATTATCATTATGGCTATCATATTCATCTTCAGCATCATACGAACATACACTATGATTATCATTATAATATTGGGCTTGTTGTACTAAATGCAACTGATTTAAACCAGGCAAAGCAGATTGTGTAGATTTTTCATTTGCATGGCTTCTAATACTAGGGCGTCGATTGGGCGATTCGTTATAATTTTGTTTAACCAAGACAGAATTTCCAACACTACTTTTCCTTCGATTTGCTTGTGGAATCGATGGGCACTGAAGTTGATCGTTCTTATTACTGAGTCTTCTTGTTGCAAAACGTTGACGAATAATTTCACGCTGTGGATCAGTAGCAGGCGTATCTTTAGCGGTAAAGGTATAACGTCTTCGGACGAAATTATTACCAGATGAGTCTATTTTTTTACTTTCTTGATCTGCTGTTACTGTAGATGGCTCTAGCAATTTTGGTAGTGAATGATTGGAGCGGCTTCGACTCTGTAGCATTCTCAATTTAGGCTCAAGACGCATGATGGCAGTAGTATGGAGATTAGTCCGCTTTAAACCAACGATCAATATAAACTAATAAACAATCATAAGCTAACTTGGATCAAATTTTTCAACTTGACCATACAACAGCAGCTATAATCCTACAGAATAAAACGATTTATATCCAATAAATGATCTCACTAACAGATAGATAAATAGTTTACAGGTTGTAAAGCGAGGAAATAAGTAGCCAATAATAATAATTAAATCGACTAAGAAAGGATGTCGAGAAAAACGGTTTAAAGGGTACCGGCAAGCAAAAACGTGCAACATAAAACTACCAACACAATATGACAGGATAGAGTTTTAACAGAAATGGCAACCGACACTAAGTCTATATAGCCCAAGAGGGTGTTATTGTCTTGGATAAGTGATGAACTGGTTGTATTCACGTGTTGACAAATTGATTAGAATTAAATTGATGTCATCCAGCCCATTTTGATTATTAGTACCCCCCATTTAGTCGCCATCTATTCTATTGTTGATCTTGATAAGTCTCTTATTTAAAATTGGACGTTAGTAGTATTCTGCCATGGACTGTATCTAAGAAAAAAACTATAGACAAATAAAACGATAATAGGCTTAGTTATCATCCACGTAATTTCAAGAATTCGCAATTGAATTGATAAGAATACTATCAACGTATATTAATCGTCATAGCGCTCCCTATTGAGTAAATTGTTGACTTTATATTATTCCTTTTGTATTGATTTAATTAATCTTATTGAATTGATACAATAAGTGTAAGCCTAATGTTAGTTACACTGTAGCTAAGGGAATTATTCAACGCCTATTTCCTTGTCTTTCTTAACTCGTTCAACTATTCAATAAATTTCATGTTTCTTATCGGATTGATAATTGCTTTAATATCTTTTCTATTGTATCCAACATTCTATTAAGCTATTTGCTATGAATGTTAATTTTTGCTATATAGTAGTTGATTTCTTTCAGTTATAATGCCGATACAATTCTATCCAAATTTTATATTATTCGTACCGTTCCAATGTTATTATGAAATGTAAATGCCATGCTAAAGCTGACTAATCCTCTATTCAGTCATTACAAAAACTACAAAATTTCGGATACTATTTGTGTATATGTTATATATATATATAATGATCTGCAATTAATCACGTTATAGGCGTACAGTAATTGTAATAATATCAAACGGATGTTAGAGATATGATTGCAGAAAGCTAGTAACAAATTAGACTAAATTATGGAACAATTAAATAAATGCTATACAGTAGATAAATAGCGCAAACGTAATGATGCCGTCGATAAATTTCATAAAGCTTACTTTATTACAAACATAATTGTATTTAGATAATGCTGATACACATAAAGCTGTTGAAGCCAAGTAGTATTATAGGTTAAGTTATACAAAAACGAATGATGGTATGCCCTAACATTACATGAATATAAATAGAAATATAGATAAAATTATTTATAATGAAGTATTAATAATGCATAATCGTATCAAATTAATGATGAATTAGATAAAAATTCACAACCCTAATTATTGTTGTCGGAAATTGCATAAAATTTTACGACGATGAGGACTTAATTGCTAGGAATTAAATAGTTATTGATATAACTATATAAAATCAATAGCGATGTAAATATTGTCCAAGGAATCAAACTATATTATAGATAGATAGTAAAAATCAATAAAACTAATGATGGATTTTATAACGTTCATAATGTTATTAGTAACTAGTATGCATTTCCAGCTGATTTATAAAAGTAGAGGTTCCAGTTTTTTGCATTCCTTTCTCTGTCATTTCGAAGCAATCTAAATGTAGCATTGTGTATGATGTATCGCTATCAGCAATATTGTAATCTGCATAAATTTTACCTATAATTAAGCTAATTAACATTGAAATTACTTGATAGCAGCCATTTCCTCTCCGGCAATAGATTACATATTTTCGGCATATCATGCATGACCATCTGTGGTATATATTGACTATCAATTAAGTTATTAACATGATTTTGTTTTGCTGCAATTATCTTACTTAACATCTTTAACACATTTAAGTAGATAACAGATGCTACTTTTAATAATGATACGTAGCGAAAATTTTAATTAGCAGAGTAGCATCGTACTTCTGTAAATACGAATCCAGTATTCGTCACTTTGTTATTACTAGAGCTATTTTGCAGCCTTGTTCACTTAATTAAAGTCTTCCTAATATGATTAATGTTATCTTAACTAGCATATGATACAAACTTTATTTCCATGTAATTGAGAATAAGAAATAAGTTGTGAATATATAATCAAAGAATATGTATATTTACTAGTCTATGAGCTATCATAATAGTTTTCTCTAAAACTTATGTAGATTCATCACTTATACAGCTAGAGAAGTAAATTTCATTTTACTTTATTGAGAGATTATTTTATAACTTGGTAGATAATCTATTCATCAATTATAGTCAATCATCAATATTACAGTCGTAATATTATCAAATAAACAAGTCTTGATTATGCAGGCTGCCGGGTGATGTTTATATAACCTAGTATTCATGTATTTATTCCATTAAGTAGGTTAGAAAAAATTCTCGTCCTTCAGTTCAATCAAATGACTTGAGTATAAGTATGTGCTAGTTTTAGTTATATATTGAATGTGTTTACTAATTATATCTTTTCTCTAATGCTTTGTTGTAGTAACAACCAAATAAATCCTCCTCCTAGATATATCATTTGATTACTTAATTGACAACCAGTCCATCAAATACGGGCATAATTATAATGGGCTACATGATATATTGCTTATTTATTTATCATCCTAGAAGTAGTAAATGTATCAGATTTATGTAAAATTAAAAAGTTCTGTATTTAATATATCAGGAATGAAAGTTGAATTTTAATCATTCCATTTCTAAATCAATATAAAAAATAGTATTTCTTGACCGAAAATAAATATTTTGCTAACATAATGAAATGGTCAAATTTAACTTTACGCAAGCTAAAATAAAGATTATATGAGACATCTTGTTCTACCTGTAAATAAAGATTTTTCTATAACGTAAATATACTATATTCTTTACTTCAAATTAGGTAATACTGTAACTAGCATAACTGCTAGATGATTGTTTTCGGAGATTTCCATAAATAATAGGTAAATCGTTATCTCCGACATTTTAATTATCAAAATTTGAAATACTTTTATTTAATTATTGTACCTGTACCGTATAACTCTATAATCATATCAAATTAATGTTCTATTGAACCTCTGTTCTTTTCTTTTATATGCTAGAATTTATTATTTCATACGTAATGTGTCCGTAATATTGTTTACTACAGTAGCTTTAATATGCGTTTTACTATCTTATAACATGCGAACTAGAACATTCTCTAATTATAATTTAAGATAGATGTCCTTGCTAATGCATGGAATAGGTATTACTCAGTTAAAATCCTACTCCATATAATTGAGGATTATCCTTAATGTACCATACGAGTATTAAGATAGATTTATCTAATTCTTATGAGCTCTATAATGCAGTAGTAAACCTCAAAAGTTCAGATAAAATTGAGCCTGCATTACTCAATGGTAATCTTAGACCCATATATGTAAGTTTGATCATCAGTTTCTATGTCGGTTGCACAAAATTTTGTTCTAATTATCTCCAATGTTTACATTCCATTAAAGTGTTGCAGGCAAATAATAAAGTTCTAAGAAAGATAGTTGCTAAAGATAGGATGTAATAAACACTAAACTGAAAAACAAAATTATTTACGGTCTCACCCTATAAACTCAGATTACTTTCTAGATTGCAAACTCAAGCATAAACAATTACTATACCAGCTATAGACTACGCGTATTTTATGACCAGTGCCCATTTGGACTATAATATAAACGATTGTCTTCGTCTAAATAGCAGCATCAAGTGCATATGATCATCGATTCTGCCAGCGCCTATCATTGTGTTAGTAGGTTAATTAATACTTGGCAAAGGTCATAGTTTTATTGACGTATTTCTATATTGATAAATAATATACGAGTAAAAGACTGAAAAGGATTAGTAATAACAACAAAGCATATGGCTACTAGTACCTATGGATAGGTTTTACGTTTTTTATTATTAGACAGTTGGTATGAAAAAGATTTAAATTATTGTTTGATCAAAATGGGACAAAACACCCGTATAAACAACTACTGAAGTTTATAGTATAAATAGAACGCCTGTGACGTCTTATTTATTTCAATATCAATCATGCTATATTATTTACCGTTATGACTGGCAACTGCTATTGTTACTATGCTAATAAGAGATCTTTAAATAGACTTCTTTTTAACTATCAGCAAAGTTTATGTCACAAGCTAGCAATAAAGGCACCATTGAGTGAATTTTAAGGGTAGAAATGAATAGACTCTATTTTTAACGATGCTAGATTGTTGATTCGAAGATATAGAAATATTTAGCAGACAGTAAGCATAGATCGTGGCGACACTAACGTAAACACTCGAATTTATATAAATGTATACAAACACTGTATACAGATAAAATCGTATCTTACATATAATTATTTATTATTAATTTATGTTGAATATCATCAACAGAAGTAATAGGTGTGAATGATTTTTAGTTATAAAGTAAAATTGATAAACATAAATCGTCGTAAAAAGGATTGTGCTTATTAAAATTTATCGAAGATTTACCATATCCATTTTCAGAACATAAATGATTAGTATACGAAATTGTATATCCTTAATAATTAATTTAAAAACAATATTTGACCTAGTTTAAGACTATCGTGTTATTATTGGACGCCAGCTGCAATGTACGCGTTGATGAGAGTATTAATACAAAAAGGGATTATATTATAAACATTTTGACCTGAATGATCATAGCATATGTGTATAAGTTACTACGTCAACAATTCGAGTCTACGTATGATACTGCATATTTATGACGTTAGCTGTATGAGTAATTACAGTTTAATTTAATATTAATCGGTATAGCTCCTATTAAATATTTGCTATAATAGGTGTAAAGATAATTTATTACAAGAAAATCAATCCTAAAATAGCTATTCTAGAAACTTTTTCTTTACATGTCGGGATATTGATGCTTGTCGCTTAGTTTAGATATAATTTCAGCTCTAATTTGAGAACTGATCGTTGTTACCAGGTATTTTTAGCGTATATGAAGTATAAATGATTATATTCAGATCTCATGCTACAGAAATGATCGTTTCGTAATTTTCTCTTAATTGACGTAGTAAACTCATTGCATGTAACTAAAAACGGTGATAAAAATAGAGTATGCATATATTGTATCTTAATATGTTGTTCAAAAATTTGAAAACTTAATGCCACTGAGTGTATTGAGCATAATATATTAAAGCAAAAAAACTAAAATTTGACTACATTATATAGAATAAATTTTTTTGAAGTAAATTTACTATAAGTTTTCAACTTTAAACTAACATGAGAAGCATATTAATCTTTAAATGAGGTTAAAAATGGCTAGAATTAGCCATTAATTTTTCGTTTGTAATAAATTATATCGGCACTATAGCTGTTGGAAATACTTCTTAATGACTATGCCATTCTACAGTCTAGCCAGAAATCTTCTATAAGATTGTAGGTAATAAAGAACAATAATATAAAATTAAAGTCTAAATAAGTCAACTTTCGCTATTTATGAGCATACCTTAATCGTTATGCCCCAAAGAATCTCTTTATTATAAAGTATTATAAGCTATACGTACGTATCTAACGCCAATCAGCGTTATTTGCATATACAACGTACTACGTTACTAATGAAAATAAATACTGTTAAAGGCTCATCAAACAGTATTTCTGAAATGTGATAGATGAGTCTGTTGGTATTTGGTAAGCTCTGGGCCTGATGGCTGAGCCATTCTTACCAGAAAATATTACTCATTCCTCGTTTTTGACTACTTAACAGTAGTATAGGAGAATTTTGTATGTGAACAGCGTTATTGCAACCGCAGCACTACAAGTTAAAAGTGACGTACAAATTTTAATAGATGGTATTAATAATCGAGATAAATTCAATCAAGTCATATTTATAACATCTTAGCCCTGCAAACTTGTTTATTTGGAATACTACTGTATTAGATGCGGTACATGTACATATTTTGTATAGCCTTTGGAAGTGATGTTAGGGCTAAGATATTTCTCTTCACAGAGTTTTCCGATTCCTATTATATATTATTAATATCTCATCATGCACTTATTCATATCCGGTATACCATATCAATAGTTTTATCTTACTACTTTGATTAATGTACATAATTGTAATTTGTGTAAAATGTATTCGAATATTTTACGATACTTCACAATACACAAAAAATGGTGATGATTTGGACTGCCCAAAATATTTCCAATTACCTCGTAAATCGTCAATGTAGGACAAAAATATTTACTTACTGCATCTGAAGTGCCTTCTATCACATAACTTCAAATAGTTATCAATTATACTATCCAATAGGGATTCTAAATATTTAATTAACCCTCAAAACTAGAAGCTACTGTGGTATGATGTAAAAACACAGTCTGTAGTTACCGCTGCAATAAAATTTCATCAAGCAAATGATTTTAATACCTTAGCGCTATTAGAGAGAGAAATTTTAATTCTGTTACGTAAATATACACTAATAATATACAATAGCATGCAGTACCATTGATGAAATACAGTCCATAATGACTCAGTATATGCCGGAGGATAATACCACCAATATTTAAGTTGAATCATCTACCGACAGTAATGATATAACGGAATACATTTAGAATTAGTCAATAAATAAATACTGTCAGCAAATAAAACATTCCTAAGAAATGAGACCTTCCAGCGACTGTTTCAATAATCTTTTTTGAAAATTTTCAAGGAGCAGATAATTTAAATTCGAACTTCTATGGCAAAAGCAGAAATCGTAATTACGCTTCCGCATTACAGCATTAGATTCTATATACGAAGTATTTGAATGGCGCAATTTTCGGCAGACCACAATATTAGCAATAAAACCTCTATTACAACAAATTTTAAGGAACTTGACATGAACTGAAACTAGAACAAGGTTATCAGGAGTTCTCATAAGCCGCATTGTATATCGTTTGGCCTTCAATTGAGCCCAGAATTCAGGATTACATGATTTTATTTAATAACTCATTGATATTGTCCTCTGATCTTTTACGTTATAAAAGGTACTGTAGATTTGCAAACGCCTGCTAGCAAGAAAGTAAGCTATGTCATTTACTATGCTTGGTTCCCTTAAATTTAAAAAGTTCACTTTTTATTAACGTGACAGAATTTAGGATCAAAAGATTGCGGATACTTTGCCCTAGAATTAAAATTTGATAAAATTAATTTTAATTATTTAATATTAACTAAATTTATTTACGACCATAAGGCTGCCTGTAGTATTATTGATAACAATCTGCTATAAAAGTTCGCTCTTTACAAACTCACATTTATTAAAATTGACCTAGGCAAATCCCCATGCTTCTAGAGCTTGACAATAAAAATGCTCAGTTTTTGACATGATTTCATTATCGAAAGTTTGGCACGGATGACAACTGCCGCGATACAGATCTTCATCCATCCATAAACCAAAATGGCCACTAATTGGACAATCGAAATAATTGTTTATAAACATTAAGAAATATTTCAGCACTGCATATAGTGTAATTACTTACTCTCCTCCCCCTATAGCAAAGCCATCCGTATCGCCTTTAATAATATAATGATTATGCCCAGTCCATTGATATATCTGCGAAAAAATTCGTTAATGAAATGCTTCTAAAATGGTACAAAAATTACCGTAACAGTACCTGAAATAAATGGATAAAAAAACACATTAAAATAATGCTTACATTTCTCTCGGGTTTTATAGTAAACATAAATGATTCCCCTGTGCCATAGTAGCCATCACTTATTCGAATTTCAGAAGATACTACAGCACCAAATACCTACAATGCGAGACACGTTGTGTTTTAAAGGTTGAAAAAAATTATTTAAGAAATTTAGTTATAAGTAAAACACTTACATATTCATCCATGTCCCTTATTATTAACAAAACTGGTGTATCCCATTCAGCCATATTTCTGTACAAAGTTTTCAGGCTAATGCCATGTAAGAAAGTGCTATAAATCATGTACCAATTGTAACCGATACACCGAGAGGGCATATTTTCAGAGAGCTGTTCGGGTAGAAGCAGTCAATGAATATCATTATTAACTTATACGAGAGGTTGCTGATTTTATGGTGACTTACGAAACTAATATCATCCTCTAGGAGCAATTGTGTAGAACCTCCAATCATTTCCGGTAATGGAAGTTTTAAATCTTCTTCAATACTATCTCTAAAGATATTAGTACATAAAAAGAATAGTTAATCATAACATTTATGCACATAATTACTAAGAATTGATTGCAAGCTTCTTACATTGTACTTAAATGTCCGAAATCGAACGTTTTCGACAACATTTGCACCGACTAGTTCAAAAAAATAAACGAAATTACTTGTAAGGTTTCATTCAGCCAGTAGATTTAAAAAGTAAACACACTTATAAAATTAGCAATTGTACACTTATTACCCTCCGACGAACTGCAGTGGCTACACCGTCATCAAGAACCTCAAAGTCTTCCTCGCGGCCATATATGTTAGGAGACCAATGAATAAAGAAGGAATATAGTTGGTCGACTCTAAAAAGAGATTAGAATCATTAACAATTCATCCCGAAAAAGATGTTTTTAGTAATGATAATTGCCTGTTTGAAGGAACAGCAAACCAAAATTCTTTCCTATATGGAAGTTTGTCTCTAGCTTCATCGTGAACGAAGAAGGAACCGCGAATATTAACTGTTTCAGAACCATCTTTCTTATTTTCACTGCCGGTAACACTTCCTGGCATGGTTTGCCTGGCAAAACTAATTGTTGACTTAGCTATATCTGCTGCTGCATTTAGGGCAGCTGAAGCAAAAGACGATTCTTTTGGCTCTGTTACTGCTTTCGCTTTAGGAACATGTTCGACGTGCAGACTTAAATAAAAAGGCATATCGGGCTCATGATATTCTTGTTTGAGTGATTTAGAATCTGTAACAAATAACAATAAAGTAACTCAAGAATAATCCTGTAAAATAATTTGACTGGTTTATTTTAAAATATTCCCTAATATAGAATATTAATAACCATTTTTCGATTCATCTTCATCAAACACAGAGTCATCTTTTTCTGTTGTCTCGGGCTGACAGTCATCAGTTGGGGCATTTCGAGTTTTTCCGTTATCTGCTGATGTATGCTCTGACGATGGCTGAACCTTTGTTTCCTGCTGTGCATCATCATCATGTTTCGGCTGTTCTGTCTGTGATTCTTCTTGACCTTTGTTGTCGTCATTGCCACTATCTTGAGATTCAGCGCTAGTTTCCTCCTGTCCTAGGGTATGCTGTTGTTCTCGTTCCTTAATGGGTACGCTAACAGCAATTCCTGGACTAGGTAAACCCCGTTTAACATCAGAATCAGTTTCGCTACCGCTGTGATGACGATCAGAAACACTTTTACTTTTCTTAATTCCTGTCTCAATAGCTGATTTACTGCTTTGGGGACTAATCTGTTTGGGAACATAACTAACGCTTGCATATCCCGAAGTGTCTTTGTTTATTAACACGGAAAAAAGGCTTCCAGACTCAGAAGATGCGCTTACTTCAGAGCTGACGCTATCATGACCCTCATGACCAGCTAATTTTTGTCTAATGTCTAAATTGCTTAATGGGGGATCAGACTTATTTCCGAATATGGGGTTTGTATCTTTCGATCGATAAATAGGAGCCTCTGGGTCACTTTTAGAGCTAAAAGAATAGATCAGCGATTAGGTACTACTGCTAATATTGTTCTGATTTGCATTTAATAAAGAGGTATAGTGAGACCTAAAGCTCTAACCTTCGTTGTTTTTTTCCACTAAATTTCTTCATAATCGTAAGATCGTGATGCATTGCAGCACTAGTTACTCTACCTAGAGGTGCTACAACCTCATAACAATTGGAACCGTTTTCCATCACAAGCGGATCTGAGACGTACGGGTTGAACATTATCGATTGAGGGGTTACCAAGAGGACACCTTTTACCGTACCCTAAAAATACATGGAGTCAGTAATAAATTGCTAGTAATTACCTAAAGATATCAGGCTGCATACAGTACGTGCTAAGAGTAAAATAAACCTACATAGGAAATGTGTTTACTGATTTTATGTTTTAAGTAATGAATGCAACAACGTGATATATCGCGTAAATCCAGTAAAACTCAGACTATAGTAAGAACAGCTCCGATTGAGTCATAGCATTCATTATTACAGATTAACCGATAATTTATACTTGGCATACGCATACTATTGTGATTGAGATTTTTCTTCAAAACTTACCAATTTTTCAGTGATCCGTTTAACATTAATTTTCAAGAATATATCTGAAACCTCGTCTTCTTCTTCAGAAATAGATAAATTCGAAGAATGTGGACGAATGTCCTCGTTATCATTACCAGAAGTTTTTCTACCGCTCCGAATTACTTCTTGTATGATCTATGATAAAGAAAAGCTTTCAATTAATGACAAATATATAATATAAAAGATATGACAGGATTCCTATACTTGATATAATAATGTTATTACAAAGATAACTTGCGATAATGATTCAAATGATAGCAGTTACTGCAAGACTTTAGCTGTATGCAATACCTTATCCGATTCATTTTCCATTGAACGGCGATTTGATCGCTCTGAGCTTTCAGACGCGTGTCTAGCTAATTCGTCGTCCGTTTCGGAGTCTTTCCTCGAGGGTACAAATAAGATCTGTAATTTTCAAATTAAAATTAAAGATAAGCTTTTCAATCACACATTGAGATTTTAAGTTACATTGTGTATACAACATCTACAATACCTGTCCAGGAAATAGCATCTGAGATGTAAGCTTATTTAGCCGTTTCAGTTCTGATGGTAGTGTGTCGTGTTGAAGGGCAATACTGGCCAAAGAATCATGACTTGAAACCTAGTTTATCATAATAGAAAAGTTTTTATGCAAGTTCTAAGAGATTATTCCTTAATACATAATATAAACTTGTATTGCCTTTCAAACATATTTTTTAATTTTGGTTATTTTATTAGCATAATGACATCGTGGTATGTTCGTAAAAGTGACTAAATTAGCTAATAAAATTCATAAAATAATGACTCCAATAGACGCTAATGTAATGATAGACTATTCCAAGAGTAAAACGCGAACCAAATCATAGAAAATACCGTTACAGGCACAAGAATTTATTACGTAAGTAATACTACGGTCTTTCTGATTCAAAAACTATATATTAAGGTCTTTTGACTTTATGATGGCAATAGCTGAGTTATGTTTGATAAGGTATAATCAGCCTATCTGTGGTGATAATTATTTAAAAGAATTTTTTAATTTGAGAGATGAGCGATACAAATTTATTGCCAAATTTACCAGGTATTCTTTGGTATTAGGCGGTTGTTTTATTCTTCTATTTTTCTTCTTGTTGTCCGTGTTTGATTCTAGATCTATTCGATTACATATTATTGATCACAATAACGTCAATAAATCGGATACGGTATTATATTACTATTAAGTACAGTATCATCGAACAGTGTTATCGTGCAGTTTCCATTATCATACATTAATTAAGCGGCGGTAGTTAAGGTATACTGTATGTCTCGTATAATTACGAATATGTCGTTCTCAAATTAGGATAATCAGTTAGAAACTACGTAATAATTTGACTTGTTTTAGATATGCTATCAGGATAACTAGTGTAAACTTCCTGAATCTTAAAATATAGGGAATTATAGCAGCACTGTTATAAAATAGTATTTCCAAATACAGACAACTAGGAAGTCGTCACCTCGTTTGGCTTGGTAAAGTAAGCATAGAGATAAATACACCATAGCAGCCAGATGCCCAGCACAACGATAGAACGATGATACAATGAAAATGCAGAAGCGGAGTAGCGGCGTTGTAATCGTATGAGCATAGTAAAATTTGTACAACAGCGAATTTTAACGGTAGCGATATATACGTAGTATAGCGCAAAACATATTATAGTTAGCATAAAAAGTTGAGCTAATAAGCATGGGGTAAATATATTTACTGGCAGTGCTAGAAACTTGTGATAATACATTTCGTAAATAAATACGGTATTAATAGATGGAGGAAGTCAAGATAGTTTGAAAACTAATTGAGTTTACAATCTGTAGTGGCTCAACTACATATTATATTACGCATACTATACTACTGTATATGCTTAAGTCTTGCAAGTGTAACAATCCTATTTTTATTAACACTTTGTGATAATGTGTTAGATCATACTAACGCAAGAATTGCAAAATATGATATTATACAGAATACTAATCTACTGACTTAATATACAGTATACAGCAGCATATTTTTCGACAATTAATATTATAATTATTAATTGTTACTGTCAATCCAGCATAATAAAGTAGCCAAAATGCAAATATTTTTTAAGTACACAAATTAAATCGAATATTAGGAGCTTTTTTAACTAACTTTGGTGAGATCCATTTAATATTGTAGATCAAAATATTGCATATAAAACTATCGCAGTAAGATAGTACTAATACTTAGGCTTCAGAATATATTTTTTGGTAGTGTTTCAAATAAATCATATAATTTGCATATTTTCTTGGTATATTATGATTGATCTGTTCTATAATAATACTAGGTCGTTAAATTAGTTTTATATTGTGCAAAACAAGAATGTAAATGGATGTAGCCTGATAGTGAATATGGTTTTATGCAGTTGAGATTGATTATCCATTTTAGCGTTGTTCATTCAACTTACCCAAGGAGCGAGAACTGGTACTAGGAGCTGGCGAAGCAAGCGGTAGTTGGTCTAAGCTGGCACTAAGGGATTTACTTCCTAGATCTAAGCGTTGCTTGAGTTGGTTGGAAAATAGATCCCAGTGAAGTGGATTAACACGTTCATTACCTTCAACACGGGCTGCGAATCCTGGATGTTTACTCTGGTGTCTAAAAATTAGACAATACAGTGTAACAAAATTTAGTTATAGTATAATATTATTTTTTTTTAACCGTTCTCTTTCAACATTACCCACAATATGTCTTTTATATTATATTAAAATACTATACTGTGTATTATTTTCGAATAGCGAAATACTGTATAAGGAATGTATAAATAGGAAGTATACTTACTGATGTTACCTTTCCTACTCACACAATAGTTGACAATTTTCAACACCTCATTGTATTGACAGTGAATATGTATTTGTATCTCATAGACAAGTGCAATAGTGTATAGGTAAGGATATAGCAATACCTTATGTTGTCAATTATACTTGAACACGTAAAAAGTGCGAATATGCTGTATATCAAAACAACTGTGTTAAGGGCTAAAGTGTTTAAACAGAACTATTGAGCAACACTTTTATGTCATGCAATGAGTTCGATTGGAAGTTGTTGTCTGCCAATTTTCATACGTAGATCAGGTTCAGGTTCAGTAAAATACAATGTGTCTACGCTCTACACACCATAGAAATTAATGGGTTGTATGTTATTCATATATAGCTTTTCTATTAGAACAAAATAATGCTGCCGTGCAATCGTATGCATTAATGCTTACGAGAAATGTCTTCTTGAAATGCTATTTTCAGCTTCTTGATAATTTGCACTCTACTCGTCAATCTGGAGGCATATAAAGTTACTGTAAATAGAAATGACTGTTGTCTGGATATCACTTGACCTAACAGTAAATTGTTTGTATATATGTACTGTCATGGTACTGTATGCAATGTGATTTGTAAAGGACTACTTTTTAAACGACGTAGAATATGATAAACATTGGTTGACATGATTACAGGAGGAGAAAAGTAGTCGACAAACGCGTATATCTACATCGATTTGACAGATATCGAGATAGGACATCAAGAATCCTAGTTAGATTGCTGTTGGAGTAATTTTAGCCATAGCCGTACGGTAAGAAATAAAGGAGTTTATAGCTCACGAAATGGAACATACAACTAGATAGCGTGGCTATTGAGTGAGCATACGTCAAGACACCGTATAACATATGACTGACTTTCATAAGGTGGGGTGCAAGTTATATCGAGCTACAAACCCGTATTGACCACATTACACGTTTGCCATGCTTGCAGATGAAGAATACGGTGATATGGCGAGAATATATACTAAATCTTGATGCAAATTTGCATATATGTATTGTGATGATCTTCAAGAGTGAACTGTACGCATCATTTACTATACGATTATACTGTTCTAGATTAGTATCTGGACGTAGGAGAATTTATGATAATGTACCGAATAAAATCAGTGTCATTTGGATGTAAGCTTGTATAGCCACTTTTATGCACTGAGTGAAAACAACTTGATTATGTTTGTCCGAGACTAAAGTTGACTACGTGATTAAGATGCGTAATCGCAAAGATCGAAAAAGCTGCTTTTAATACAGTTTTCTCCTCTTCGTACACTCATTGTTGCAAAGATGGCGATATTATGGGATAAATGGATAGTAGATAGCCTGTATAAACTGCGCTATTTAACAACTAGTAGGGAGTAAGGCTACAGTCCTGATACTTATGTATCCCAATAAAAATTTTAGCTGTTTATTCCAGGGTAATTGCAAAACGCTTGAGTTAAACGGCTGGAAGTTGCGAAATGTTAGAACTGCGATAACCGAGCGCTAATTACGTAATATAATACTGGGGGGGATAGTGTATTTAAAATCTAACAGTCATTTTTTTCGGCACTCGCCAATAGTCCTTCTGCTTGAATCTTTCGAGAGTATTTTGTAAGTTAATTTACTACTATGCGAAAAATATATTTGCGACATTATCAATGGTTTGTAGTATATGCAAGATAGGTATAAACAACTTTGGCAGGTACCCCTTCATTATTATTAAAATCATGGAGAAAACGGTCCAAGCATTTATGTGACCTAACTGCTAAGATTATTCTGCATGTCTTTACTTTAAATTTTGTATGGTTGATTCTTTGAGATTATCATCAGGTCGTGCATACAATCAAGTTATCTATAATAAAAGTTATAGTACTGTACTTGAATTGATGTTGCATTATTTTTCAAGAAGAAAAATAACTTGACTACTTGTTTTGCTTGTCCGCAGTCATCTTGTGATACTGTACGGAGTGTACAGTCGAGGATACTCATTACTGTACTGAGTAGAGTAGAGTAGAGTAGAGAGTCATATGGAAGCGT
This sequence comes from Trichoplax adhaerens, assembly GCF_000150275.1. Taxonomy (NCBI): domain Eukaryota; kingdom Metazoa; phylum Placozoa; class Uniplacotomia; order Trichoplacea; family Trichoplacidae; genus Trichoplax; species Trichoplax adhaerens. The sequence continues at coordinate 1,315,138 of NW_002060951.1, read as the reverse complement.
AGCTATCTGTCGAAACTCAAATTAGTTCGTTCAAAATGCTTGTTGTCCGTTGCAGTATTTACTTATAGGGTAAATGAATGTTGTCAACAAGTAATGCAATGGCTGCCATTGCTAGAGAGAGTTGACTGTCTATTTAACCAATCTACTTTTACTTTGCTAACATAGTATAGAGTATAGAGTTATGGAAGAGAAATTAATTTTGACACATACGGTTTCTTTTCGCCATCTTTGGATTCACTTTTAGTGAAGTCTTCTAGTTCCTTGCCCGACGAGTTACTTGAAATCATGGCTCCAAGTTGAAGGGTTATTTTAAGTTGTCTAAGCTACGTCAGTATGCTAGGATTAAGGAAATTTTTCAATGGTATAAGACTGTCAACGAAGAGAGATTATTTTACAGCTGCCACCATTTTTTTTCTTTGAACACACTTGCTAGTCAGGTTCAGCCTAGCTAATAACACAGTGGTGTGTTAACTTGCAGTTGACTTCAGCAAGTGTGTATCAGTACAGTACAGTACAGTACTGGTCGATTCAACTCGATCAACCGACTCACTCCACTGTAGGCTGAAGCAGTCCACCAACGTCATCCGACGACACCAATGTTTTGTTGTTATTTGAACTGTTCACTGGACGTTAATTTAAATGCTTCAGACCGGGTTGCAACCGTTACAGTACAACAGCAGTACTGTACAGTATTAGAGCATTGTTACTACAGTACTCAGGAGTCGCATACTCAGTACTAAGTACTGTATTTCGGGACTTTAAAAAATCGACTGCGACTGTAGTGGGCTGTGGTATAATACTCTACTAGACACTGGCACTTGCTTCGTGTATGGGGCTATACAGTATACAACTGTTGTCGAGTGCTGTGGTATTATACTCTACTACACGCGGACACTTATTTAGTGTATGGGGCTATACAGTACAGTATACAACTGTTGTCGAGTGCAGTACAGTGCCAACCTTGAAATGGTCAATCCTAGGTTTAATTCGAAGCGTACTATAGAGTTAAAGAAAAAGGTTTTTTTTACCTCTATGGTTCACTCCAGTGTTGCATAAGTTTAAACATTTTGAATACACATGGTCAACATGGGTTTACGCAGTATTCCACGATCGTTCCTATGGGCTATCGGTCGAAATAGACCTCGTTTTAATTCGCAATCCCATGCAACACTGCTTCGCACAGATTACAGACATACGGACAAACAGATTCTATATTATTACTATTATATAGGGAAAATATATAATATAACCCTAATAATAATAATTATTGTTTAATCCTGTACTACGCGTTGTACTGTTGATGGTACTGTAGGTAGTCCAGGGACAGATTAGCAATGCAAGTTGTTATATAGACTGTATTTATTTTTATTATTTTTAATTACAACAGGAAATAAATAAATACAGTATACTGTACTTTACAGCTTCAATTCACCATGGATTTTACAGCTTTATTGAAGGTGAATAGCGTTCCTAGTTTTGTCAGCTAGTTTTGACAGTAAATAAATTCATACTCTGCATTCGTAAACTTTCAGTTTAAATGAACGTACAGTAATTTATATTATCAAAATTGTAGTGCGCTATATCGCTTTACTGACTACGCGCACATTCTAATTGCTCAGTACAATCTCAGACATTCTTATTGCATATCAATTACATACAGCATATAGTACTTTATACTTTATAATGTCGAGGCTTACTAGGATAACTGGATAAGGCAGAACAATGTAGAAAATGTTGTCTCTAGCTAACATCTCAGAGTAGTGCCACAGAGTACAATGTAGTGATTAGCATTAAAGTGACTGTGAAGTGTTCTACAAATACAGTAGAGGGGAATCTTACAGGCCAGCTAATAATTACTTATTACTTTAATTTTGGGCTTATTTATTGTAGCGAAGATTCAGAAATATGCACTCAAAAGTGTTTGGTTTTATAGAAGATCAAGTAAATTATGCTGTAGAATTTATGTTATATTCTATCTAGCGTTCAGAATCATGATGGATATTGTCATGTCATACTGTCATACATAACTACAGTATCATGAAGAGAACACAAGGTACATAGAGCTGGGCAGATGGAGAGGCCCTGCCCATCAGGGCTCCAAACAATGATATTGTTCATTCCAATCGTAGCTAGTATACATGGCATTATAAAAGTTGAACTTGAGCTATATTATACACTTTACAACGTAATACTGTTTATTTAATTAAAAAGGCCGAAAGTGAGGGACTAGTAGTAAGGTAAAGCAGCCTGTTGCCATTGCTTGCCTAGAGATGAATCTTGCATGATTGATGATAGTGACCTTGACTGCAAGCTCAAAGCTTAGTAATGATATAAATGTGCATAGACGTCAATATGCAGTGAAGAAAACAAGGACGTCCTTCAATTATTACGTATAATAAAATTATCCAGAACCGCTTGACGCAAATATATTTCTATTCTTATGTTATCAAATATGATCCATTTGATCAGATTTGGCCGACAATTAATTCTACCCCCCCCCCCCCAAAAAAAAAAAATTTCTCTACTGTACGCAAGTATCCTTGTTAAAATGATAAAGACTAAATGATCGTGACAAGTTTAAATTAAAAAGGTATCAATCAGCTAGGCCTTTGAATAACAATCTCAGGTGATGATAATCTATTCATTCTAAAGTGTTGATGTACGTAAGCGTGGAGCTGTGAATGATGACATCACTGGATATTTATAGTCACTAACAACGTAACGTCAACTTAACGCTCTACAGTACAGTACTGTACTGCACAAAAATGTGTAAAATAGATGTCGTATCATTTCTTGATGCTCTATTATAAACTACACCTAAGCTTACGACATCTGTTTTACGTCTAGGTTTGGCATACGGTACTATACTGTACTGTACGCAATATTGACTACTCTACTGTACAGTACAGTACAGTACTGTATGCTAGATGACGAGCGCAGCTGCGATACTGTGTCGTACAGTACAGTACTGTACACTCTTGTACTGTACAGTACACTGTACCGTACAGTCTACAGTACTGTACAGTACTGTAAAAAAAAGTAAAACAGGTGACCCGTGACCGTCTCGTGTGAAGACTGTACTGTACACTGTACTACTAGTACTTACTGTTAGCCATCAGGACTGCTTTTCTACTCATAGTAAAAAGAAGATTGAATGGCTAGTCTGCGTACTACCCCAGTCACGTTACCACTGTTTGTTGATTTTGCATTTTTGGGCTTTTTTGCATTATGACTATCATGCCGTTGTTTACACTCGAGCAATGAGAAATAGTATCCAGCAGTTTTACAACAACGGGTTGATTATCCACTTCTGCCATACAACACGCTAACACCGACCTTGATGATGTAGTTGAACACCTACAGTCGGCCGAGAGACTGAAAGGTTAACATCGGTATGATACCGTAACTTCAACGTTATGTCATAGAAAAACGCGTCCGCTAATCAAGTTGCTCCCACCTAGCTGCGCCCATAGTATGCCCAGTTCCCGATCGAGTCAACACTCTTCGGCGTCAGTCACACAATAGTGGTACGTTGACCGTGAGTGACACACTTTCCAAATTCACTACATTACACTAGCGTTTTTGCCACCAATTTTTACCTTTGCGGATCAGCATCTAGTTGGTACTAGGAAATCTACTAAATTCTCTTCCTTCGACCTTCTTCTTCTTGAAAATCACAATCCAGTAAGTATCATTGAAAAATACAACAGCAGCTCTATAAACTCTATTACAGTATGTTACATTTTTGTATTTCTATCTCTGATCATGAACATTCCAAAGCAACAACAAACGATCGTCTACGGTATTTCATTTGTTCACATGAGTTCAAAAGACTATTACGATATACCATCAAATTTTCATGCTTTGCTTGGTCATTCAATCGAGCGTTACTTGTAGCTAGTTTTTTACTGTAGTCTTGAAATAGACTGCCTTTCAACTCTCAATAGATTCATATTTTTAAGCCTGCTAGTAAGTTCTTGCTGTTTATCCTGAATTATAATCCACTTCAAAGGATTGATGGATTAATACTAACAGTATAAGATTTGATGTCAACGACAAGTATGATACTCAATTGCAGATCGAATGGCTGCGTAAAAAAATGAATTCTAAATGAAGTATACTTATCTCATTATATTGACGAATAAGTCATAGTATTAAACTAAGTAGAAATTGTAAAATTGATCTTATATATACGGTAACACGGTGCCGAAAAGTGGAAAGCAATATTTTATCTTCTGTAAGAGTTGAATATAAACTTATTAAACTGGTAGGAGATTTAGCGCCCGGGCAGGCGTTAATATTTTTATTTTCAAACTACTGAATTGCTAAATTCTTATCAATCGATCGAATTAATACAATAGTTGCATGCATAATTTGGATCACTGTTGTAAGCATCGATAAAAATTGATAATACTACCAAGTTCAATTTGCTTTGATCAATTGATTATTACATGATATGTCCATGTAGGCAGTGTTTGTGATGAGTAAAGATATCTTATACGTATTGCTAGCTAATTTATCATCCTAAGTTACTCTACTTTTAGTCGTAAATATAATTATAGTATTATACTAATTGATTATTTAATCGATATAGTATATTTACTATCTTACATAATTGCTATGTGAAATGCTGTAGTAATGTAATCACAAATGAGGTACAAATTATACTGCTCGCTTCAAGACTCAAATGGTGGACATAAACATTTATTATACATGAAATTGTAATCCGAAAAATTGAGATAAAATATAAAATATATTGCTCCGAAATAAGAATATAAAATTATCTGCATATCAATTTGATTAATGCTTATTTTATTGTTATGGCTATTCATAGGATGGGAAGAAAGTCCGTTCTAACTCTATTGATCGTTGCCGTCTTATATCTAGCGGTAAGTGATAAATGATAAACGAATAAGCATCTACTAAAGTGTATAATTTCCCATTATAGTCTTGAATTTAAAAAATGAAGCACTCTCAGTTATTATTATACATATGGAGAACGTGAAGTGAAATGTAGCACTTGCATTTAATGCGTTAATTACAGATTCAATAGTTAGTTGCTCACCTATGACAATATCTATATAACTGGTTATTGGTTATGGATGTTTGCGATATCATTTTGCTGGGGCATACACTGTATTTTACGCGTACATACGACGTAAAGTAACATAGCTATGAAACTAGCTTTCCATTAGCATTTCGAAATAGGATAGCAGAAATAGATTTTGGAATCTTTGTATCGTGTTACAACGATTATGATAATCGTTTTATTTTAGATCAAGTAGATATATTCAATCTTGGATTGAAAAGCTTTCTTAGGATAGCAGAAATAGATTTTGCAATCTTTGTATCGTATTACGACGATTGTAGTGATAGTTTTATTTTAGATCAAGTAGATTTATTCAATTTTGGATTGAAAAGTTTTCTATTCCAAATCATAATTTCGAGGGAATTTGCATAGTTAATTCAGTACTGCTGGCTGTATCCAGTAGGCAGGTTTTTGCAGTGCCTATAGTACATACAGTACGATAGTTAACTCTACTTTGTGTACTGTATTGCAAGATATGGTACTGTACGGTATTGAACAATGACTGACCAAAACACGACGTAGGATTGCACTATAGTACGGTACTGTATGAGTGTATGAGTCAAAATGGACAGTACACATACGCCTACTACAGTATGTCCAAAGTCAATCACGGCATAGCACCCGTGACAATTTTTCGCCACTATATTAAGTAGAAGTAGATTTGCCTGCCTATCTTATAAATGTACTCGTTCAGTATTACAACGGATCTGGAGTAGAGTTATTCAAAATCTTAATACAATATCCCTTGATGTATTGTAAATGATGGTTAAAACAACATGGTCATTGCTGATAGAGACATCCATTTATATGAAATATCGTTAGAGCAATAACTTGAAATACAGTTCGTATGCGAGATAAACAAACGCTCTACGTTCTCAACGAATATTATTATCATTATTATAGTGAGCCAATATCATGATCTTTGCTTCAACACAAGTCGATCATAATTCGTTACCTGAACTATGTACAATATAGTGCTAAAATTGATTACCATATTCGTCAAAGTTTAGTTTTCAACGCCAGGAAAGTATAAAAAAAACTTCAATAGATATCTTTATCCACCCTAGCATAACGTGATATGCAGCATTCAATCAATAATGCATTATTGATATATATATATAATGAAAATAATGGAATATCCTAATACAATAAATTGCAATAAATATTGTGTCACTGAATCGTGCAATCAATGAACAATACGCGTACGTCTTGAATTATAAAAATCGCTATATTTTCTACAGTATATCTTAGTGAAACCTATAGAGCAACAGTAGATATCTTTGTACAGCACATTCAACTCAAGTACGGTGTACAGTATACAGATACTACTACATTATAATGTAAGATAGCCAGTATTCATCTACAATAATTTAATTTACTAGAGTATGCTTATGCAATAATACTGTAATGATGTCATATTTTCTTCCAAAGTTACCTTGTCAAAGAATGAATGAACGATATTTTAGTTATAAAACTGTCCGTTAATCTTTCTGTATAGCATTTATATAATTTCAGTTATGTTGATAAAAATGGCCATAAAGAGAAATTTACACTTACTTAAAATGTAAAATTGTAGGTTGATGCTAGTCAAACCATTCGAAAGAAAGGCTACTGTACTTGGTATGGAGAATGTGGAAAATCTCCAACAGGCTCTTACAACTGTTATTATAATGGCCCAGCTATTCCTCTCAAGGATAAAAAGGCCGCTGCTATTTTAAAAGGTTTATGTCCATGGTTTTTTGAAAAGTCTTCTGAGCCAGCTTTGTGCTGTGATACTGTTCAAATTGATTACTTTCAACGCAGTATGCAACTTCCAAGACAGTTTTTGTCTCGATGCCCATCGTGTTGGCATAATTTTGTCCAACTTTACTGTCAATCAACTTGTAGCCCTGATCAATCATTGTTTTTAGAAGTAACTAATAAGATGCCCTATCATCCCAAAGTACCTTCCAATAGCAGTATAATAGATAGCGAAAACCATAATGCCAAGGAAACTGCATCAATTCAACAATTGACCCAAGTAAATTCAGAAGTTGCTGGTCCAAATTGTGATGGTGCACCTCCTGACAATGATATTGATATTCAGGAAAATATATCCCCTGAAAAGGACATTGATGAAATAAGTCCTAGTAGTACGGATCTTACTGCAGCAACTCCACCAAGAAATGAAAGTATAACAAGTATTAATTATCACATGACCCCAGAATTTGCTGATGGACTTTTTAGCTCTTGTTCAGAAGTGAAATTTCCCGGAAATAATGAGAAAGTATTAAATGTTCTATGTGCTGCACCCACTGGCCATTGTACCCCATGCTTGTGGTTAACGTATTTGGGCAATCCTAACAATGGCGAAGCTCCGTTTAAAATTAAACCTATTTTTACCGATTTCATTTATCCAAAAACAGGTATTGCACCTATGAATAAAACTGCTTTCCCATGTGATGTTGCTACTGGAATGGGAGTTAAAGCTACTTGTAGTTGTCAAGATTGTCCTGCTGTATGTAAGCCATTGCCGCCAATACCGACCCCCCCAAAACCTTCCACCATCGCCAACATTCCCTCCGTCTTATTCATTGCAATTATGGCTTATTGTGCATTCGTTGCTCTATTTATATTGATATTGGTAATTCGCTATTGGCGCAGTAAAAACACATCTGGTTCTAACACTAATTTAGACTTGCATGGTGAAGATAATAGTCAAATTTATGGTAAGGAACATAAATCGGGTTTATGCTGGAGAGTAAAATATCTTAATAAATTTAAAAATTTTAATTTTCATAGTATCTGTAGGTAATGATTCTAAATCCTACCAAACCCTACGCAATGATCTTAAATCAATCAACGACTCAGAAGAAAGGTGTGACTCTTCAAGTGTTTTAATTGAAGCTGGCTCAGTTATGGAAAAAGGAATCAGCTCATTTTTCACTCGCCTTGGTGTTCTTTGCGCTCGTCATCCTTTTATGGTTATAGCGTTATGGATCATCTTTATAGGAATATGTAGCGGAGGTTTAGCGTTTACAAAAATTACTACGGATCCAGTTGACTTATGGTCTTCCCCAACGAGTCGTTCAAGAAAAGAAAAGAATTACTATGATAAAACGTTTTCACCGTTTTATCGTACCGAGCAAGTTATAATAACTGCACCCCATAGTAAATACACTACCTACACAACACGAGAAGGAACAACGCAAGAGATTTCATTTGGCCCTGTTCTCCAACGTGACATATTGGAGCAGGTTATCGGATTTTGTATACATATATATATATTGCTTTTTTTTATCATTAATATAAAATTAACATATGTCCATCTTGTGTAATTTTTTAGGTTCTTGAGCTACAATTAAATATTCAAGGTTTGATAGGATCTTATAAGGATAGCAATGGAACCAAACATGACGTTACCTTAGAAGATATTTGCTTTAAACCGACGTATCCGACATTTAGTGAATGTCAAATAGAAAGTGTGTTACAGTACTTCCAGAATAACAAGACCCTATTAGATAAAGCTGTCTATGGAGAGGACCATTTGTTCATTATTGCAGATTACCACGATCACCTACTATACTGTACAAAGTTAGTATCAATATTTGAAAGTATTCGACAGTCGGATTCGCCATATTGAACGATATTATGGCTCTAGATGTATTGAACTTACTGAAAATATTGTTTCTTTCAGCAATCCTACTTCGGTCAAAGATATTGGTAAATTTGCTACTCCATGCATTGGTACTAATGGAGCTCCTATTAATCCGGATACAGCTTTAGGGGGATTCAAGGGTATGAAATATGCTACTATATATTAATATTATCAAATTTGATGCGCCTATTTGAATTAATAAAATACCCATATGATTTTATAGGTAAGCATTATGTCAACGCTTCCGCTCTCGTATTAACTTTTATTGTTCAAAACCATGTTAATGATGCGGATAATGCTAAAGCTAGGGCTTGGGAAAAACAGTAAGCTTATATAATATCTGTCTTCGGCTTGTATAGCATCACTTACATTGAATTTTTTTGGGCAGATTTCTTAAATTCCTCAAGAATTATAATAATCCAAACCTAAGTCTAGTTTATTCTGCTCAACGTTCTATACAAGACGAACTGAACCGAGAGAGCGCGGCTGATGTAATAACGATTTTAATTAGCTATTTAATTATGTTTGGGTACGTAGCATTGGCTTTAGGAAGATACTCTACCAACATCCGATATTTCTTTGTGAGTTAAATATTATAATATTTCGATAGGAAATTCTTATTATTTTCCACCGAAACTGAGCTATTAAATCAATCGTGGAATACATTGTCTTTCATGTTAGGTTGACACAAAGATTACTCTTGGCCTTTCTGGCGTTATAATGGTTTTATGCTCAGTTGTCTGCTCAATTGGAATTTTCAGCTATGCGAAAATTCCAATTACATTGATTATTATTGAGGTTGTTCCTTTCTTAGTTTTGGCTGTTGGAGTTGACAACATGTTTATACTTGTACAAGCCGTACAGGTACGTTCGTTGTATTTATTGAGTAACGTAATTAGTATAATTTTTCTCCTGTTTTTGGTTGTCGTCTTCTACTTACGCTTATTGTTCTACTTTCATAGAGGGATACTCGACAGCCTCAAGAAGAAATTGAACAACAAATTGGACGTGTGCTTGGAACTGTCGCGCCTAGTATGCTATTAACATCATTATCGGAAACTATCGCTTTTTCGTTGGGTGCGATTAGTACTATGCCAGCTGTTAGAACTTTTTCCATATATGCAGCTTTAGCTGTTTTCATTGACTTTTTGTTGCAGGTATCACTACATCCAGAATAAGATTTTAATTTTATGTAGCTGTTGCAAAGTTATACAGTTTTTAACAATCGCTTCTTAGACGCGCTAATAATGATAATAAATGTATACCATATTAGGTAACCTGTTTCGTGGCACTTCTCTGTCTGGATACGAAAAGGGAAAATGTAAATGTCTTTTAGAGCTATTATTTCGTTATTAAATAATTTTTCTGTCTGCTTTTGTTTTTTGCATAAATTAAAATTTTTAACTAAAACTCGTTTTGACTAGAACAATCGTTATGATGTCCTCTGTTGCGTTAAATCTCGACGTGAAAATAATCTAAACCAAGGAGGCGTCCTTTACAAGTTTTTTTCTAATTATTTTGCTCCTTTTTTGTTAAACAAGTTTGTAAAAACATTAGTGGTAAGCACTGCTAACAGTAATAAATCGATTTCTTTACTATTGTGACCTTGTTGAATACGGCTTGTATAGTATTTATTCTTCTATATGGGTTAGGTTTTATTAATATAATACGTTTCAATTATTAGGTGTTAATATTTTTTGGTATGGCAGCATTTGCTGTTCCGCAGGCAACAAAAGTTGAAATTGGCCTTAATCAGTCGTTATCACTTCCAAAAGTAACTACCTCATATCTTGAGCTATCAATACAAACTTATCTACACCTGACAAGTTTACGACAGTATAACTTGCATATAACATGTTCCATCATGCTTTCGAGACCAGTAAATTTTAACCACTGATAAATTCTTATGTAGCTTCTTCCTTCTTGTTCATAAACAGGACTCATACGTTATCAAGTATTTTGATGGTTTAAATGAATACTTACACATTGGTCCGCCCGTTTATTTTGTGGTAGAAGGTCCGTACGATTACACCTCAACTAATGGTCAAAACGATGTATGTAGGCAGCATTCATTAGTTTAACTAAACTGAAATATAAATCTTGATAATAGTAATCAGTACTTTGTTGTCTATAAGCTATATTATTTCTACTCGAAACATTTTTGTAGATTTGTGGATCATCCGGATGCAGTGCGGATTCGCTAGTACAGCAAATTTATGTTGCTTCGGAACAAGCGAATTAGTAAGCTTTACTTAATGATCGAAAGGAGATAACATAAGTTTATATAATGAACATTTTATTCACTTGTTACTATTATATATTTTGAAATAGCTACGTATTTAACTGCATTTGCAGACCATAAAATTAAAGTGAATGTTCTAAGCCGTTGTTCCTAAAATAGGAACTTACAGTATAATTTACAATCGTACTTACTAGCACATATATTGCCGAAACTACGTCATCTTGGATTGATGATTACTTTGCCTGGATTCAGCCAGTCGGTAAAATACCATGCTGTAGAAAGCGTCCAGTCGGTAAAGGTCACTATAAATTCTGTCCGTCTACAGGTACGTTATGTGTGAGACAATCGTTGTGAAAACCCATATTAATCAAAGATTTTTAAAGAATTTATTTCGTTTTCATTCGTAGAAGTCAACCAGAGTTGTGTGCCGTGCTTGCCTTCTACGGATATTGGTCGTCGCCCAACTGGGAAAGAATTTATAAAGTACCTACCATGGTTTTTAGAAGATGTACCAGGAAAAATTTGTGCTAAAGGGTACTACTAGAAAGCCAATGAAATCGGTTATATTTTCGGTGATAGTTATACTTTTACTGAACATGTTTATTATGTACATTATATTATCTATAGCGGCCATGCAGCTTATGGAAGTGCAATTAAGTTTACGCGTGACAAGAAAAATATAAGTGGTAATTAATTAAATAGTCTCTAACGTAAAATTAAATCATAACGCGTTTTATTAAGTATTTACTAAAATACCGATTTACTTGAATTTAGCTACCTATTTTATGACTTATCATAACATCCTGAGAACATCTAAAGACTACATTTACGCACTTAAGATGGCCCGTACTATCGCCAAGAATATCTCTTCCGTGATTAATGCTAGAGTGTTTCCCTACAGGTATTGTAGTGGAAAGATAATTTAATGAAAATAATTTTCGTTGCCTTAGAAATTCATCGATAAGGTCGAGATACTATAGAAAATTTTAACCCCTTTTACTCTTTTCTAGTATTTTTTACGTATTTTATGAGCAATACTTGACGATGATTAGAGATACATTCCTCAGCTTAGGCGTTTCCTTAGGTAAGTCAAATTCGATAATCAGACTGATGTATGTATGTAGTCGATAACATTTGTTGTAAACATCGTTATAACCTTTTTTTTTAAACTTTTAAATGCAGGTTCGATTTTGTTGGTCACTTTCTTATTATTGGGTCTAAATATTGGAGCAGCTATTATAGTTACGATGACAGTGGCAATGATTGTAATAGACCTTATGGCCATGATGTTTTTCTGGAGAATAAGTCTGAATGCGGTCTCACTTGTTAATCTTGTTATGGTAGGAACAATGCGCCGTATGATAATTTCCCTGAGCTTATTTCTAAGTACAGTATTTGCTTTATATAAATTTGTGTAATCATATACTGTGTTAGGCGATCGGAATTTCAGTCGAGTTTTGTTCTCATATCGTACGAGCTTTTGTCGTCAGCAAACAAGAAACAAGAGAAGCACGAGCACAAGAAGCCCTGTCACGAATGGGAAGCTCGGTATGGGTTATCTGATAAAAATTACAAAATATGTATCTATTCATTATTAGAAACTTAATTGAGACTATAGAAAAGTTTTTCATGACCCAAAGTTGCACTCTATATTCATTATATGCTATTAAGTAATAGTAAATGCTAAAGTGCTCTATTATACCTTTCTGATAATACTGACTCGTACGATCTATAGCGATAACGCAATATTGTAATATACTGTAGTATTTAGAATAAATAGTTAATAACACGATTTGACGTATAAATTTGATATTATAGGTCTTCAGTGGCATAACTTTAACTAAATTTGGTGGTATCATAGTTCTAGCGTTTGCCAAATCACAGATATTTGAGGTATTTTTATTTTCATTTCTACTTCTATAGATTATTTTAATGCGAATTATTGTAACCTTATACTCTTTCTATTAAAGATTTTCTACTTCCGCATGTATCTTGGTATCGTTATTTTTGGCGCCAGCCATGGTCTGATATTTTTGCCGGCATTCCTTAGCTTTTTCGGTATTACAGCCGCGATTGTCTCTATAATTTCAAGAATCATCGACAATACATAATAAGCACATTCTGACTGACTTTTTTAACAATTGTAGGTCCTGCAAGGGTGATGTCAGAGGCCGACATAGCTGTGATGAACTATTTACGTAACGCGCCAAAATCACGACCAGGAGAACCAAATGAATCTACTGGATTATTGTCCTAAATTTCCAGTCAATTGTTTCATTTATACACAATCATGTACAGTACATTGAGCGCTTTGAGCGCTTAGTCAATTTATTGAAGGATTATCTTAAAAATATATTTGTGGAATTGAACAGCACGAAATTTCTTGTATGGCACTCCAGTAACGAAAGAATGATAATTCGGCGTAATGAAATTGTAATGATTGAATCATTTAATTGTATTGTAATGTTTTTGGTCGTGGATGGTATTTTGTCAAATCCTTGATTTAGAATATCGATTGGCTAAAGATTTATGATATTGTTTTAATAAATCTGTTTTCGATTGAGAGGCAGATAGCGATATCGGATTGTCAGACATGGTTATCGATTGAAAATTTAAGTTTTTGTACCGTTATGAATAATTACATGACTAAATATAGGCATAGATTAGGATAAATGTATTTGTTTTAGCGCTAACGACAACTGTTTTATGCTGGATTTTTTATAGTTTTTATCCCTGTGTAACAATTAGTGTATGTGCGTTTTGCACTACAGATATCATATTGATATAATGTTTTATATCGTTAAGAAACTCGTGATTATAACATCGTTTACCGTAACAGGATCGTGTTACGTTTCAAATGCCATGAGTCAGGCAAGCAATGCCTCATACTGTAATTTAAATAGTAATAGCATCTCTTCGGTTTTTAATTTTTATATTACAAATTACAAATAAAATAAAATCAATATTTAAGCAAAATTAAGAATTTGCTAATCTATGGCTAGAATTCGTTACCAGATTCTAACTTTTATGGTATAAAAAAAATGGCAAATAATATCTAAAAATTAAAGGTCAACGTTAATAATGAAGTAAAAAATATACATAAAAAAGTGGCTATTAAGAGTTCACTAAAAGCCCTTCAGAAACTCCCCTATCAGGAGTGTGAAAAAGTTTGTCCTTATACTACCAAAAAAGTTTAATACATCTTGTCAGTGGATTTGTATGTTTCAGCAAATCTGGTACGGTATAAAAGATCTATTAGCTTAATTATTTACGTACGGTGCGGTGCCTTCGGCATGACTATTTGCACCTTTATTCTGTGAAATATATCATATAATGACATTAGTGTATATTTGAAAATTTAATCAGCTTTCACCACCTCTGGAGTAACTTCGATTTCGCCCTATTTTCAAAATATTCAGATGGATTTTATTAGCAAAGTTCTTATCATTATAATACTACATATTTTATTCGCTCTAACGAACAAAGATTTGCTGCTACAGACTATATGCTATAAATTGATGCCATACTACATTATAAATAATATCTACGTGTGGTAATTCACATCATAATTGCAAAACTGAGATATTAACGAATGATAATATTACTAACCTCTAGGTCTTTTTCTACGTTTCCAATATCCACTTGCAATTTAATTCTTTCTTGTCGAGGTTCAGCTGGCGCTACTTGAGTCGGTTTTGTTCCTTTTTTGGCCGGATGGACTATATATCCGTATATTATACCATTCCGTTAGTTAAATTATTACCATGGAAGATTTAAGTACTTCGTTTTTTTAAGCATACGCGTATATATTCAATCTTACCTCGAATGATCTCTGCTGGTTGATCTTGGGGATTATTATTGATACCTTGTTTCTTTTCTTTTTCCCATTGGGCTAAGAAGATTAAGTCATTTTTTTCATTAATTTTGTGCTGCTTGTCACTCTGAGCGATTTGTATAACCTATATATATATATATGCAATGAAGATAATTAGACATATAATCGTGTGTGATGACAATCGTGAGTTATGTTTTACAATCTGAAGTCTGACTGTTAGCTGTAATGTGAGGTATATGAAATAAATTTAGAGTAAAATTAAAATTTCTAATAGATTACAGTATCGGAATAATAACTTAAAAGTTTATTACCGTGATTGAAACAATTTACGCCGGTATTATTTTAATTACAATAAAATAAGTAGCATACAAGCTAATTTACTTCATAGCTAAATATGTATTTATTTCTACGTCATAGTAATCACATATAATATAAAATTACTAGAAAAGATTGGCGGCTTTTTATAGCTTCCAACACTACTACATTCCTATAGTACTTCGATTATCACCGCTAACTGCTTATGATGCCTTACTTAAGTAGTATTAGAAATAATAATGACAATATCTTAGTCTATGTGAATACTTACATAAGCTTTTCTTAACTGACTTGCAGCAATAGCAGCTCTTATGCAAGCGATACAACTGATTAAGAAGACTAGGGCTATTCCAGTATTGATAGCGAATGGTGCTGGCCTACTAAGCAACACTTGGGGCCAAAATAGATAAGCAGTGTATGCACTTAGACCACATGCGCCAGCAACAGCAAAAGCAGAAATGCTGGCAAGGACGATAAAGATTATAAACTACAAAAGTAAATTGAAGTAAAGTCAGTATATAGTCTTTAGTCAAGCATATGCATTAATGTTATAATATTCATATTTGACAGCAATATAAAGCGATTTTAGCAAGACTATTACTAAGCTTTAGTATATTTATGAAAGTGTATACTGTACTGACATCTTATTAGATTATTAGGATTAATAATTATATAATTATTTATAAATCCTAAAGATTAAATCATTCTTAGCGCCAAGTATTATTTTAATATCATAATAT